>NW_022681458.1:104301974-104901974 GCF_009764315.1 Trachypithecus francoisi
AAGAAGGGATTTAACATTTCTGGAGGGCCAAAACTTCATTCCAGAACAAATGAATAAGTGAATGAATAAACACACACATATATCTTAAGTGAATAAATAAATGATCAAACACACATATTACTCTTAGCTAGTTTTATTAAAATGATTTCACAACCATGTACAGCAACAACATACCTTAACCTTTTATTTTGGACAGAAGGCAAACATATCCAAATGACAAAACAGAACAGTACAACATATGTGACTCCCCTGTCGTCCAGGCGCTTTCTGTTTACCAATGAGTCAGGTTTTGCATCTCTACTATTATCATGCATGCCTTGCACAGCATTTTACAGATCAAAATATGATTTCACTTATAGTATCTCATTTATACTTGACAGCCCACTCAGAAGCAGAGAGACAAAAGATATGCTTCATGTTTTACAAATGAAGAAACAAAAAAAATTTGTCTTTCTTTGTTTTTATTTTGTTTTCTGAATTCACCCTACAAAGCATATACTCAAATAAAGTCTTCTGATTCTTGAGTTAGTACCTTTCACTTAACTCCTATTTTGGAAGAGAACTGAAAGTCCAGTGGAGCTTGGACAGGCATGGGTACTCCTAGAATATCTTTTGTTTGCTATAGCAATATCTTTATTCAAGTTAATGTGCCCATATTATAATACACCAAAAATTGGAGGTAGAGTTGAGTCACGAAAATGGCCAAATATATCCAAGGAGTGAGATAAAACACTCCAGGAAACCATTCATGCTCCCCAACAATTGGGCTGGCAATTGAGAGGAGACCTAGGATGGTAGGAAGGTCTCAAAGTTTAAAGTAAAAGTAATCATTACATCAAAAAGGCAGCTATCAGCTGGAATTAACAAATCAAATAACTCAATTTATAAGATTTATACTTTTTCAAAAAATACCGAGTGCATCTAAAAGTAGAAAATATCTCTGATTTCTAGTCTTGGTAGTGCAGTCAAACTTGTCTGACGCTTCTTTTGTTTTCTTGACCCTGGAGCAGAGGTGCAGTTGCCTGAGGCCACATAACTGCTTTACCTACAGTGGAGGACTGAGTTAGCGGGCTTATCTTCCCACACGACACAGTCAGGATGAGCAAGCCCCAGGCATGTCCCCATTTTTTTTATCTCCCAGGCAGCACTGCACTGTCAGGCATGCAGCTCCCTTGTCTCCAGCCAGTTCCTGGAAGCTTGGTGACAGGTAATTATAAGTGCTAAATAGACTTGGCATTGTCATTTTCAGAAATTGCTTGCAAAGCACACAAACTCCACTTGCTGCACTCCCCCTACTCGAACATCCAAGACAAATTAAAAGGATTTTTATTTGGAATTTTATATTCCACAACCATTTTGTGATTATTTTTCTCCCTACAGAGAACTTACGTCTGCTCTGAGTAGGAGTTTATTTATTTTTTCCTTTTAAACCAAGCTGTTTAGTATGGCTGACCAACAGTTCAGGTTATTACATCCAATTAAAAATTAAAAATGGAGAGGCTTCAGCTCCAGTGATGCAAGAGATAATGGAGAAGTTTCCATTCATCATGCTTCCAAAGTTTTCCCGGGAAGGAATTTGTTTCTTAAGCTGCCATGTTAGATTTGAACAGCTTTTCCATTTCCTGAGGTCTGTTCATTTAGATAGCAATTCACTCAGATTTCTCTACTGCTGTGTTGAAGTGTGGGAAATATTATTATTATAAAGTACTTGGAAACATATAGTTCAACCTAAAAGAGCAGAAATGCCTCATATTGGCTTTAGTCACTTTATTTTTATTAACGGAAGGGATGTTGTTGACTTCTATACAATTGTCCTTTCAGGATTCATCTTTTATATTTGCTGGCTTCTATAGTTTTAACTTAAACAATCATGAAAGAGCTATTTTCTTATGCCCTCCATATCTTAACCTTCAAAATGTACATATCTCACAGTTGTGAAACACAGATTTCTGTTTGTTTGTGTTCAAAGAGAGAGTAATATTCTTCTTTATTGTCTTTTATTCCAGCTCAACGGCTTTCATCTCTCTACCTGCTCAATAATTTCATCATATAGCTCAGTACTCCAAAGTGGTAAACCCAAGTACAGCAATGAAGACATTGTCAATTCTAATTTGGGGAAAGTTTCTGATCTTAAATCCTGAGGGTGTCTGCATAGCACTTAAACTTGTAATGGAGTGATAAACATTGCTTTTATTTTCAGGTTTTTTTTTCTGGCAATCCAAGCTGGGACTTCCAGTTATAATAATATATATATACTGGTTCAGTGTGAAAAGACTTATAAATTGGAATTGGTGTCCAGAGGTCAGTTCAATAGGAGAGTCAGAGAAGTAGGAAGATTGTCAAAGTCAAGCATATGTCTGAGAAGATTCTGGTAATTTAGTTTGCCGCCTGAGCATCTGATCATTTATTTAGCTCTCCTGAGAGACTTCATAATGTTTTCATTTGCTATTTTGCAATTGGAGTTTTTCCAGTTGCGGGGGCGGGAAAGATCAGAACTAGTTAGTATCAACAAATGTTGAAACATCTCTTCTGGGTACTTAGAAAATAAATTGCATTCAAAAACAGGAAACAGATGAGGAGGAAAGACATGGGATGCTGAGTGGGAAAATGGAAAGGCAATGCTGCATGTATTTGCATAAAGCCACCCACTTCTCATTGTGAACAGTATATCAAATAGGGCAGGGTGGAACAATTAATGTAATAGCATTTCAGAGACTAACAAAGGCAAGAGTCCAAGTCTCCACAGTTTAAATAGACTAGAGTGCATATTCCCCAGCAGACTAAATAATAACTTGTTGATGCCAGATCTACTAGGATAATGCTTTTGGGGTCAGATAGAAGAACTTTCATTGAAAACATGACTTGCCCTGATGCAAACCAGAGAAGAGACTTCAGAGGGTGACCACTACCACCTGCCTTCAGGGTTACTGGATAAGAATCTCTGGGTTGTGTCTACTCTACACAAAAATGCTTGATTAAAAGGAAATCTCCAAATCAACACTGGCTGGGCCATTCCTCTCTGACAAATGTTAGAAAGTTTCTTGGGAAGTTGGGAAATTCAAACTGCAGGGCTTCCATTGTGAGATAGATGGGGTCTGACTAGTTCGATTCCCATCAGGTGGGTAGCACTGTTGTGATCAGAGATGGCATCATAGCATCCCCTTCTTTTGAAAACCCCTTCTTGTGATAGTGTCAGAACCTATCATGCCATCACTCCCTGTCCCAGACTAGTTTTCCTTTCCTCTGGACACATGGGAAGCACCGGGATCCTAACTCGTTCTGAAGTTGCTTACATCACCTCTAGGCTGCTGGACTAATCCTCCTCACCTGCCTACAATTCCAAATATGTGTACCACGTGCTTTCTGGCCACCTTTTCTGACAGTCAGCAAAACCTCCATGTCTGTGTACCTGAAATCCAAGGCATCACATCCTACACAAAACCATGTGTTCTCTGACTCTCATCCTGTTATTACTGGCTCCCATGCTTCCAGTGATAGATGAAGGAAAATTTGGGTTATCTTTTGACCCTTGTCTCTCCTCTAAAAATCACATCTGATAAGTTTTAGTATCTTTTCATTTTACCTTTCAAAGAGATTTCTCTATTCATTCTTATCTGTACTATTCTTTTTGTTGCCCAATTTACCTTTTTAAAGCATAATGTGATGATGTTAATGCCTTGCTCTAAATCCTGAATGGGACCTACAGATAAAGTTCAGCCTACTTCAATTTTATTAAATCCCTATTAGGTCCATTTCCAGCCTCATCTCTCACGATAGCCCCCACACACTGTTATGGGCTGAATTGTGTCCCCCCAAAATTTACATGTTGAAGTCCAGCCCCCAGTACTTCAGAATAACTGTATTTGGAGCATAAACCTTTAAAGATGTGATTCCATTAAAGTGAGGCTGTTAGGATGAGCCCTAATCCAACCTAAGTCAATCTGACTTGTATTTTTGTGTGTGTATTTGTGACAGAGTCTTGCTCTGTTGCCCAGGCTGGAGTGCAGTGGTGCAATCTTGACTCACTGCAACCTTTGCCTCCTGGGCGTTTTAGTAGAGGCAGAGTTTCACTATGTTGGCCAGGCTGGTCTTGAATTCTTGACCTCAGGTGATTGACCCACCTCAACCTTTCAAAGTGCTGGGATTACAGGCATGAGCCACTGTGTCCAGCCATTTTTTTTTTTTTTTTTTGAGACAGAGTCTCTGTCATCCAGGCTGGAATGCAGTGGGGTGATCTCGGCTCACTGCAATCTCTGCCTTCCAGATTCAGGTGATTCTCCTGCCTCAGCCTCCAGAGTAGCTGGGAATACAGGCACCCACCACTATTTCTGGCAAATTTTTGTATTTTTAGTAGAGATGGGTTTCGCTATGTTGGCCAGGCTGATCTTGAACTCCTGACCTCAAGTTATCTACCTGCTCTGCCTTCCAAAGTGCTGGGATCACAGGCATGAGCCACTGTACCCGACCTTGACTAATCTCTTCATAGGAAAAGAAGACCAGGGCCCGGATATGCTTGTGCACCAGAGGAAAAGTCATATGCAGGAATAGGGAGAAGACAGACATTAGAAAATCAAGAAAGGAGAGCTCAGAAGAAACTAACCCTGCCAGCACCTTGATCTTGGACTGCCAGTCTCCAGTCTGAGAAAATAAATTGTTGTTTAAGCCACCCAGTCTGTCATATTTTGTTATAACAACTCTAACAAACAAAGACATACACTTTGAAACTTAGTAACACTGTAGTATTTTCCAATTACAGAAACATTATTCCAATGTTTTCTGCTCACCGTTTTGTACATTCTTGCTGATATTTAATGTTTCTCTCTGTCTCTGAATTTGTTGTACTTTTAAATAATTAGCTCAAATGTTCCCTTCTTTCTGAAAGTTATCTCAGTTTCCTGAACTTGGAGATAATCCTTCTTCTGGTCACCAATAGCACTTTATTTTTAACTCTAATATAAAGTAACTACCACAGCCCAACACATACTACAGTCATAGGTATACTTATCATTTTTCTTAGTGCACTTCCAGTCCTTAAAAGCAAGTGCTTTCTGTGACATCATTGGAGCCTCCATAGCGCCTTCAACCATGCTCTGCACACGGGAGGTGGGACTGTAATTTCCATTGCGGAAAAGGTCATGTTTACCTTATTCATCGTCAAGTTTCCACCATCAGCACAGTGCCTGTATAAAAACAGTGTTTAGGTCGGGCACAGTGGCTCATGCCTGTAATCCTAGCACTTTGGGAGGTTGAGGTGGGCATATCACCTGAGGTTGGGAGTTTGAGACCAGCCTGACCAACATGGAAAAAACCCATCTCTACTAAAAATACAAATTAGCCAGGCGTGGTGGTGCATGCCTGTAATCCCAGCTACACTGGAGGCTGAGGCGGGCGAATTGCTTGAACCCAGGAGACAGAGGTTGCAGTGAGCGGAGATCACACCATTGCACTCCAGTCTGGGGAACAAGAGCAAAACTCCATCTCAAATTAAAAAAACAAAAACCGTGTTTAGTAAGTATTTGTGGCATGAATATGAATGTGGTAAAGTAAATTTATTAAAATGAAGCTTAGAAATCATGCAGTTAAATTTCTTCCCATTCAAGCAACAAAACTGATTTACAGAGAACATAGTGCCTACCTTTTACCCTGCTAGTTAATCAATAGTCATCTGGCTAGTGCTACAGACTGCATATCCTCAGTCCATGGCTCTTTCATAACATGGTATTGTCCTCCTGGAGTAATAGGATCCTATGTAAAAAGTGTATTCTTATGGAAGGAAAACAACATGAAATCATTAACATGTGGTTTTTAAAATTGTATCAGATACTTATAAGAGTGCAAAGTCGGCCGGGCGCGGTGGCTCAAGCCTGTAATCCCAGCACTTTGGGAGGCCGAGACGGGTGGATCACGAGGTCAGGAGATCGAGACCATCCTGGCTAACACGGTGAAACCCCGTCTCTACTAAAAAATACAAAAAAAATTAGCCGGGCGAGATGGCGGGTGCCTGTAGTCCCAGCTACTCGGGAGGCTGAGGCAGGAGAATGGCGTGAACCCGGGAGGCGGAGCTTGCAGTGAGCCGAGATCGCCCCACTGCACTCCAGCCTGGGCGACAGAGCCAGACTCCGTCTCAAAAAAAAAAAAAAAAAAAGAGTGCAAAGTCTTGAGAGAATGGGACCTGGATAATCAAATGTATAAAAAGTGACATATAGAATGGTAGAAAATGCAGATTGATACCTGATCATTTACTCAATTATGGTTCTTCAGTGAGATAGCACAGCTTGTCAGGAGTAAGCAAAAAGACATTAGGATAGCAAGGGATGTTTTACTGTGGTGTGTGCATTTCTGTGTATGTGTGTATATATGCATGCATGCATGCTATAGCAAAGAAGCACTGAAAATTGAGTTCAGGAAGACAATGGGGAGGATGAGAAGCGCTCTGATGACAAAATTCAAATTACTTCAAGTTTTATCCAGCAATTGTTGTTGTATAGTGTTGACTCAGACCATAAAGAATATCCTGAAATTTCAAATTCCATTAGGCCAAGGTCATTAATTGCTAACATATTTGCAATAGAACTCACTTTAAGATAAAGATGTGTTTTTCAATAGCTAATAATTAGTAAGAGTGACACTTTATCTAGTACTAGCTCTCATTATGCAAGGTTTTTCATGCTCTGCACCACTGATTTGTGGGGTCAGATCATTCTTTGCTGTGGGGTGTGTCCCGTGCATTGTAAAGTGTTCAGCAGCCTCCTTGGCCTCTACCCACTACATGCCAACAGGACTTTCTCCCAGTTGTTTCCAGACATTGACAAGTCTTCCCTGGGGAATAAAATTTCCCTGAATGAACAGCCACTGTTCATAACAGATAAGCTTTTTTGAGGTTCTGTTGTTTAAGGCAAGCTGACTACTGTTACCAACACAGACACAGACAGAGACACAGACACACACACACACATGCACACACACACACTTCCAGTGGCTGAACATAATAGTTCATTTCTTTCTCTAAAAAGAATCTATTATGGGTCTGGATTGTGAGGCTTGTCTCATGCCATGATGAAGGTTACTGGGGACCTGCCACCTTCATGTTTGCCCTGACCATTGGCACACAGTCAGCAGGTGGGAAAAGAGCTGGGAAGAACATGGCTGGTAGATTTCCACTAGCCAGGCCTGGACCTGGAGCACAAGCTATCCATCCACGTGCCTAGTGAAATGGGGACTGGTGGCTTTGTTGAAACTCAGTCACAAAGCCTCATTTAATTGCAAGGAAATCAAAAATAGAGTGCAGCTCTGTGGAACCAAATGGAAATATTTTGGTGCAAAAGTAATTATGGTTTTGCCATTACCTTCGATGCCAAAAACCACAATTAACTTTTGCACCAACCTAATAATTTTAGTATTATGGTTTCTTTTGTATATTTAATAACAATTTTTAAAAAGTTGTGTTACATTGCATTTCTGCTGAATATATTACAGATGAGGGTGCTGTGGGCTTGCACTGGGCTCCGGAAGTCATTTACTACGAGTAAAGGACGATCCACAGTATGCTTCAGTTAGTTTTCTTAGTCTCTGAATCACGGATGACCTGGGAGAAAGAGTATGTCTTTAATTACATTTTGATCCATTTATATAGTAGACCAAATGTGAATTAAAATATACTTTAAAAAATAAATGTATATTTCATAAAAGTTCTCAAGTGGCGTCTCTGAGATGATATGTACTTTTAAAAATCATCCAACTTTGGAAGATTTAAATTTGAAAACAAAACATGGATTATAACAATGAACAGTCCTTCTTGGGTGCAATAGACATTTATGTTCTAAAGAGGGCAGGAGATTGAATCTTTTTTGTAATTTTTGTTTTTTTATTACTGGGAATACTGGGAAATGATTTGTGCTGTTCATGGAACACAAATACATGAAAGGGTTGGCTGGAATGGAAAGAGTTCTTTTTATCACCGTGGTAGCATAAAGCTAGCACATCACACAAGGGTCAGATCTGTCATTCTAGGCCTATGATGTCTGTACTTTTTGCATGCTCTAAGAATGAGCTGACCATAGATAAACTATCTTTCTTCCACTTTATTTTTGGACACCGTCTACCCTTAGGATTACATCTTACCCCAGAGCTATTTTTCAAACTGTTTCCTCTCGATTCAACACATACTATCAAGAAAAATCTATTCAAAAATATCTACCTATGCCATGGAGTGATGCAAAAACACCAACTCTGCTCTCTGGGAAAGAGAGTCATGCAAACAGTGAGCCACAGTTAATGTGACAGAAGAGAACAGCCCAACTGTAGCAGCTTGCAGATACTATAGAGTGCAGGTGATGGAATAATTAAGTTTAATTGGGGGGCTATTATCAAACGACTCAGAGAAGAGTTTGAGTGGAACCTTGAAGGGTATATGACTTCTAATAAGCTGGAGATAGAGAAAAGATAATTGTAGGCTACAGGAATAGTTTGATCAAAGGTGCAGAGGTGTTTTTGTGTATCTGGTGTGTTCGGGGAAGGCTGACAAGGTGACAACACAATATTTAAGACAAGGAACAGCCAAATGTCGTGAACCAAAGACAATCTTGCTCACCCTAGCTCCACTGTACTTGTTTAGTCTCATATCATCTACTTTAGATATGCCCTAAATGAACTGTGCACACTCTCATATTCATAGTTTTCTTCATATATTTTCACACAAACAAGAAGTGTCCTGTCTTCTAAATCTACATTTAGACAACTTCAGTGTCACTTCTTACAGTTTTTCCCTTTGAGGCCAACTTCTTTTTATCCACCCCTTGCCCAAGATTCACATACATTCAGTACTTTCTTCCCAGATTGTTTTCTAACATTTAGAGGCCAAATACAGTCATACCATATATTCTCTCATTTCTGCAGGTGTGGTGTGGTTCATCCATTTACTGAAGTATACATGGACAAAAACCATGACTTACACTTACTGACAGTATCTTTCATACCTATTAATAAACATATAATTGCTTCACTACAAACTTAATTAAATAGGTCAGTATCTCAAGATGACAATATCAACTTTGGGATTTAATTGCAACTTTAAGACGGCAGCCAAAAAGTAATACATAACTTTGGCAAATATTCACCTTTCCTTTTAGCATTTAGTACAGTTTAAATGCATCATTGAATGTCCCTCTACCCATTGTATATCTTTATTGACATACAAGAAGGGTCTGCATATATAATTTATTTTCTTGTTCTAGAAAACTCCATTACCACCCAGATGAAATACTGAGAGAGATATTTCACAAGGGGAAGGGGATTCCATTTTCTTCAATTCGTGGAATGCATCTAAAACTTCTGAAATTATAACAAGCAAATAATTGTTTTAAAGTAGATCCAGAGTAAGAAAGAATTAAAGGACAAATAGAGTTTTTCTTGTTCTGTCTGCACAGTAAGTCAAGTTTCACTTGTGGAAAAACATTTATGGCAGAAAGTTTAGGTAATGATTAAATATGTAAAACTTGGAGGTAGTCTGCTAGAATTTAAATTCTGATTCTGCCTCAGTTTCCTCACTTGCAAGATGAGTTACAACCCATAGAAGTAACACCAATAAATTTTAATTTGTAGAACTGTGAACTGAGTCAATACAGTCAAAATGCTTAGACCAGTGTCCAGCACAAAGCAAACCCTTCTTAAGTGTTACAGAAATCTCTAGGCCAATGTAATTCCTTTGTGAGGTGTTTAAACAATTCTAAAACTTAGGATTTCTCCTTATGTTTTTTTGCCTATTTGGTCCAAGTGAGTTCCTTGTTCATAGTAAATGAACCATGCCTATGATTCATGTGAATAAAGGGTTGAATAAATGGTTGATATGAAAAATAATTTTGGGCAAATATCACAACATTTCACAATTCTGGAATGGTGAAAGAACTAATGAAGCATGTAAGGAGTTCACTAAGGACAAAAATAAACTCCAAATTAAAATTGCAGAGAGCCAGCCAGAATGTAGGTTTGACCTACTTTGCGTAATACTTCTACTTTATTTTCAAAACCACAAATTATAGACTTCCCCATCTTGGGGAATATTTGATTGATACAATTAAATATTTTTTTCTAAAATTTCTGGTCAATATTAATTCTCAAGGAATACTTTGCACATCAGTCACATGTGCAGAGATGTCTTTTCCAACCAGGAAAATAAAAGCATTAACAAGAATTTGGCAGTTATGGTAACAAATGGGATTGGTCTACTCTGAGCTGCTCTAAAAACTTCTTACTTGCATTTGTGACAGTAATTGCAAATAATGTCTCCTTTAGTCCTCCAGTAAAAAAGAAAAGAAAAGAAAAGAAAAGAAAAAAAAAACCTCTTTGTGAAGATTCCTTGAAAGCTACCTGACAGACTGAGCTCAGCATATTCTCAAGGACTTTATAGATATCTTCAAAATTCAGGGATGTAAGGATGAGATGACCCAGTTACTTTCCTTCTCTTAATATCATGTAATAAAATACTAGATAGGAATCAAGTTTCTTTAGTGCTTACGGTTGTTTAATTTATAACTAAAGGAAACAAAAAATAACTTCCCATTTTCAAGCTGCTGCAGAAAATAACACTGAATTGGGTTCACTGAAAACTTACTTTTTAAAGAAAATAGCAGACATCAATATACCAATTAATACAATTTTAAAACTACCAGTTGTGTGTGTGAATTTAGTTGTCTATGAACATTTCTCTGAACATATACATGAATGTCCACTTGCTAGGGTCAGGCCCTAGAACCGTAGCTTTCTTAACATGGGAAAGGAAAGAATTTTAATTAATTTATCTACTTATAACTATTAAAAGATGACTGTTTTAATAGGACTGTCCAAAGTGTTGGCATTCCTTTCAAAATTAGAAAAGAGTAATAAAAATATGCATTGCTGCCTCAGCAGCTTAAGGGGGGGGGAGGGAAACTTCATGTATAAAAAATTCTTCAGAGTGATATAAGCATTTTGTATTCCAACAAAAAAACTGCTTTTCTATCTTTAGCATCCATGTCTCTGTTACACATATTTATGAAAATTCATTTTTATAGCATTAAACTTGAAACATCGATTTTAAGTTTTTAATAGGCACACATATTTTGTTATATTTTGCATGGAAACATAATGTATTTAAAAATATAGACCTATTTAAGAGCAGCACTAAACCCTTCCAAATAGATATACTTTCAAGGTCATCAGATGCATCTCGATGCATAATTTGGAGATGAATATGCTCTCTGACTGCAATTCAACTACATTTGGGCTGTGGTTTACATAAAAATACAATTTTTAGAGAAAAATCATCATCTTATCTGAAAATGTTTCTGGGGATAGCTTTTTGCCCAGTGATCCATTCCCACAGATGATGGCAGATAACCTGAATATATTTAAAGGCAAAGAATGCCACCTTCTGCTACAAGACGAATTAATTTATCAGGCTTTCACCTTAGGTGGTCTGCTGGTGATGAGGGCTTCAGCTCTGGATATCTTCATTGCAGTTATGTTCCAGGAGAGCAATCTTCATTTCTCTGCTACTGCCTTGAAATTACATAGAGCTCTGTGCAGGGATAAACTGTAATATATGGCCATGGCCCTAAACATGTGTATATAACTTTACTTAGTTCCATAAAATGAGAAGCCTGCACAAGCAATCATTATTTAAACTGCTTTACTATTGAACTAGCCACATGCTACAGCTCTATCTTTTGCTCTTTTTCACAGAGACACACAGAAACACTACTGAGAGTTAGTGTGCTTCTATATGGGGGATGGATTGATTGGTGTTTGCTTATTGAGAATACACTATACTGGCTACAAGTTAGCATGCTTTTGTGTTTAAGTACTAGACAAACTGCCCTACAATACAAATATATTTATTATCTCACGTAACAAGAAGCCCAGAACAAAGGTGTGCACTAGTGCTGATTGAGTCAGTGGCTCAGTGGTGCTACCAAAGTCCATGTTTCTTTCTAGCTCTCTTTCCTTACCCATCATTCCTGGAGTGTTGGCATCATCCTTACCCTAGTTTTCCTTGTTGTCACAAGATATCTGCTCCAGAGCAATAGAGGCAGAATCTTCCTGTTCATAATCATTGAGGAAAAAACCTCAGCATTGAATATTAATAATTTTCTTTGATCTGGTTGAGTCTACCTTAATCAGGTATAAATTCCCTATCTAGCACAAGTAGTCAGAGGAAAGTTGTGTCCTGGATGCTTTAAAGATACTGGGCTCTATTTCTGCGACGGGGGAAAGAAAAAGAATACCTGAATAATATCAAGGTACCTGCTAATGAGGAAGAAGAGAAAAATGATTGTTCTTGTATAAGATCCACACTGTCCACCAGAAATAACCTCAAGACAGATCTGACTACATAATTCAACCAATTTAGCGTATTGCAAATTATCTACTCCTGATGCTCTCTTTATCATTTTTAAAATAAGAATTACAAATCACAGGATAGTGATGATGATTGGAAATAATATACAGGTACGATTTAGCACAGAGTATGACATGTATAAAGGGACAAAGTCACCTGTTCCAAAAAGTTAGTGAGAAGAAAAAGGAGAAATTATTGTTATCGTTTTGTTATGAGTATAATGGACTGTAATGTGGAGGACTTAAGTGCAGACATGCAGCTAAGAGAGTAGATTTATTTCAAGGAAAAGCAAATGGCAATCTCTAAAATATGTCTAATCATCCTGTAAAGATGTTCATCAGAATCTACTGAGACTTAACCATTTAGAAAATAACTGTACAGATCCAGTGCCAGCAGGCATCACTTCAGGAACTCCAGGGCCCAGGCTGTCACAATGCCAGTCAACATGCTGGCTCTCCATCCTGCCTGGGATGGGGAGGAACACAGAGGCTCCACCATCTGCTGTGACCCAAAAGTCGAATGAATGGGATAACATGACAATTTCCAAAGGGAATTCTTCTGAGCTACTATGTAGATGGATACATAGATAGATAGATAGATAGATAGATAGATAGATAGGCACATAGATAGATAGACAGACAGATATTCCAATTAATTGAGTCAGCTTTCTTACTATTTTAGGGCAGTTATTCTTGACTGCCTCTTAACTGATACATTCATTACTGGTTTTTAATGCAGTTTTAAACTTGTTAAATTTATTCTAATGGTATCCATTTTGTTATTCTTTCCTTCTGCAGAGCACTCTCTACCTTTCCTTTAGGATATAAGTGCACTCCAAATAAATATTTTGTCCTGATTGCTGTAGAATGCATCATATCAGTAATTTTTATGCCAACAAAGTCAAGTTGATACTTTACTATAAATTATTTTCCCAGACAATGACTCATTTATGATTTAATTCAATAGATCTAAAATATAGTTAGGTCCTGTCTGGCTAGCTTCCTGCAAAATGCTGTAATCATCTAACTCATTTTTTTCCCTTTTCTATTTTTATCTTTTTATTCATATTTCAAGGTGCAACAGTGATGTGCCTTCCCCTCACTCTATGTTTGATATATGATATACACATTAAAAGGTAGCAATCAACTGCAGGTGCATTGATTAAATTAGGCCCTCGTGAAGAAGGATTGAATAAATTTTACATTTATGTAAGTTTCTTCTTCCTCCGCTAATCCTGCCTGCCACTGTCTTTCATAGGATGTTTACTTTGGTTTCAGCATGTGAAGCATAAGTTTTAACATATAAATTAAATATTTGGGAGAAAATAAAGTAATAAATAATTCTTTATTAAATAATGGATTTTTTCACATGTATTTGGCATATGGTGTAGATCATATGTTTGAATTTAAGAGTTTTTTGGGAGTATTAATATAGCAAACAAAAATTAGAATATATTAAAAATTGTAAAATTTACTTTTGAAAAGATTTAAAATTTCAGGCACAAATAAAATATAATTGATGAAAGTCAGTGAATTGGTCCTCCACAGAAAAATTAAAAGATAAGTATGTCAAAAATCTATATAAAATGTATACTTACTACACGTCTTAGTAAGCTCAGGCTGCTATAACAAAATACCAGACTGAGTGGCTTAAACAACAGACATTTATTTCTCTGTCTGGAAGTGCTGGAAGATGGAAAGTTTAAGACCAAGGTGCTGGCAGATTCAGTTCTTGAGGAGGGCCCTCTTTCTGGCTTGCATATGTTCTTCTTGCTGTGTGCTCCCATGGAAGAGAGAGGAAGTTCTGATGTCACTTTGTATTCTCCTAAGTACGTTAATGCCGTCATGGGAGTTCCACACTTATGACCTTATCTAAGCCTAATTACACCCCCCACCCAAAGACCCATCTTCTAATACCTTCACAGTGAAGGTTATGGCTTTAACACGTGATTGTTTCTGAGGGGACACAAACATTCAATCCATAATACCGCAACCCAGAAATCTAATGCTTACATGCTTACTCTCCCCAAATTGAAAACTTGTCTATACAAAGATCTGTATATAGATGTTTATAGATGGAAGCCTTGTTCATAATCACAAAAAAAATGGAAGCAATAGAAATGTCTTAACTGGGGATGAACAAACACATTGTGGTACATCCATAAAATGAAACACTGCTCCATAATGAAAACAGCAAACTGTTGATCCATGTCACAATGTGGGTGATGTGTTTGTCACACAAAAGCATTGTGCTAAGTGAAAGAAGGCAGGCACAGATACCTACTACCATATGGTTCTGCATATGTGACATTCCACAATAAGAAAAACTATTGGGACAGAAATCAATCAGTGTTTTCCAGGGGCTGTACTTGTGATTAGATGACTATATACATTTATTAAAATGCATGAAATTGTGCATCTATATAGAAACTGTACCTTAAAAAAACTGACATTAAAAAATACCTAGACAACTAACATGACCGCAGGATGCCCTTAAGAAATTCCTTTAAATAGACATCAACTATAACTCCAGTAAAATTGTTATGTGTTAAAAAGGAAACAGAACATTAATTTCTGAGTATTGGAATGACCTATACAGCATACTAGTTTCCACTTATGAAAAATGTTACTATTGTTACCTGGTTGTCTCAAAGCTTCAGAGCTACCTTAGTGAATATTAGGGGCTGCCTTAGTTAAAGGCAGAAAAGTTCTACCCGTACAACCATGTATTCAGGAACCTCAATCTCAGCCTGTTCCAAAGTCTTCCTCCATGTTTCACCGTTGGGCATGAAACTTTCATCAGTATCTCTCTTCTGGATTAAGTAAATAAAGCAAGAGACTGAGATGGGAACTATGTTTCTTAAAAAATGGAATTTGTCACAGGTATTTGGCATATTAAGGCTTATATGATTCATTAACAAGCCACAGAAATTAGGGAGAACATCCAGCAGAAGCACATTAAAGGAGCATCTTAACACATGTTGGCATTAGTTCTGATCTGCTTTTTTTACTAAAAGGCAATACAAGATACAAGACAGATGTTACAAAGACAGGAAATAAGAAGGTTGCTTCAAATGCTGACTTGGCTCTTTTAGAGCTTTTCGTGTTAGTTCAGATTACTTAACTACTTTTGGTCTGAGTTTCCTCATCTATAAAGAGGAGAAGAATAATGTATTACCATTCAGGGTGGTTTTCAGGGGACATTCACACCCAGAGTATCATTCAATACATATACAAACAATAATTCACATATAGTAAATGCTCAGTAAATGTTAGCTATTACTAATAATTATTATTATATCATTTCTTCCCATTTTAAGCCTTTTAAACTACTAATCAAATATATAAGTTAACGTTTGGTGTTTGCTGAGTAACAAACCACTCCGTATTTAGTGGCCTAAATCAAAAATTATTAATTATTGTTGACAAGTTTATGGAGCAATTGAGCAATTCTGTGGATGTGTGACAGGCTTTGCTGATGCAAGACATGCTTGCTCTTGTGTCTTTGTTCAGCTGGTAGGAGGTCTGGCCAGTGTCTGTCATCAGGACGACAGTGGTTCTGGGTCTTCTGTCTCATTATCCAGCAGGCTAGCTTGGGCTTGTTCCCATGACACAGGCAGATTCCAAGAGGGTTTGTGGAAATGGGATAAATCTCTTGAATTCTAAGCTTACAAATAGCACATCACTCCTACATATACTACTTTATTCTCCCCTGATGCTTTAAAAAGCATATATCCTCTTCAGTTGTCTCTGTTTCTTTCTGGGTTTCACTTGATTTATAACATCTTCCTAGGCATATCTAATAAAGGGTAATCCATAATTTCCACACACAGTACACCTCAAAAAAGCATATGTAATGGATACCTAGCATAACAAAGTCATACACCTTACATGTTAATTGATTATAGATTGCACTTCTCCACTAAATGTAACTCCTTATATGTCAGCTCTTTTTATTTTATTTGTTTATTTATACTCATGGCATGAGGCATTTCTGGAAGAGAGTGATTAGGTGAGTTTTATTCTTATATCCCCATTGCCTAGTGTGTCTTATATGGACAACACATATTTGTTGGAAAAATCCTATTAGAGGTATCATGTAGCAAGAGAGAGGCCTTCATTGGGGATTATCAAGGGAGGCTGAGAATAAGGGTAGATCTTGAATTCTGGGAAGGAGTTACATTTGGGAAAGAGTCTTAGTGAGCAGCCCATCCAACATGAAGAAAGTTTAGAGTGGGAAACAGGTACCGTGAATGAACAAAGACTTTGGCTTGAGCAAAGTGTGGTTTTGAGCATTAATGGGAATTGGGGATAGAAAGAAAGTCAGGAAAAAAACTCCAGATGGCCTCAAGTTAAAGAACTTAGTTTAAATCCATTTATTATTTAATTAATGAGAAATACTTAACACATTAATTAAATAATGAGAGAAAATTAAACCATTAACTCTCATTGCCCATTAAGCTTATTAGACTAATTAGTCTTTACCTAAACAAGCAATGACACAAGCAAATTTAACCAGGGTAACTATACTCTGAAGAAGGGTGACACTGATGGAAGGGGTCATAGAATAGTGTATTGTGTGAAAAAGTCAAGTTTCTGTGTATTATGAGAACAATTAGAAATACCTAAGAACTTCAAGGACCTGAAGAGAAAGTGAGTTTTGACAGACAGACAAGTCACAAGTCATGACTCCATAGTACAGTCCCTCATTGACTGGCTCTGACACACATAGGCAGAGTTAAAAAATAGTTTATAAATCAATCTTGGACATTCTATATATAAATTCTCCTCTATTTCATTGGTTAGGAAGCCTGGGAAATGTCCTCTCCATTTGGCTTACCTACTTTTTTTTTTTTTTTTTTTGAGACGGAGTCTCACTCTGTCACCCAGGCTGGAGTGCAGTGGCCGGATCTCAGCTCACCGCAAGCTCCACCTCCCGGGTTTACGCCATTCTCCTGTCTCAGCCTCCCGAGTAGCTGGGACTACAGGTGCCGCCACCTCGCCCGGCTAGTTTTTTGTATTTTTAGTAGAGACGGGGTTTCACTGTGTTAGCCAGGATGGTCTCGATCTCCTGGCCTCGTGATCCGCCCGTCTCGGCCTCCCAAAGTGCTCGGATTACAGGCTTGAGCCACCGCGCCCGGCCTGGCTTACCTACTTTTTATCACTTAAAATATGACATGAAAAGTTGTACCAAACAGATGAACCTTTTATGCAGAGCACAAAGTAACAGTTGGTGAGGGATCTTCTATAGACTTAATATGCGCATATGTGCACAAAAGCACAGACATACATATAATTTGACATTTACAAATTTGAATACTTCAAATGGAGCTAGTGAGGAAAAAATATAGTGAGTCCTAAGAGGAAAAGAAGGATATATGTCAGGAAAAGATACACTAGTAATTTTCAGATTTTAGCATGATTCAGTTCACTTGAGGATCTGATTAAATATACAGATGCACCAACATGGCACAAGTATACATATGTAACAAACCTGCACATTATGCACATGTACCCTAGAACTTAAAGTATAATAAAAATAAATAAATAAATAAAAAATAAAAAATAAAAAAAAAGAAATTCAAATACAAAAAAAAAAGAAAAACAAACAACCCCATTAAAAAGTGGGCAAAGGACATGAACAGACACTTCTCAAAAGAAGACATACTTGTGGCTAACCAAACATATGAAAAAAAGCTCAACATCATTGATCATTAGAGAAATACAAATCAAAAATACAATGAGATACCATCTCACATCAGTCAGATTGGTGATTATTAAAAAGTCAAGAAACAACAGATGCTGGTGAGGTTGTGGAGAAACAGGAACGTAAATTAGTTACCACTGTGGAAGATGGTGTGACTATTCCTCAGAGACCTAGAACCAGAAATACCATTTGACCCAGTGATCCCTTTACTGGATAAACACCCAAAGGAATATAAGTCATTCTATTATAAAGATACCTGTACATGTATATTCATGGCAGCACTATTCACAATAGCAAAGACATGGAATCAACCCAAATGCCCATCAATGATAGACTGGATAAAGAAAATGTGGTACATATACACCATGGAATACTATACAGCCATCAAAAGGAACAAGATCATGTCCTTTGCAGGGACATGGATGGAGTTGGAAGTCATTATCCTCAGCAAAGTAACACAGGAACAGAAAATGAAACACCACATGTTCTCACTTATAAGTGGGAGCTGAACAATGAGAACACATGGACACAGGGAGGGGAACAACACACACAGGGGCCTGTTGGGGGAGGAAGAGAGAGCATCAGGGAAAATAGCTAAGCATGTGGGGCTTAATACCTAGGTGACGGTTTGATAGGTGCAGCAAACCACCATGGCACACATTTACCTATGTAACAAACCTGCATGTCCTGCACATGTACCCCGGAATTACAAAATAAAATTAAAAACACAGGTAAAAAATAAATAAATAAATAAATAAATAAATAAATATACAGATGCTAGGCCCCAACCCCAGAGAGTCTAATGATTTTAAGAAGATCTCTGATGTCATCATGGGATTCACTTTGACAAATATTGCTCCAGCCCTGTCTATTCTTGAATAACTTATTGGATGTGACCTTGTTTTTTTTTTTTTTTTTTGGTCCTTCTGTGACCTGTTTATTTTGGTTAACATAACGTTCTTTTTTTTTTTTTTGAGACGAAGTCTTGCTCTGTAGCCCAGGCTGGAGTGCAGTGGCCGGATCTTACCTCACTGCAAGCTCTGCCTCCCGGGTTCACACCATTCTCCTGCCTCAGCCTCTCTAGTAGCTAGGACTACAGGCGCTCGCCACCTCGCCCGGCTAGCTTTTTGTATTTTTTTTTTAGTAGAGACAGGGTTTCACTGTGTTAGCCAGGATGGTCTCGATCTCCTGACCTCGTGATCCACCCGTCTCGGCCTCCCAAAGTGCTGGAATTACAGGCTTGAGCCACCACGTCCGGCCAACATAACATTCTTTTTTTTTTTTTTTTTTTTGAGGCGGAGTCTTGCTCTGTCGCCCAGGCTGGAGTGCAGTGGCCGGATCTCAGCTCACTGCAAGCTCCGCCTCCCGGGTTCACGCCATTCTCCTGTCTCAGCCTCCCAAGTAGCTGGGACTACAGGCGCCCGCCACCTCGCCCGGCTAGTTTTTTGTATTTTTAGTAGAGACGGGGTTTCACCGTGTTTGCCAGGATGATCTCGATCTCCTGACCTTGTGATCCGCCCGTCTCGGCCTCCCAAAGTGCTGGGATTACAGGCTTGAGCCACCGTGCCCGGCCCAACATAACATTCTTAAGCTTCACCCATGTTGTTGCATTTCACAGATTTTCCTTTTGTTAATGGCTGAATAATATCTCACTTCATGTATATACCAAAATTAAAAATAGAATTACAATATGATTTGGCAATCCCATTTCTGGGTATTTATACAAAAGAATTAAAATCAGGATCTTGAAGAGATATTTGTACCTCCATATTCATTGCAACATTATCCATAGTAGTCAAGACATATAGGAAACAATGCAAATGTCCATTGATGGATGAATTGACATACATTTTCTTTTTAAAAAAAATTTACTATAGTTCAGAATATGCAGGTTTGTTACATAGGTATACGCGTGCTATGGTGGTTTGCTGTACCTATCAACCGGCATGTGATCCTGTTTCTTCCATGTCTGCTGCAAAGTACAACATACTGATAATGGCTATAGCCAATCTAAAACATGCCCAGGTGCCTGATTGCAAACTCGTCACTGAGTTTGTAAGTCTGTCACTTGTTTCCCAATTTTTTTTTCCTGTTTTGGAGCTCAAGAACGCATTTCCCTTAAAAGAACAGTTGAGAGAGAACCTGACACTCTAAGAGATGTAAAATGTAGACTCGCACTTTAGCTAATGCATAGCACCTTCTTATATATTTTGTCTTTTCTGCCAAAAGTAAAAATTGATCAACATTTTGAAATTGTCAAGATTACTTTGAAAAATATTTTAAAAAGATAAATATATATCTTCGAGTGTTCGGAAGAAAAGGGATGGGTCATTTACAGAAATCAAGATTACTTTAGTTGCCAGACCATAGTTAAGGATAGATAGTCACACCATTGGGTAACCCATCATCTGTAGCTTACCAACAAATTCAGTAGCTGGATTGCTTTGTTCACCAGATAAAGTAACTATTATTTCACAGCATATCATAGTAATGTAATATATCTTATCTTTCTTCTTTTCTCTTTACTGCTGTTGCCCGTTTTATCATTTTACAAAGTTTTGAATGTGTGTGCTTTCTTATTTATTTTACCTTTAAGGGTTATCTGTTAGCTTAACTAAACCCCAAAGAAGAGGATTTATTTACTTCTCAGGGACTTCATTTTTATTTTGTTTCTAATTGACATAACAATTTTACATATTCATGGGGTACAGTGTGATGTTTTAATACAAGCATATGCTGTATAATCATGAAATCAAGGTATTTAGCTGTATTTATGATCTTATATATTTATTTTTTTGTAGTGAGAAAATTAGAAATCCTGTCTTCTAGCTATTTTGAAATATACAATACAATGTTTTTAAACATAGTCACATTGCAGTATAATAGAATACCAAAACTTTTTTCTCTCAAATGTTAAGTAATTTTTTAAATGGTATACATACATAATGAAATACTATTTGGCCATTAAAAAAATGTATTTTGCCATTTTCAGCAACATGCGTGAAACTAGAGAACATTTTGTTATGTGAAATAAGCCAAACATAGAAAGACTAATATTGCATCACTCATATGTGGGAGCCAAAGGAGTTGATCTCATGGAAATAGAGAGTAGACTAGTGGTTACCAGAGGCTAGGCAGTGTGGTGAGAATGGAGAGTTCCTGAGATTTGGTCAATGGGTACAAAGTTACAATTAGACAGAAACTTCCTTATTAGAAAAACTGATAGAGGTGCATTTTGGTTATGTTTTTGTATTAGCACATCCTGAATATCAGCTAAAATCCAAATGTATCTTCAAGACTTTCGATTTACACTTTGACAATGCAAGACAGGCTTCTGCCTGAAACCTGGACTATTGACAGAAATATTTCTTAATTGATACTACCGTCCTTACACCTTTAATATATACTGTGTACACAATCAGAGAAGCTTTCTAGAGCACTGCATGTATTATTCCACCTCTCTGTTTAAAATTTTAATGGCTCTCTACTTCCTAAAAGAGAAATATTGAGCTCTTAGCCTTACACTTAATGCTTTCCAAATTTAGACACTAAATATAGCATTGCCTAAGCCAGATAGGTTGATCCATCTCCAGACATGCCTTACTTAACTTTTTTCTTTTGGTTTTACAGCTGACATAGTTCTTTTCTCTTCTGTATTATTCCTACCACATCTAGATGCCTACATACATAGTGGATTTCTCACTAAATCAAGACAACCTCATGAATCACCTTCCAACAAATGGGAATTCAACCTCCTTGTTTTTGTCTGTTGCTAGTTCTGAAAAGTGAGCTGCTCTCTTTCTACAACTGAATTCCACATTGTATCTTAGTTCCCATTAATCTTTCCAAAAGAAGAAAGAAGTTTATTCCTGTGGATTCCCAATAGGCAGGAACTGGAGTCCTCATGCTCAGTCTTAGTGCATTACCTGAGGCCATTTTGCCTACTGTTTTCAGGTTCTCCTGCCATTGACTTCCAGACAGCTAGCCTAGGATGATGGATTTCCCTGGACTGTCACAGCTGTATCTCACCTAACTGTTGGGTCATCCATTACTGCAGTTAGAAATCTCTGATGCCAGAACCTTGTCTGATTAATAACTCATTACTATAGCTTGCCATTTGGGTGGAAACAGAACTATGTTGTGTTCTTCTTTATTGGATGAAAAGGAGGTTTCTTGACAAAATCGTAAGCGAGACATAATGTCTAGGAGCTCAGACTTGAATAGTTCTCCTTGGGAAGATGCAGGGAACTTGGATAGAGCAAGCATGATATTAAAATGTGTGCAGATCACGAGGTCAGGAGATCGAGACCATCCTAACACGGTGAAACGCTGTCTCTACTAAAAAATACAAAAAAATTAGTGGGGCGAGGTGGTGGGCACCTGTAGTCCAGCTACTCGGGAGGCTGAGGCAGGAGAACGGCATAAACCTGGGAGGCGGAGCTTGCAGTGAGCTAAGATCTGGCCACTGCAGTCCAGCCTGGGCGACACAGCGAGACTCCGTCTCAAAAAAAAAAAAAAAAAAAAAAAAAAAAAAAAAAAAAAAAATCTGCAATGTAGAGTTTCCCATTTTCCCGTTTTTAGTGGGAAAAAAATAAAACAGTACTCAAAACAGCAAAGTTATGATTTCATATCTAGTGTATAAGTAGCAAAACAAAACTCTGAACTTGGCCGGGCGTGGTGGCTCAAGCCTGTATTCCCAGCACTTTGGGAGGTCGAGACGGGCGGATCACGAGGTCAGGAGATCGAGACCGTCTTGGTTAACACGGTGAAAACCCGTCTCTACTAAAAAATACAAAAAATTAGCCGGGCGAGGTGGCGGGCGCCTGTAGTCCCAGCTACTCCGGAAGCTGAGGCAGGAGAATGGCGTAAGCCCGGGAGGCGGAGCTTGCAGTGAGCTGAGATCCGGCCACTGCACTCCAGCCTGGGCGACAGAGCGAGACTCCGTCTCAAACAACAAACAAACAAACAAACAAACAAAAACTCTGAACTCCAGGCTGTCCAAATCTTGTACTCTTTCTGCCAGACCATGCTACTTTTTACTTTGAGACAGAAGGTATCATTGTTTTCTGTATGCAAATCAAGCTTCTCCTTACTACAAAGCAGTTGAATTGCTTCAGGGGAAAAAGGTAAACAGAAAGGGTGCTCCTCTTTGGGGTGAAAAAGTTGGAGGAGGAAGTTGTATTCTCCACAAAAAGATCTAGTAATCAGTTTCTACTGCCTTGGGGTGAGAAACAAAGGTAATGATAACCTATCCATGAAGGCTTTCCTTCTCACAAATGCAAATGGTTTTAGCAGTATTCATGAATAATGAGGGTAGGAAGTATGTGTTGCTAAGAGAGAAGAACGGAGAAAAAGACACACATACAGGGAGAAAAGAAGAAAAGAAGAGAGAGAGAAGGTTCTGAAGCATCTGCATACTATACTAACTCTCCTTAATTATTCTTAGATGCAGGGTTAATTTCAGAGCTCTCAGTGGTAATTTGGTAAAGGTCAAATGACCTGTGCTACGGAAAGAGCTGGGATTTATGGGTCACATGAAAGGAACATAACTGAAATTTATTGAGCATCTATTCTGTTTTGTATTATTAGACATCCTAAAAGGTAGGAGTTTTATGCTCATTTACAGATGAAAAAACTAAAGTTCAAAAATATTAAATTATTTTCCCAAGCCAGACTGCCAGAAAGCAGCAGAGCCAGGATTTAACACCATGTCTATCTTTCTCCAAAGTTCATACTCTTTCCTCTAAAGATACTTTAAGTTAGGTCCTTATATAGAATATCATTTTAGCAGACTAAGCTATTGAATCAGCTCACGCTAAATACTGAAGCAGTCTATTTGCTGACTCTGCCTCTAATAATTCTTTTTTGCTTTAATCCACCCATTATATTTTTCGAAATTTAAATGCTGGCAGTTTTTCTAAAAGATAAAATCCAAAATTTCCAATCTGGTCCCACTGCCTTTGTCTAGTTGTATCTGCTGTTTCTTACTACCACCAACCAACTATCCCAGCTGATCCCCTGAACTATCTGTTGAGTACATGCCACACATTCTTTCCTCTTAACATTTGTTCTTGCAGTACCCACCGTCTGAGTTATTTTCTTTCCTCACTTTCACATCCAGATAATTATTCTCTTGGCACTTACTGCCTCCACCTTTTCTCAGCACTTACCTTGTTTGCTTCTTCTTACATATAGTTATGTTTTGTTCTGCTATCTGGCTACCTGTTCATACAGACAGTAACTCTGCTTTACATTTTAAGTGAATTTAACAGACAGCTTTTGAGAATGAATTATGAGACCTGGCATGTGCTGGATGCTTTAGACAAAGAGATACAAAGATATGGTTTCTGCCTACAAGATTTACCCATATGTGTGTTTCCACATAGTACTCAAGGGCAAACTTGCCACACGGCAAGTGCTCTGTAAGCACACATGTTAAGGCATAGCTGAAATGATATGGAGAATGGCCTTCTATTCTGAATTGTCTCCATGTTGCTTCAAGTTTTCATGTTTAAAGTGCTTGAATCATATATACCCTCAATGCTGCCCAGCTAATTGCAGCTTCGGATCATTAGTTCCTCTGTGTAGTGCTCCATTTTGTGGCACAGGTTTTCATAAAGTTTAATGGGTTAACATTATTAAATGTCTCCATGGTGTGTTTCTGCTCAGATGGTTTGAATAGCAGATTATTTTCTAAATGTAAGTTTGACTCCAGTGAGTTCCTCTCCTTCCTTTTCCGTCCTTCTTTGCTTTTCTCTTGTTAGTATTACTAACAAGAGATATTTGCCTAAAGAGAGTCATCAACACAAAAAAAAACAAGATGACTAATAACAAAAGTCAGGTTGGTTCCGAGAACTCTGAATTTGTGATATTCATGAGAGTTATTCATTACTGTAGTGGCCTCTAGGGCCCAGATATTCAAGTCTCATTTGCTTTCTTTGATTGAAATTGTGAAGACTCAAGTTAAGAGCTTTGTTATTTTCTCACCATGTTCTTTCATTTCAACTACCAAACATGTTTCATTCCAGAATTCCTCTGCTATCTGACTACCTTCTCATACAGACAGTAACTCTACAGTTAGATGCCACCACCGCCACCATCAAAACTTTCCAAAAAAGACATTTTTCCTTTTTTTACATTTCAGGAAAATAATATTTCTTTGGGAACACATTTTTGAGAGTCATTTCAAAGAATTTCAGCTTGATAAATACACGTGTTAATGCATTATACCACCACCTAACTTCCATAGTTTCAGTAGATTGGGCCTTTTTTGGTGGGGAAAAATATGTGTAGGTTTGTGTATACATATATGTATGTACATGCACATATATGTATGAGTATATATGCACATGTATATACTGCACATGCATGTGTGTATATGTATATATACATGCACATATGTGTGGACAAGCATACCACTAATAAATTTAAATGGGGGATGTAGTATTCATGGTATATTATATAGGTTGTAGAATATTCTTAAATTGTGTAGTAAGTAAAGCTTACTCGGTTATATTTGTTTATCCATTTTTTAAGCATCCACAAAAATGTACATTGTGTTTTGAATATCAAGGTTGCAAAATAAATGGAAAATAGCAGTGAGAAAACTTACATGATAACTTTGGAAAGAGCTGTAACATGAGAAAATAAAGTTATAAAATTGCCTAAGTCTCAGTACTCCCCAAGATGAGTAAAGAAGATACCCTTTAGTCACAAGCAAACAATTAATTAGAAAACATTCTCTCCGATGTTAAGTCTGAACCTGTAGATGAGAAAAGCTAGTCCTAAAATATCAAGTGGCATACAATTAATATTCATATTGTGAAAAATTAGCACATTTATCATTCATCTTCTTGCTTATTATAAAATCCTCTAAGATAATGCTAATATGTACAGATTAACTAACTGCAATTTCCATAATTTTTTTCATTTCTGAATACATTAAAATTCCATTTTTCTTATTTTCTCAGCTTAAATTCTTTAGATAACCCCAGAGAAATTCATGCTTGCTCTATTGTATAAAATTGTGGCTTTCTTTCAGACTACTTATTTCATTATTAGACACATGCTCCAAGTTTTCTCATTATGATAACTATATATGTTTATGTAACTACATATGTTTATATCTTGTGCATGTTCATAGTTAGTTTTTACTCACTTTAAACTTTGAGGGCAAATTTTAAATTTTACTTGAGGGCCAATTAGCCTGTGTCCAAGCCTTTAACAAATGACACTTTGAAAATACTTCTTAAATGTTGCTTGTGCTCTATCAACTCTGGTACAACAGTTATCCACCTGTCTCAATCACTGCTAAGAAGAGGAGAAATATTTTGGCAATATGTTAGTCAGGGAACTCAGCTCATGAGGACTAATTAAAATAATAACCTGACATGCGTGTTCCTCTTAGATTACTGTCTTATGAACTGGTTGTTCACAACTTTTCAATGCCAAATCAACGTTGTCAGAGCACAACTGCTAATTAAAATGACAAACTGGCTAATTCACAGTCAGAAAACTGTTGACTTATAGACATAAATGTCAAGTATCAAGGGTAGTGATTCATTAAAACATAGAGTAATGTTATCTCCTCAAATATTCTAAAGAATATTTTAAGGCCATATAATAAGAATAAAAATAAAAATAATACGGTAAAGAACAAGAACAAGAAAAGGAAGAAGACCATATTACAAATGCACAAAAATGATACTCAAAATCAATATATCTTCATGTGCCTTTGAAAGTGTTCACAACACTACATGAGAGATGAGCTTTAGAAAGGCGAAAGGACTTGCTGGATGACACATAGTCAGCATTTTCTGTCTCACAGAATAATACATTTTTCTGGGTTGAATTCTTGCAGCTGGCTTTCATTTCCACAGTCAGTTTCTCAACAACACATATTAATATACAATCTGTGTAAAAGACAATGTATCAGAATTTACAGAGGAAAAAGAGCTCTGATTTGTCTTTGTTGAAACTTCAAAAGCAACACACACATATGCACAATTACACGCACAGAGAGACATGCACATCAATTACTAAATGAATAAAAGCAAACTAAATTATAGTATAATTCAATGCCTAAGGAGGCCAGTTACAATGGATATATATTTTTTAATGTATGAAGACTTTTTACTTTAATTTTTTTTTTTTTAAGTTCAAGGGTACATGTGCAATTTTTCTATTTAGGTAAACTTGTGTTGTGAAGGTTTGTTGTACCAATGATTTCATCACCCAGGTATTAAACCTGGTACCTACTAGTTACCTTCCTGACCTTTTCCTCCACCCACCATCCACCGTCTGACAGGTCCCATTGTGTGTTGTTCTTCTCTATGTGTCCATGTATTCTCATCATTTAGTTCCCACTTATAAGTGAAATCATACAGGTTTTGGTTTTCTTAGCAATAGTTTGCTAAGGTAATAGTCTCCAGCACCAACCATGTCCATGCAAAGAAAATGAAATCATTCTTTTTTATGGCTGCATAGTGTTCCATGGTATATATATACCACATTTTCTTTATCCAGTCTACCATTGGTGGACATTTAGGTTGCTTCCATTTCTTTGCTATTGTGAATAGTGCTGAAATGAACATATATTTGCATATGGTCTTTATAACAGAACAGTTTATATTCCTTTGGGGATATACACTGTAATGGGATTTCTGGCTTGAATGGTATTTCTATCTTCAGTTCTTTGAGAAATCACCACACTGTCTTTCACAATGGCTGAACTAATTTACACTCCAACCAACAGCGTATAAGCACTCTTTTTTCTCCACAACCTTGCCAGCATCCGTTATTTTTTGACTTTTGACTAACAGCCATTCTGACTGGTGTGAGATGATATCTAGTTGTAGTTTTTATTTGCATTTCTGTAATGATCAGTGATACTGAGCTTTTTTTTTTATTTGATTGTTCTTTAAATAACATCTACAGTTTCCTAATATAGTACCAAAAACATCTAGGATTTTCAAAAATTACTAATCATACCAAAAACTCAGAAAAATCTCAACTTGAATGAGAAAACACAATCAACAAATGTCAATAATGAGAATACACTAATATCAGAATTATCTGGCAAGAATTTTAAAGCCACATTATAAAATTCATAAATAAGCAATTATAAATATGCTTGAAATACATTTTAAAATGGAAGATTTTAGCAAATAAATCAAAAATATTTTAAAAACCAAATGGAAATGTAAGAATTGAAAAAGGCAATAAATGTAATAGAAAACCCCAGTGACTGAGAACCAACAATAGAATGGAGAGGACAGAAGAAAGAATCATTGGATTAGAAAGAGAACAAGAGAGATTACCCAATATCATTCACAAAGAGACAATAAAAAAAGAGCAGAAATTCAAGGGCCTGTGTACCTATAACAAAAGTTCTAACATTTTTGTCTTTTGAGTCATTGGAAGAGGAAAGACAGAAAATGGGTCTGATAAATTACTTTTTTAAAAAAGTCTGAAAAAGTTCCAGTTTATTAAAAAAAAAGGCATAAACCAAGAAGATTCAAGAAGCTGAGAGAATTCCATACATGATAACCCAAAGAAATTTATTCCAAGATAGGTCATAATTAAACTTCTGAACTAAAAGCAAAGAGAAAAACTTGAAAGTGATGAGAAAGAAAAGAATGACAATTTAACGATAGGAGAAAAACAATTTAAATGACAACGGATTCTCATCACTACAATGGAGGCCAGAAGAAAGATTGTAATACAGTGTATATATATGTGATTATTAATTTTGTATGTGAACTTGACTGGGCTAAGGAATGCTCAGATATCTAGTAAATTTAAATAAGCATTTCGATCAGTATATTGAGTAAAGAAGATCCACCCTGACCAAAGTTGTTGGGTATCATCCAATCTGCTGGCCCAAATAGAACAAAAAGATGAATGAAGGGTGAATTCTCTCTCAATCTCTCTCTCTTTCTCTCTCTCTCTCTCTTTCTCTCTCTCTCTTTCTCTCTCTCCCCACCTCCCCCCCCCACTCTCTTCCCCAACCCCAACCCCCAACCCTGAGCAGGGACATCCATCTTCCCCTTTTCTTAAACCTTGGAGCTCCTGGTTCTCCAGCCTAGTTATTCTGGGATATACACCAGTGAAATCCCAGTCTCAGGCCTTTGACCTTGGAAGTTATATCCTTGACTCCCATAGTTTTCAGGTCTTTGAACTCAAACTGATTTACACAACTGGCTTTCCTGTTTCTACATCTTGTAGAGGGGATACTTTGAGACTTCTCTGCCTCCATAATCGCAGGAGCCAATTTCCACAATAAATTTTCTCATATATCTGTACATATCCTATTGGATCTGTTTCTCTAGAGAACCTTAACAAAACAATATATAATATAATAACTAGTGCAAACACTAAACTGTATATTAAGAGTTACACTCAAAAACATTATAGATAAATCAAAATAGATTTTTTAAAATGTTCAAATAACCTACAGAAAGGATTGAAATAAAAAACAAAAGGAACAGAGAACAGAAACGAAATGACAGAAATATGTCGTAATATATCAGTAATTACATTAAATGTAAATGGTATAAATATCTCAATTAAAAATCAGAGATTAGCAGAGTAGATTTTAAAAGTAACAACAACAACATTATGCAGGGGCAAGAGTAAAAAAAAAAGCCAATATGTTCAGGCAAGATTCTCTTTGATTACATTTATGTATCATTCTTGAAATAGCAAAGTTATATATAGAGATAGAGAGCAATGTAGTGATTGCTGGTGTTAGTAGGGACAATGCAGGAAAGGGAGACTGGGTGTCACAATAAAGGGATAAAATAAGAAATTTTTTTTTTAGTAATAGAATAATTCTGTATCTTGATTGCAGTGGTAGTTTCATGAATCTACACAGATAATAAAATGGCATAGTGCTATTATATTCACATATTGTGACAATGTAAATTTATTGGTATGAATATTGCCTTATAGTTTTATCATGTATGATCATTGAGGAAATCTGGGTAAATGTTAAATAAGACCTTTCTATACTATCTTTGCAAATCTCTGTGTATCTATGATTATTTCAAAATAAGTGATTTTCAAAAGAGAAAATAATACAAATTTAAAAAGGAAAACGCATCTATATTTTTACTTCAGAGAACCTGGGGAAAGAATTGAAGTTCAGTAATGCTAGGCAAAGCAATGAAATTTGAAGATAATTAGTGAGAACAATTATTGGTTTGAAAAAGCCACCTTATAATTGTGGAGGAAAATAATGATAATGGAAAAGCATTTAATTTAAAATATCTGAAGAAGTGTATGTGTGTGTGTGTGTGTGTGTGTGTGTGTGTGTATTTATCAGCCTATGCAGAAAAAATGGGAAAATAGAAACAATGTAGTAATTAATTCTTAAAGAAAGATAAAAATTAACTTGTTCTTTTGAATTTACATTTTAATATAAGGGAATATATTGAAATTTATCAACTGAACGACCTGTTCACCTACTGAGAATAAACATTTTCTACTTGAAGGGTTTTATAACATTTTATGATCCACATCAAAGAGCTCAGAAAAATTAAACAAAGTTTTTTTTTTACTATTTCTTAGGTTATCCCTTGTGATAACTAAATCTTTAATACAGCCTACTTCTAAGCAGTAGACTTTGAATTTTATTTTATGTATCTTCACTTTGTTTTGCCATTAAGTATCCTTATAATACTGTGTTCACTTTGTTAGTGGTGAAAAATAGTGGAGCTACAGAAAAAGGCCAAGGGTCATGGTCATTTTCAGCTTGCATAAAGATCTATTAAAACAAGTGAACTGAATTAAAAAAATAACTGCAACATTTTTTCAAAATATATCAAAGCTTAATTTGACTTCATAAACAGAATATATTTGTTGCAAATCTATTGAGATAATTTTCAAAGAACCACTTTTGGAGTAAATAAAATCTTTTTTCAAAAGAAAATGTTCCTCACTTATTTTTTTCTTCATTGTTATAAAAAATAAGTACCCATTTGAGTACAGCTCTGGCTACATCAGGTAAAGAAAACTATTAAAAGATAGTGTCTATCATACAGAAGTTGAGCATATTCAATACATCTAGGCCAAACTCAGTTTTAAAAGGACAGACAGGCAACCAGGTGAAGTTGATGGGTTGTACTTGTCACTTAATTTATTGATAGAAAATATGAGCCTAAAGATAGATGAGGGAGTAGATAATAAGAATACCCATTAGAATTCTACATAATGAAACCATCGCTATTTTGAAGAATAACACGATTGCTTGAACACTCAATTAACAATTGTAGAACTGTTTGTCCACATTTCTGGTTTTATACCAAATAACATTTTCACACAGATACATGGGTATTGTGTGTATATCTCACACCTAAAAATTTACCGCTTTTGAATTTCACTAAGCATTTTTCTATTATTAAGAATTTTTAAGCATTTTTCAAAATACTTTTATGAATCCTTTTTATTTCCCTCTTAATCTACAACAATGGAGAGCTCCTTTCTAGTACATAAAATATACCCACATTTTCTATTCTCTGGCAATGAGACAATTTTTCTCAGCCTTAACCCTAACTACAAACTCAGCAATAGTCATTAAAACATATTCATTAGCTAAGTGACTACTGGCGCTTCCATACCAAATGAAAATTTTAAATTGCCATATGTTGAGACAGATAAAAGCATTTTGTTATGTTTGGATCAGAATTATCTAGAAGCACTTTTTATTAAAAAGCAGAGGAAAAAATATATCATATTTCTGATGTTTTCAGACTAACAAGATAAACCATGCAGTATAGACAGTATGTATGGCAATGAATTAAGTAACAAAAGTCTTGTTTATTCATTTACAGCTAAAGTAACTAAATTCAATTTCCATCAAGTATTTTTTCACTTAAATAAATAATAATTCACTGTTATAAAAATATGTACAATTTTTTGGTTAATTTTTCTGGATTAAGATTACATTCTTGGGATAGTAAATAAAAACATATTTGAAAATGACAATCAATACAATGAGTGACACCAAAATAATGGTAACCAGAAACCAAGTACTGTGCATATGCTTTATTCTCAAATTAGCACCTTTGTTGCACCTTGATAGTCTCCAATCCAAAAGACATATTTGATCATTGTTACCCTGTGATTACCAGAAAGTATCTTTTTTCTTTAGCCTTCTCTTCCTCATCTTACAGGGAGGAACAATTAAACTATAAATTGCTTATGTTGTCAGATTTCCTCTTTAATGCTGTCTCTCAACAAATAGATTTGTAATTTTTTATTCCTTTTTCTTTTTAACCAAGCTGATCCAAAATTTGAAGCTAGCAAATTTGATTTTATAATATTATGCACCTTTATAATTATTTTACAAGCAGATGAAAATATCAATGTAAAATTCTTCAAAAGACAATAATTCAGTATAGCATTAGAAAGAAGATTAGTGATAACACAAAGATGTATTCTCAAGTTCAGTATTTCACAAACTCAGGAAATCATTTATTCGCTTCAATTTATGACTAATTTATCTTAACAAAATTAACAAATTATTGTGAATGCAGGCTGGTGGTTTTGGGGTCCCATTGACTTATTTATATTGTAAACTATTTGAAAGTAGGAAATATATGTATCTTACATCTTTGCATAGCTAATCTAGAACTATGCACCTAGAGCAGTCAACAATTCTGTTCAATCTGCTTTCACAGATAGTTAAACCCATTCATGTAGGTATGACTTAAGTTATATTTTCTGTTGTTTATTTCTTTGTAAAAGAACTAGGCTGCTTAAGTTTACCTTTACTATGCAAAATTCATAAACAGTGAAAACTGATGACCATTTTTAAAAATTCAGAATGTCACCAAGCTTAATATAGGTCAACAGCAAATTACTTGTATGTGTCTATATGACTTACATTAATAAGTAAATATGATCATTAAAATATGACTTATATTAAGTATATATAATCCATATATACTTATATATAATCTATATATAATTTGCTCTTGACTTATATTAATAGGTACATATAATCTATATATACACATATATCTATAAATGCAGATTTTATTTAGTTATTAAACTTTTTGATTAAAAAATAAAGTTTCTAGGCAACATTTTTTTAAGCCTGATTTAAATGACCTTAAATACATGATCTGTCCTTAATTCAGCCTCATTGCAACTAGTTTTAATTAGTAATTGTTTTTAACTTTAACTACAGATTGTCTGCTTATCTTCTAGAAATTTTATGTTTCACTTTTTGGCATTTGGATTTTTGATACATTTGGAGTTTATTATTCTGGACGATATAAGGTATAGATCTATTTTTTTTTCTAAATTCTAACTGTCCCAGTTAATACTAAAAAGTCCATCTTTGCCACAGTGCTTTGAGAAACTAACTTTATCCTACATTTCATTTCCATATATACTTAAGTTCACATCTAGATTTGTTCTATGCCACTGTTCTACCCCTCTATGCATGTGCCTGTACCTCATCTTTTTAATTACAGAGACTTTATGGTATGTTTGAGTGCCTGGTTGGGCTAATTCCTCCTCAAAGTTTTTGCTTTTGGATGTTTTTCTGGCTTTGCTTGCATGCCTGCTTTTTCTATAGAAACTTTAGAATCAAATTGTCTAAATACATAACAAAATTTGTTAGCAGTATCTTTGGAGTTAAATGTATACATTAAATTTGGCAGAAATGGCATTTTTATAGTGTTGAATCATATAGCTCTGGTAGACGTCTTTCCATTTGTTCAAATCTAGCTTTGGACCTTTCTAGAATGTTTTAAAGATCCCTATCTTTAAATTTTAATCTATTCTTCTTAAGTTTATTTCTAAGTTTTTTATGTTTGTATTGCTATTGTAAGTGAGGTTTTCCTTTACCATTATTTTGACTAAGTGGTTATTGACTGTATATACGAAGTCATGGGACTTCTGTATGTTAATTTTATACATTGCTACTTCACTGCATTTTTTTTTATTGTTTGAGTTTGTTTTATCATTAATTATCTGGAGTTTTCCAGAATTCTGGTTTTCACATTATCTGAAAATATAAAGTTTAACTTCTGCTTTATCTATTCTTTTTTTTTTTTTTTTTTTTTTTTTGAGACGGAGTCTCGCTCTGTCGCCCAGGCTGGAGTGCAGTGGCCGGATCTCAGCTCACTGCAAGCTCTGCCTCCGGGTTCACGCCATTCTCCTGCCTCAGCCTCCCGAGTAGCTGGGACTACAGGCGCATGCCACCTCGCCCTGCTAGTTTTTTGTATTTTTTAGTAGAAACGGGGTTTCACCATGTTAGCCAGGATGGTCTTGATCTCCTGACCTCGTGATCCGCCCATCTCAGCTTCCCAAAGTGCTGGGATTACAGGCTTGAGCCACCGCGCCCGGCCTTATTATACTCTTATTGATTTCTCTCACCTAATTGTTTTGATTAATACCCACAGCACAATATTGAACATTAGAAAAGATAGTGGATATTCTTGCCTTGTTCCCAGACTGAAATGTTTCTCAATTGGCAAAGGATTCCTCATCTCTCTCTCTTTGCCCATTTTTCTCCTAGAGAAGCTATGCATTTCAAAATTTCCCTTTAAATCAGTATGTCAAGTTCCTTTCTGTAGACCATGCTCTAATTTACTAAGCCATTCTTTTCATATTTTCAGCCTCAAGATAGCCTTGCTTCTTTTGAGAGTGATTTTAGATCAAACTTTACATTAGTTACCTTCCTCTGTATTCTCAGCTGTTTTTTGTTTGTTTGTTTGTTTTTTTTTTCTTAATTTTTATTTGTCTGTCTGCCTCCTCATGTTAGTAAGGGCTTGTGGTAAGACAGGTACTTAAGAGATCACTTGAAGTTATTTGGTGCTTTCTACTGTTTTACTTGCAGTTGTATTGAACTTTGTGTATTCTGCTTTTGTATGTTGCTATGAGTATAGTTTTGTGTGTTTTTTCTTTTTTTTCATCATTTTTTAAGGAAATATTGTAATTTATCTTAATTTATTTGTGCTGCTATAAAAATACCTAAGACTGGGGAATTTATAAAGAGCATATATTTATTTTTCACAGTTCTAGAGGCTGGAAAGCCTAAGATCAAGGCACCAACATTTGCTGAGAGCTTTCTTGCCATATTATCACGTGGCAGAAGGTGGAAAGCCATGCAAACCAAATGATTCATGAAGCCTCTTTTATAACAGTCTTCATTCTATTAAGGAGTGAGTAACCCTCATTGGCTAATCACCTTGTAATGGCCCTACTTCTTAATACTATCACATCAGCAGTGCTTCAGTTTTGGAGAGGACACATTCAACCCACAGCAACCCTGATTTCAGTAGCTGTCATTGCTTTTAGCTACATGAATATACAGAAAAGAGCTTTCTTTTAATAGTTTGCTAGGTATAGTTAAATTGACCTTCAAAACACTACTATCTATTTACCATTCCATCAACCATATAAACTATTATTCTCACTAGAAATTTTTATTCTAGAACATGAAAATTTTTAGCCTATTTTTCTTATAATTTTTTCATGATCATCATTAATATAATCAGATTTTCTATTGTGAATAGTGCCACAATAAACACACGTGTGCATGTGTCTTTATAGCAGCATGATTTATAATCCTTTGGGTATATACCCAGTAGTGGGATGGCTGGGTCATATGGTACATCTAGTTCTAGATCCTTGAGGAATTGCCATACTGTTTTCCATAATGGTTGAACTAGTTTACAATCCCACCAACAGTGTAAAAGTGTTCCTATTTCTCCACATCCTCTCCAACATCTGTTGTTTCCTGACTTTTTAATGATTGCCATTCTAACTGGTGTGAGATGGTATCTCATTGTGGTTTTGATTTGCATTTCTCTGATGGCCAGTGATGATGAGCATTTTCCAAATGTCCATCTGTGACAGACTGGATTAAGAAAATGTGGCACATATACACCATGGAATACTATGCAGCCATAAAAAAGGATGAGTTTGAGTCCTTTGTAGGGACATGGATGCAGCTGGAAACCCTCATTCTTAGCAAACTATCACAAGAAGAGAAAACCAAACACCGCATGTTCTCACTCATAGGTGGGAACTGAACAATGAGATCACTTGGACTCGGGAAGGGGAACATCACACACTGGGGCCTATCATGGGGAGGGGGGAGGGGGGGATTGCACTGGGAGTTATACCTGATATAAATGATGAATTGATGGGTGCTGACGAGTTGATGGGTGCAGCACACCAACATGGCACAAGTATACATATGTAACAAACCTGCACGTTATGCACATGTACCCTAGAACTTAAAGTATAATAATAAAAATATATATAATCAGATTTTATATGCACTTCTAGAAATTTTGCATTTCTTCTATGAAGTATCTGTTCATAGACTTCACCCATTATCCTCTTACATTCTTTTTTTAAATTTTATTATTATTATTTTTTTAGACAGGGTCTTGTTCTGACCCCAAAGTTGTAGTACAGTGGCACAAACACAGCTCACTGCAGCCTTGACTTCCTGGGCTTAGGCAATCCTCCCACCTTAGTCTCCCCTACAGCTGACAGCACAGGCATGTGCCACCATGTCCGGTAACTTTTTTCTTTTTTACTTTCTGAAGAGAGGAGGTTTCACTTTGTTTCCCAGTCTGATCTTGAACTCGTAGGCTCAAGTGATCCTTCTGTCTTGGCCTCTGAAAGTACTGAGATTATAAGCATGAGCCACCGTGCACAGTCTCTTGGATCTTTATTTATTTTTTATAGAAGCACATTGAATGACAAGGTTATTGATTCTTTTCATATATGTTGCAAATATATTACATTTTTATTTATAATATATTTTACCCTTAAAATGAAAAATAATTTTAGTGTTTAATATCTCAATCTTCTCTCTTCTAATATTTTGTTGTGTATTTTGCTTAGAAGGTCCTCTTTCAACTGAAGCTAATCAAAGTAGTATCCCTATTATTTTCTTCTATTACTTTAAGTAACATTTTATTTATTTATTATTATGCTTTAAATCATCTGGAGTTTATTTTTTATTGTGTTGTTTGTTAGGGTACATAAAATTTAATATTTTTATTGTACCCAGAGATTAGAGAAATATCTGACAATTATTTTATATATATATATCCTACAATCATAAATGGGTAATGATTATTTGCGGAAAATAACACAGAATAAACACTCTATGGACAAGATGTGTATTCATCAAAACTATTCAGTCAAGTTTGTATAATTTAATCTAATAATAATTGCATAAAAGTCTTCACAGATCATATCTATGGCACCATAATAATCTAATAATATATAAAATATTACAATAACTAAAATGCCATTTTAGTTATTTTAGTTATTGAATAAATTTTGTAATTGAATTCATTTTATAATATTCCACATCTTTGAAAATAGTAATGTATTTTAAATACCAATAAACATTTACTAAATGTATTCAATAACACATTCTGTTTATTCACTGACCAGAATGAATAAAGAGCTTTAGAAGGTCATAATTCAATCGAATGAAGTAAATCAGTCTGCCATCCTGGAAGCCAGTGTTTATGTGACCCACTGCAAATAATCTCCCATGTGACCTACTTCCTTTGGCATTGCCACTCTGTCTTTTTTTTTTTTTTTTGACGGAATCTCGCACTTTTGCCAGGCTGGAGGGCAGTGGGCGATCTCGGCTCACTGCAACCTCTGCCTCCCCGGTTCAAGTGATTCTTCTGCCTCAGACTCTTGAGTAGCTGGGACTAAAGGCACATGCCACCACTCCCAGCTAAATTTTTTATGTTTAGGAGAGACAGGGTTTCACCATGTTGGCCATTCTGGTCTCGATCTCATGACTTTGTGATCTGCTGGCCTCAGCCTCCCAAAATGCTGGGATTACAGGCGTGAGCCACCCCACCCGGCCGCCACTCTGTCTTTTATAGAACCATATTTCATAAATTTTCCCTCACCACAGCAAATTAAGAACCAGGTTGAAGCCTTGATTTACATAAGTTATCAGAATTCAACTTGAAAAGAGAAATATGAATTAGCATTATAAAAACAATCAACTAGGACATGGCATTTTTTTTTGACAAATTTGACAAAAGTATCTTAATGATACTTAAAATTATGATTGTTAGAGTGCCATAGCTATGTTCCATGATGACTTAAAGATTTTTATGGAAAAAATCTTTAAGTCATCATGGAACATAGCTATGGCACTCTAACAATCATAAATAAAGCAGATAACAAAATCACATTTCAACAATGGCAAAATCTAGAACCATAACTTTTATCTTTCCCCAACTTCTTCCAATATTAGACCCTCTAGTAATTTGACAATGTAAAACCTGAACTTTCTAAAGAAAGTTCCAGAAAACAAATGTTACAGATAATCTTCCTTTTCTCACTAAATAGAATCTCAGAGTTTTGCTTGTTTTTTCCATTCTAAATTTAGCAAAGTCTTTGTTACTTCTTTTCCAGAAAACAGGTTAAACGACTGTGTGACTTTATTTAAAACTAATTACCAATCTCCTTGCCTTTCTCTCATTGAAAATGTTCCCTGAAAATCACATCCAATTATGCATTCTAAGTATCTCTTATTTTCTACCAGAACTTAAGAAATAAACCAGTTTGAACAAAGAGGAAGGTAAAGCGTGCACAAATTAATGTATTTATAGTTACAGAAAAATGTGCAGAATCTATGTAATTTTTGTCAAAGCAAATATCCCACAGTTAAATTTGATGAGAATATCTTCGTAAGAATGTCATTTAGTATTTTTTGCAGCTGAATGTTGTCCTGATTTTGTTATGAATACATTTCCATTGTATACTTATGATATATTTTATGTGTTCATAAATGTCACCACAAAATAACAAACCAATTGCTATGGTTTAAGTAGTGTATGTCTATATAGTTGAGTATTGTCCATCAATTTTCCAGAGGAACAGATTTCCTGGGCTATTTATGCATTCATGTTGGATTTTCTTTTATTAAAACTTAACTGCAACTTTTCATGTCTTCTGTCTCCTATCACATTAGAAAAATTATGCATTATATATAACAGGGTCAGACAGTGATCTTGTAAGTTCAGAAGCTGGGTCCTGAGAGATAAATGAGACCTATCATTAAAAGTCACCTGTAGTAGGTGTTTGTCACTATTTCCCACTGGTGCTAACAGGCTATTTTCTACAACTTCAACCTAAGCTAAGACAATAGGTAGAAGTTATTGTCCCAAATAAAGACACCGTCTTAAAACAATAGTTGAGGCCAGGCGCGGTGGCTCACGCTTGTAATCCCAGCACTTTGGAAGGCTAAGGCAGGAGGTTCATGAGGTCAAGAGATCGAGAACTCGTGGCTAACACGGCGAAACCCTGTCTCTACTAAAAATACAAAAGATTAGCCGGGCATGGTAGAGGGCACCTGTAGTCCCAGCTACTCGGGAGGCTGAGGCAGGAGAATGGCATGAACCCGGGAGGTGGAGCTTGCAGTGAGCCAAGATCACATCACTGCACTCCAGCCTGGGCGACAGAATGAGACTCCATCTCAAAAAACAAACAAACAAGAAAAGATAGATGAATCACCTTATCTCCATTCTGAGTGAGTTCTCAATGACGGTCTTCCTTTGAGGGTCTGTTCTTTAAAAACGAGAAGTTTCATTGTGAATAACAACATCACACGAGTAAATCTATTCCATGGAGAGAATCAGCTAATTCAGACAACTTTTCTAATCCAAGAGGGAGAGAGGGCTATTTGGTTGGCGAAGTTTCAACTTAGTTTTTGAATTTTTCTGTATTCTCCCAAGTTTAGACTCTTAAAAGTTTTCATTAATACAATGCTAAATCACACAGGAATGCAGGAAATTAAAATTTTCAACACATTAGTATGGTTAGCATACCATACCATTAAATATTTATTGAGTAGTAAGAAGTACTAATTCTACAAAACATAGGGTTAGATTCTGTAGCTTCCCAGGATGGTGCTAAAGGCAACGTAAAACAATAAACATCTGTGATAGCACATTTAGCTCTAGCTCACAAGACCCACAAATTTAAAATAAAATGCATTATTTGGACCAGAGCTTCCTTATGCAATTAATTTAGTTTCTTAGGAGGTTTACGTTTCTACAGTGTCTTTCTCTCTATAATCAACACCTACGATTGCACACTCTACATTTCTTAAAACAATGAAATTCTTGAAAACTGCATTTTCTAATTCTGAAATGATTTTCAATCACTCTTAAGAGCTAAAATATTTGTATTGTTATCTGACTCTAAGAAATCTGCTCAGAAACACTCTCTTCTGGAATAACAAAAGTATTTAATGATTATTATGCTAGGAATCTTTGCATTAATTCTGAAATATTGATGGGATAAAGATAACTTTGTAAGTCTCTAAAACAAACAAGTATCTTCTGAAAGGCTGATTAAGAACAAATAATACAAAATAAGCAGATATTTGTAACAAGTCTCATACTTGTAACAATATTTTCAGGGTTTGAAAATATCAAGTTCAATAATTCTGATGGGATAAAGATAGCTTTGTAAGTCTCTAATTCAAAACAAATAAATATCTTCTGGAAGGCCGATTAAGAAAAAATAATACAAAGTAAGCAGGTATTTGTAACAAGTCTCACACTTCAAAAGATATTTTCATGGTTTGAAAATATCAACTTCAACAATAACAACAATGAAAGTTGTACTGAAATAAAACATTTGTGTTTTCTTTAAACAAACATTGAAAGATTTCCCTTCTGGGCTAACTGGTCCATCTGTACCTTCTTTGTAGAATCCCATCTGTCTGCCAGACTTGGCGTTTGGCAATACTCATTCAAAATATGATGCATCAATTGATTTTATTTGCTTTGACTCAACGTGGTGGTGTTTAATTTTCGAACATGGCTAGGGCTTGAGAACTGAGTGTGTTCCAAGAGAGGGTGAACAGGTGTGAGAAAATCAAAATGAAGCTTGCAAGGTTTGACAAGTGATGAGTGGGGGGTACACCCCTAAGTTCTACCATCTGCTGAAATGCATACATGATTAAATAAACCAGATTGCCATTCATTCATCATTCATCTAGTAATCCATTCAGCAAAATTATGGTCACTGTCCTTGGTGCTGAAAATCCGAAGTCAAGACGCAGCCATTCATTTCAGGAATTTAAGCTCTAGAGAGGACCATAGAAAATACTGAACTTAAATTCTATTTTCAATGACTACAACTTCCAGTATTTTCTAATCTTCTGGGATACATTCATTCACTAAAATGAATCTATTGTACTTAGGCATGTATATTCAGGACAATGGCTTTCTAATAGAACTTAGTGTTTGTAAATTAAATACCATGCTCGCTGTTTGCTTTCCAGGATAGAAGACTAGTAAGAGAATGACAAGAGGAAGATTAGAGAATCCGACTTTTTAATTTCGCATCATTTCTACCACAAAAGGAAATTAAGAGCAATAACAACTGGAGGAAAGTTCTCTGGGTGAACTTGGACATAGCCAGTTCTCCTCCCTTTCTCACTTATAGTTCTCAAGAATAATTATAGAATGTGTTAGGAATGCCACATCCTCAGATGAGGAAGGACTGGATAGAATGTGCCGGGCTATCTTCCATTCCCCATCTAGAAACAAGATGTTCTCCAATGCTTTCACCTACCTTGTCATGTGGCCCACAAATTTTACAAAGTGGAGTTTGGTGCTTTGTGGGGTTTGTCAGCTTCAGTGCAAACGTGGCACACGCACGTAAGATTTCATCTACCCCCATGTAGATTTCTTGAATCTTGGGTGACTGGCTCACAATGAATCCTGGGCTTCTATTGTACCTTGCTGTCTATCTGTAAGTAGTAAGTCTGCTTCATGTAACTTGTTACTTACATGACTGTTCTATTTCACCAGATTCGGACAAGCTGTTAAGCAGCGTTTAGTGAAATTGCTTTACCCCAACATCTTTCTGTGCCCATACATTCATCCCTAAATCTAAAGCTGCTATCAGAATACTGGGTTTCCTCATTTACAGTGCAACCATTTTCCATAATGTTCTTAAATCTTCTTTATTTAGTCTGATTATGCCATTGCCTTCACAGCGCAACTCAAACTATACATTTTCCATGAAGGTTTGCTTGAATTTTGCAATTTGCATTGTTTTTCACTTATGTTGTTCCATAGCTTGTGTTGTTTTACAACTTGCAGCCTTACCACATAAGAGGATATATATTTTTTGCATGTGGTCTCATAAATAATGCCTCTACATGTTTTCTTTATCCAGTTGAGTTAAAGCTCTTAAGAAGAGCTGATGCCATTAAATCTATGGTGTTCCTTGTTTGTGCAAGTGAGTGCTTACTGCACACACAGCAAAGGCTCCCTAATTACTTATTGCTTAATGAATGGATTGATTGACTAGTTGCTAAGTAGCTCCTCTCCAGGTCACACTTCCTTTAAATATTAATTATATAAAGAAATGAACAGTATCTTGTGCTATTGCCACCCTCCAACTTCATCCCTTGATGGCATTTATTTCTGCCTATCTCTAGAGCCTTGAATTTTATCTTTTCTGTGTACCTTTTTTATAAGATTTCTGCAATTTGAAATACTGTCTTTGAAAATGATTACTTTTTTTTCTGAGAAGTGAATAATTTTTTTCTTAGCTCAAATACTATCTCATATTTTATCATGAAAGAGTTTATTCTTTTCCTAAATTCATACCAATAAAACCAAGCATTTTGAAACTTACTTCAACACCTGATTCCAGTAATCAAAACCTGTAATGGCTACACGTTCACTCTTCTTCACCTCTTGGCCCACATCTCACCTTTGCAAAGAAGCCTTCACGGACCCAATTCCCTTATTAGTGCTCTATTGCCACATAACAAATTATAATAAACTCAGGGGCATAAAACAATGCACGTTTATAATCTCACCATTTCCATGGGTTGGAGTTTAGGGCCTTCTTAACTGGGCACACTTTTCAGATCTTACAAGGCTGCAATCAAGATTCCAGCTAGTGAAAATTTCTTATCTAGGGCTCAGAGTTCTCTTCCAAACACATTGTTACAGGCAAATATCTGTTTGTGGTTGGAGGGTTAAGATTTCTTTCTTTTTGTCTGCCAGTCAGAGGCTACTATCAACTCCTGGGAACACCTTTGATTCCTTGCTACATGGCCTCCTTGTCTCACTACATGATAGCTTGCTTTATTTCCTAAGCCAGCAGGAGAATGACTGATGCTTCATTATATTTTAAACGACTCACATGATTAGATCAGGCACACCCAGGATCATCTTTCCTTTCACTACCTTCAATTAGTACTTTCATTACCACTGATTAGGAGCCTTAATGACATTTGTTGAATCCCTTTTGTCATACAATGAAAGTGATATCTCATCATACTCAAGGTTCTTTCCCACACTCAAGAAGAAGGTTTTATACAAGCATAGGAGTCTCTGAGGGATCATTTTACAATTTTGCCTACCATACTCCCTTACCTTGTTACATTTTATTCTTTTTCTCTGTAATATTTTTCTTACATTCTACATGGTACATAATATGTATTTATTTGTTATACTTATTGTCTATCTCCCTCCACTGGAATGTAAGTCTTTCGATAACACGGCTTTTTGTATGTGTGTGTGTGTGTGTATGTGTGTGTGTGTGTGTGACACAGCTTCACTCTGTTGGCCAGGCTGGAATGTAATGGCATGATCTTGGCTCACTGCAACCTTGGCCTCTGAGTTCAAGTGATTCTCCTGCCTCAGCCACCCAAGCAGCTGGGATTACAGGTGCCCACCATCACACCCGGCTACTTTTTGTATTATTATTAGAGACAGGGTTTTGCCATTTGGGCCAGGCTGGGCTTGAACTTCTGATCTCAAGTGATCCACTTGCTTTGGCCTCCCAAAGTGCTGGGATTACAGGTGTAAGCCACCATGCCCAGCCAACAACAGGGATCTTAGTGTCTTTTGCATACTAATGTATCCCAAACACCTGGGATGAAGATTGTTTCATTCCATATGCTCAACAAATAAATGATAGATGAATAAGTGAAGGCTCATTGAAGTGCTTCACCATCCATATGAAAGATATTTAGAGAAACATATTTTACTGAGATAATGATGGAAGTTTCTTTTTTTGTTTCCCAGGAAATAATTATTTAATCATTGTATGCAGAATATTAAATAAAAAAATTAATAAACAAAGATAAAACACACAAAATCTCAGACACACACAAACAAAAATTTGTGCTTTCTCTGGAAGTTTTAAAGCTTTAGTCCTTTTAGTTGTCATTTTTAATCTAATTTTCTACAATGAGCTTGCACTACTTTTATAGTTGGGAAAATAACAAAAATCCTGTAATAAGTCTCTTAGGTACTTGCTTTGAAACAGAAATTTTTCCACAAATGTCCCTTTAGTTATTTTATAGGTGGCTATGTAAACAGAGTAAAACTGTTCTCCAATGCCATTTTCTTATTTAAGGATGAAATTGATTCATTGTGGTTCCTCAAAGGGAAGTTATCTTTAGTTACAGGTTCTATATAAGAAAAATGGGAAAAGTTCTCCCAAATGGTGAAAATTAAAGAACCCAAACATTTTATGGCCTGTAGAAGTTGCCAGGTGCTTTTGTTTAATTGCTATTCAATGTTATACTGCAACTTAGCATTATGTAACATTAACAGTGAGCTCATTAATTAAAGCTGGAAAATGTCTCTACCATCATTACCTAAAGGCACCTTAGGACATATGATCAAACCAAAGAAATCATCCAGCCCATGAAAACAGTGGACATTAACACACTTCGGTATTGACTCTTATATTGACTTAGCTATGTGAATTAAAGCAATTTTCTTAGCTTTAAATAACTGCTTTAATACTTACTAGCAGTGAACTCTTGTAAGTCAATAAACTGTGCCTTATTTTTATCATCTGTAAAGCAAACATAGGAATAGTGCATATTCTGTGTACTGAGGATAGAATTAAATGTCACAATTTTGAAGTGCTTTATAGTACCAGATATAACGTAAGTACTCATATCTATTTTACTGTTTCATATATTATACTAAATATTACCAGTACTATACCTTGACTAACTTGTAAAGTGTGAAGAGGAACTAAGATTTTATATAGGAAATACTCTAAACATTAAAACAATACTGTTTTTTAAATTATAACAAACTACAATGTGCTTGCATAAAGAATATTTGAAAGCAGTATTTCTTATTTCCAGAAAGAGTTAAACATTAGTTTTCTTCTGCTGTCACTATCTAAAGGACAACATGGGATTCATGTAGTTTTCTTGCAGAGGAGTATGTTTCTTTCTACTCAGGTTTGGGCAGGATGTGATTAGAAGAGTCAACTGATTGTGCTTTACTCCAATCATGGGAGAGAAGGATGATTCTGGAGCTTGCAGCAAATTTTACAAATAATTTAGATATAACTCTTCACAGGAACTCACTTGATTCTTCTTATAGTATAAGCAAATTATAATTTAATGTGTGAGTTTCTGTGATTAAAATACAGTTGAAGAGAAAATAACTCTTAGGAAAATGTCTATTTCCTTCTGCTTTTAGTGGGAATTTGGAAAACCCCAAGCAATGCCATCCTCTCTCTCTCCCTTTTTAAATACAGGAACCAGGGTATAGGGCTATCTTTCAATTTAATCAGTAGCTGTAACAGAAGGTTGTTACAACAGTTTCTACTTATATAACTCAATCAATTTTCAGCATATGATATTATATGCATATTATTATATATTATATGTTATTTGTACATAATACATTAACAATATATTACATTCTATATAATAATCTGACATTAATATTATATGTTAATTAGATATTATAGTTTTCAAAATGTTATTGCATCTATATTATACATTATATATAATTTATGTATATTACATAACTATACATGTTATTTTAGATGCTACGTGACTGAGATAGTTGAACACATACTTCATAAAATTTCAAATATATTTCCAAGTGAAAAAGCTCCAAATTACTGTTTCTGGTCCTAACATGAATCTATGTATATCCAGGAATATTGAAATTATAAGATTCATAATAATATTTTTGTTGTTATTTTGATAATGTTACCATATAGTTTGGTGACTTTTTGGAAAGTCAAAGAATTGTTACAAATGCCAACTAAAGTTTTACTGCAGTAATTAGCTAACTTTTAGTGCTTCTATAGTTTTTACTTTTACTGTCCTTTAAAAACAGAAAATATCAAAGAATTTCCCAAACTCACAAACTAAGCCAGGGATAATATTGAGTGGTCTTATTTGTAAAGTTTTCCATGAAACTACATTAATGTATAATAACATTTACTTACAAAAGCTAAAAATCATACAAGTCACAGAGATTATGTAATGTCTATGTAGAAAGAAGTGGGGTGATGTGTCCATGGTTCATTCAGCCATTATTAATGGCATTCTCCTGTTTGACACATTTTCCTAAAAACGTTATGCAATTCTGAACAAACAGACAATGATCTGAAAATAAAAGAAAGGGCAAGATACATGAAGAACAGAGTCAGGTTTAATGTATATTTATCTAGATTTTCAAAAAGAAACCAAAAAAATATGGCAAAGAGAAAATATTCAAAGTGATAATGGTGCGAAACCAGAAATGCAAAAATTCCAAGTGGTTTTGAAATAAAACTCACATTCAGGCCAACTGTAATAAAGCTGAAGAACTACAAACATAAAGAACAATTTACAGCAGGGAATGCCAACAAAAGACTAGAAGCTGACCTGACCACAGCAACAACGTAAGTCGCAGACCGGGAGAGATAGTGTGCATTGCTGAGGGTCACTAACTGTCAGCCCAGAATTGCACACACAATAAAATTATTCCACTGAGTGGGCAATAAAGATAGCTTAAACAAAATATCCTATGAATGTGCATCGGGGAAAAAAAATGATCCCAGAAGAAAATTCTGAGATGTTCGAAAAAAATGGTGACAAAAAATGATAAATATGTTCTTGAATCTACAAATAAACAAACGAATGAATAAGTAAATGAAACGATATACAAAAATAACAATGATGAATCTGAATCATTAAAATTATAATATTGCAATTTATAGGTTACATAAAAACATTAGAAATTGAATGTGTAACTTTCAAACTATTACAGAGATAAAATAAGGTGAAAAAATGGGAAAAATCATCTGAAAGAAATATAGATAAAGCAAATATAGACAAAGCATAAACTCAGCAGCAGAACTGAATCTAAATATATGACTAATCAAAAAATGGTACTTATTTAACTTATCAAAGAAATAAAAGATAGCTATATACTATTTACAAGAGACATCCCTACAATGTAAAGCCACAGTGATTTATTGAACTGGAAAAGATTAGGAAAAATCACAATAGGCAAATCCTACCTAAAGTTTGCTATTGTGGCAGACAAATAGACTTGAAGGCCAAAAACATGATTGAATTAGAAAGGATCACTAAATATTGACAAAGAATTTAATGTACCAGGAAGATATAAAAATTTTAAAACTACGTTATCTAATAGTTTGTACAAAAACTATGTAAAGAAAAATTAACAGAAGCATAAGAAGTTGAACACAAATCTCCAATCAAAATCAAAGACATGAAGACACTGCTCTCAGTAAGAGATCAAATATATTAAGAATTGAGCAAAATTAATCAACTTGTTCTTACATAGAACACTGCACCCAACAAAATAAAATGTTTTGTTTTTTGAAGTCAGATAAAACTTTTTTTAAAGTGTCTTTGTATAAGGTACTAATCTGAGTCTAACAAATTTCAAATTATAGATTTGTGTATGTGTATGTGTACATGTACAATATAGGTATACAATGTATACAATGTATGTATATATATTACACATATGTACACAGATACAAATGTATATTATATATAATACACTTATACAATATATAATATATAATACTTATAATACACACGATACACATGTACAAATACACACACACACACACACACACAACTCTCACACATCAGGTATTTTTAACCACAACTGGCAAATTCATAAATCATTATCCATAGATAACTAATTAATACAGCCATCCCCTTATTTACTGGAATTAGTATGTATTAAGCTTATCAGATGTAAAATCAGTATATCTAACAAGTTGCATTTTTATATGTCAATTTCAAAAAGTCAGAAAATTAAGTTGTAAGAAGAATATAATTTTAATACCCAAAAGTAAGATTCATAGAAATATATCTAATATGAAATTATGAGACCTTTCTGAAGAAAATAATGAGTTAATTGAAAGACATTAAAGAAGACAAATAACTGGAAAGAAGTAACATTTCTATGGATGGCAATACTCAATATAATAAAAAAATGCTAATTTCCTTTAACGTCTAGAAACATTGCAATTTTATTTCTTATACCAACAAGATATTTTATGGAGCTTGATAAGCTGATTCTAAAATTTGTATGAGACAACAAAGAGCTAAGAATATTCTTGAAGCAGAACTTGGAGAATTGCCCAATCAGAAAACAATACTTACTACAAAGCTGTAGTAATTAAGACACTGTGATACCAGTTTAATACTGGACAAATAAAACATTAGAAGAAAGAAAACAGTCCAACAACAGACCTGTGCTTATTTGGAAACACAAAAATATTGCCATTGCCAATCATTGATGAAAGGGGAGGGGAGGGTTATTTTTCTTAATGATACTACAACAATGTGTTATCCATATGCTGTATTACTCAGGGTTCTCCAGGAAAACCATAACCTGTGTGGAGCGGGGGTTAGGAGAGAGAGAGAGAGAGAATGTATTATTGGAATTGACTCACAAGGTTATGGAGGATGAGAAGTCCTAATATCTGTCCTGTCCTATGCAAGCTGGAGACCCAGGAAAACTGGTGATGTAATTCAGCGTGAGTTAAAAGGCTAGAGAACTGCAAGGAGAGTGGGAGGTCATGGCGTAAGTTGCAGTCCAAGTCCAAAGACCTTAGACCTAAGAGTGTGGATGTCCAAGGGCAGGAGAAGTTGTGTGTACCAGCTCAGACAGGGAGCAAGTTCACTCTTCCACTTTTTTGTTTTACTTAGGCCTTTAACTGATTGGATGATGCCCACTCACAATGGCAAGGGCTATTTCCTTTATTCTGTCTACTGATTCAAATGCTAATGTCTTCCAGAAACACCCTCATAGAAACACCGAGAAGTGATGTTTTACATTCTTTAGCCCAGTGAGGTTGACACATAAAATTAATAATCATCCAATATGAGAAAAAAACTTAGATCACAAATTATATCATATAAAGGCATATTACTTTGAATCTATAAATTTATTTGGGAAGCATATCCATTTAAAAAATATTGATTCTTCTAATCCATAAGCATGGGATATTTTTCCCTTTATTTGTGTTGTCTCTAATTTCTTTCAGCAATGTTTTATAGTTCTCCCCATAAAGATTTGTCAGCTCCTTGGTTAGCTGTATTCCTAGGTGTTTCATTTTCTTTGTGGCTATTGTAAATGAGATTCTGTTCTTGACTTGACTCTCAGCCTGGACATTATTGATGTATAGAAATGCTACTGATTTTTGTACATTGATTTTGTATCCTAAAACTTTACTAAAATTTTTTGTCAGTTCTAGTAGCTTTTTGGCTGATTCTTTAGGGCTTTCTAGGTATAGAACTATATCACCACTGAAGAGAGATAGTTTGCCTTCTTTTCATATTTGGATTCCTTTTACTTCTTTCCCTTGCCTGACTCCTCTGGCTAAGACTTCCAGTACTAACAGTGGTGATAGTTGGAATCCTTGTCTTGCTCCAGTTCTCAAGGGGGAATACTTCCAGCTTTTGTCTATTCAGTATGATGTCGGCTGTGGGTTTGTCATAGACTCTTACCAAACTACCAATATTATTCTTCACAGGATTAGAAAAAAAACTATTATAAAATTTGTATGCAACCAAAAAAGAGGCTGAACAGCAAAGGCTATCTTAAGCAAAAAGAACAAAGCCAGGGACATCACCCTACCCCAGTTCAAACTATGCTGTAAGGCCACAGTCACCAAAATAGCTTGGTGCTGGTACAAAAACAGAAATATAGACCAACGGAACAGAATAGAAAACTCAGGAAGAAAGGTTACATACTTACACCCATATTATTTTTGACAAGGCCAACAAAAAATAAGTGATGTGGAAAGTACTTCCTATTCAATAAATGGTATTGGGATAGCTGGCTAGCCATGTGCAGAAGAATGAAACTGGACCCTACCATTTACCATATATGGAAATTAACCCAATATTGATCAAATATTTAAGTGTAAGACCTCAAATTATTAAAATTCTATAAGAAAATCTCAGATATACCCTTCTCAACATTGGCCTTGGCAAAAATTTTTTGGCTATGTCACACAAGCAATTGCAACAAAACCAAAAAATGGCAAGTGGGGCTTAATTAAACTAAAGAGCTCTTGCACAGCAAAAGAAACTATCAATAGAGCAAACAGCCTACAAGGTGGGAGAAAACGTTCTAAAACTGTACATCCAATAAATGTCTAGTATTCAGAATCTATAAAGAACTTAAACAAACCAACAAGGAAGAAGCAAACCCATTAAAAAACTGGCAAAGGACTGGGCACAGTGACTCACACCTGTAATCCCAGCGCTTTGGGAGGCCAAGGCAGACAGATCACCTGAGGTCAGCAATTTGAGACCAGCCTAGTCAACATGGAAAAATCCAATCTCTACTAAAAATACAAAAATTAGCCAGGCTTGGTGGTGTAGGCCTGTAATTCCAGCTACTCGGGAGGCTAAGGCAAGAGAATCCTGGAAGGCAGAGGTTGCATTGAGCCGAGATCGTGCCATTGCACTCCAGCCCGGGCAACATGAGTGAAACTGGCAAAGGGCATGAACAGACACTTCTCAAAATAAGATATACAAGCAGCCAACAAACATGAAAAAATCCTTATAATCACTGATCATCAGAGAAATGCAAATCAAAACCACACTGAGATACCATCACACACCAGTCAGAATGGCTAGTAAAATGTCAAAAACAAACAAACAAACAAACAACAAACAAACAAAAAACAGATACTGTCAAGACTGCAAAGGAAAGGGAACACTTATACACTGTCAGTGAGAATGTAAATTAGGTTAACCACTGTGGAAAGCAGTTTGGGGATTTCTCAAAGAACTTAAAATGGAGGTACCATTTGACCCAGCAATCCCATGACTGGGTATATACCCAAAGAAAAATAGATCATTATACCAAAAACATATATGCACTCTTATGTACATCATTGTGCTATTCACAATAGCAAAGATATGGAGTCAAACAATCAATGGTGGATTGGATAAACAAAATAGACTACATGCACACCATGGAATACCATGCAGCCATAAAAAATAATGAAATCATATCCTTTGCAGCAACATGGATAGAGCTGGAGACCAGACATAATCCTACGTGAACTGATGCAGAAACGAAAAACGAAATACTTCGTGTTCTCACTTATAAGTAGGAACTAAACACTGAGCATATATGGACATAAAAATGGGAACAACACAAATGTGAACTACTAGGCGGGGAGGGAAGGAGAATACTGGTTTAAAAACTACCTATTCGGTAGTATGCTCACTACCTGGGTGCAAGATACCCATGTAGTACACCTGCACATGTACCCCCTGTATCTAAAATAAAATCTAAAAAATTTTAAAGCATATCAGAGAGCTTCAGAACCAAGCAAGACTCGTCAAAAGAAATCAAACTTTTTTTTTTTTTTTTTTTTATACTTTAAGTTCTAGGGTACATGTGCATAACGTTTATATCATGTATAACTCCCCAATGCAATCCCTCCTCCTCCCCCCTCCCCATGATAGGCCCCAGTGTGTGATGTTCCCCTTCCCGAGTCCAGGTGATCTCATTGTTCAGTTCCCACCTATGAGTGAGAACATGCGGTGTTTGGTTTTCTCTTCTTGTGATAGTTTGCTAAGAATGATGGTTTCCAGCTGCATCCATGTCCCTACAAAGGACGCAAACTCATCCTTTTTGATGGCTGCATAGTATTCCATGGTGTATATGTGCCACATTTTCTTAATCCAGTCTGTCACAGATGGACATTTGGGTTGATTCCAGGTCTTTGCTATTGTGAATAGTGCCGCAATGAACATACGTGTGCATGTGTCTTTGTAGTAGAGTAATTTATAATCCTTTGGGTATATACCCAGTAGTGGGATGGCTGGGTCATATGGTACATCTAGTTCTAGATCCTTGAGGAATCGCCATACTGTTTTCCATAATGGTTGAACTAGTTTACAATCCCACCAACAGTGTAAAAGTGTTCCTATTTCTCCACATCCTCTCCAACATCTATTGTTTCCTGACTTCTTAATGATTGCCATTCTAACTGGTGTGAGATGGTATCTCATTGTGGTTTTGATTTGCATTTCTCTGATGGCGAGTGATGATGAGCATTTTTTCATGTGTCTGTTGGCTGTATGGATGTCTTCTTTTGAGAAATGTCTGTTCATATCCTTTCCCCACTTTTTGATGGGGTTGTTTGTTTTTTTCTTGTATATTTGTTTGAGTTCTTTGTAGATTCTGGATATTAGCCCTTTGTCAGATGAGTAGGTTGCAAAAATGTTCTCCCATTCTGTAGGTTGCCTGTTCACTCTGATGGTAGTTTCTTTTGCTGTGCAAAAGCTCTTTAGTTTAATGAGATCCCATTTGTCAATTTTGGCTTTTGCTGCCGTTGCTTTTGGTGTTTTAGACATGAAGTCCTTCCCCATGCCTATGTCCTGAATGGTACTACCTAGATTTTCTTCTAGGGTTTTTATGGTATTAGGTCTAACATTTAAGTCTCTAATCCATCTTGAATTAATTTTCGTATAAGGGGTAAGGAAAGGATCCAGTTTCAGCTTTCTACTTGTGGCTAGCCAATTTTCCCAGCACCATTTATTAAATAGGGAATCCTTTCCCCATTTCTTGTTTTTGTCAGGTTTGTCAAAGATCAGATGGCTGTAGATGTGTGGTATTATTTCTGAGGACTCTGTTCTGTTCCACTGGTCTATTTCTCTGTTGTGGTACCAGTACCATGCTGTTTTGGTTACTGTAGCCTTGTAGTATAGTTTGAAGTCAGGTAGCGTGACGCCTCCAGCTTTGTCCTTTTGACCTAGGATTGTCTTGGCAATGCGGGCTCTTTTTTGGTTCCATATGAACTTTAAAGCAGTTTTTTCCAATTCTGTGAAGAAACTCATTGGTAGCTTGATGGGGATGGCATTGAATCTATAAATAACCTTGGGCAGTATGGCCATTTTCACGATATTGATTCTTCCTATCCATGAGCATGGTATGTTCTTCCATTTGTTTGTGTCCTCTTTGATTTCACTGAGCAGTGGTTTGTAGTTCTCCTTGAAGAGGTCCTTTACATCCCTTGTAAGCTGGATTCCTAGGTATTTTATTCTCTTTGAAGCAATTGTGAATGGAAGTTCATTCCTGACTTGGCTCTCTGCTTGTCTGTTACTGGTGTATAAGAATGCTTGTGATTTTTGCACATTAATTTTGTATCCTGAGACTTTGCTGAAGTTGCTTATCAGCTTAAGGAGATTTTGGGCTGAGACGATGGGTTTTTCTAAATATACAATCATGTCATCTGCAAACAGGGACAATTTGACTTCTTCTTTTCCTAACTGGATACCCTTGAAGAAATCAAACTTTTTAAAGGCAAAATCTTAAAACTTTTCAAGGAGATATACAAGAATATAGTCATACATTTTGGGCAACAGTGAACTTTTTAAACAAGACACCAAAAAGATCTAGGGAAAGGTTCGTAAGTTCAATTAACTAAAATGAAAATTGACTCATCAGAGAGTATCATCAGTGAGTAAAAAGGCAAACCACAGGCTGAGAAAAAATAGTTTATTCATATAAACAATAACAATTAGTATTTCAGATATATAAAAACTCTTCTGAATTGCAAACAGTTCAACAATTCAACTGAAATATGTCCAAAATACATGAAGAAATAATTTACAGAAAGAGAAATATAAATTGCCAATATATACGATAGTCGTCTACTTTTTAGTAATCTTGAGAAACAAAGCCAAAATTTAATATTGTTTTGAAACCATAAAGTCGATAGAAATTTAAAAGTCTGTTGATACCACATATTGTCCAAAGGCGTGGAGAATTGGGAACACATTGATGACAGAAGTGCAAATTGCTTGATGAGTTTGGAGAACAATTTGGCAGTATCTAGTAATGGTGGACATGCTGTATAATCCAGTAACATCATCCTGAAGCAGTGCTTCTTCACATTATTCAAGTTCATAGAAGGACATAATATTTGTACAATATACTAGTGTAATAAATGAGACTGCTTGAAGACTGAGACTGACGGGATCAATAAAACCACAAATGTTTAATCCAATTACAGAAGCTAGTAGGGAGAACTGCCCTAGAAAACGCCTTGCAATATGCATCTGGAGACTTGAGTAAGAATGGTTGTGGCAGCATTGTTTTTAACAGAAATTTAAAATTTAAGCTAACACATATATCCACCAATAGTAGAGTGCATAAATATATTAGCACGTATTTATGTAATAATACATATGCTACATGTTAACAAAGATGAATCTTAAGAACATAATATTGAGTAAAGAATCAAGTCACCAAAAATGAATGCATTGTGATTATAAAACTCAAAAACAAGCAAAATTAAACCATAGTTTTAGGATTGCATACATTTGTATTACTGCGGGTTGAATTGAGCCCCTCGCAAAGGTCCTGTGCTGAAATCCTAATCCTTAGTACCTCAGAATGTGACTTTATTTGGAAATGAGGTCAGTCATTGCATATGTAATTAGTTAAGATGAGGTCATGCTAGAGTAGGGTGGGCCTCCAATCAAGTATGACTGGCATCATTATAAAAAGGGGAAATTTGAATACAGATACACACACACACAAACACAGAGAATGCCATGTGAACATGAAGGCAGAAATCATATCAGAGTGATGTGTCTACAAGCCAAGGAATGCCAAAGACTCCAGCACACCACCAGAAGCTAGCAGAGACCGGATATTCCCTCACATTCCTCAGAAGGCACCAACACTGATGATACCTTGGTCTCAGACTTTTAGTCTCTGGAACTGTGGGAAAATAAATTTTTGATGTTCAAACCCCCAGTTTGTTACAACATCCACAGCAAACTAATACTTGTATGAAGGCTATTTTTTAAGTAAAGAGATTATTATACATACCAAGGAGGTAGTGCTATTGGAAAGTTCACATGAGAAACTCCAAATGTCCTGGTCAATGTCTGTTTCCTAGGCTGAGTGAAAATTATGCATAATACGTGAATTTATATACAGAATGTATAAATTTATATAAATAAAATTGTAAATTTCAGATATATTTGGTACTGTTTTTAGTTCAAAGTACTTCAGAACTCCATTATAAGTAAAAAATACTCATAATTGATTTTGATTTTGAAGCACTAGGGCTGTTATAGAAGACATTCGTTCTAGGCCAGAAAAGATTAAAAAGTACTGGGGATGTCTGTGTAATTGTGATAGTAATTTTATCTATGCCAAATGATTGTTTTAATGATTAAATTAATTAATGTAAAAAATGTTCAGTGCCTGAAAAATAGTAAGCACCTAATAAATATTAGGTAAAGAGCAGCTATAATGATTACGATAAAAGAATAAACAAAGACATAAAATGTATTTTTATTAGACCCAAGAAATTCAATATTGATTCAATAACATTATATAATGTAAATATTCAAACTTAACCAATTGTGAAAGGATGTCCTTTGAGACCTTTTATTCAGAAGAGAACTATTTTGAGAGGATCCTTTGCCATTTTGGGTGCCTCAATGGTCTTTAAGTGTTTCTTTGCTTTTGGCAAAAATCAGTGTTCTAGATTCATCCACTTTCCATGAACTGTCCTTAAAATCAGTTTTCCCTCCATGGAGCTCTTCAGTTTTTGTTTTTTCTGGGAAAAGTATTTAGACACCACGATAAGGGGAACAAATTTGTTCATTGCTATAAAATATAATTACTTTAGGACCCTTTCTGTGTACAGAACTAGACTTTTTTTAAATGTATTTTTAAGTCCAGAATTGAGTTCTGTTTCCTGCCATAATGAAGTAGTCAATATTGAACTTACCTGCCTCCTCAAACGGCTATAAAACTGGACAAAATGAAAGAGGTAACTGCTTTTATGCTTTGAACATCAAGCAGCATCTAGTTGTAAATCCACAAGACCAGGGAAAAACCTGAGGTAAGTTTTCCACCTGAGGACACTTTCTAATCTCCAGCACAGGGATGGGAAGCCCAAACAGAAAGCAGAACTTTTCTGGCCAGAGGACTCAAAGCCTGAAACCAAAGTTCTTCTGGGTAAAGCTTATCTAATTAAATTGATTTCATGCCATAACAGAACGTAATAATCTTTTAAAAAATATAATAATAATGAGAATTGTAACATTGTTACAATTAACCCAAATACATAACATAAACAGAAAAATCACTACAGATGTGAAGAAGCTGGAAAAATGTTTCTCATAATCAAAAATGAAAACATACATCCACAAAAAGATTTTTATAAGAGTGTTCATTTCAGCTTTATTCATAGAAGTCTGAAGTGGAAACATCTCCAGCGCCTCCCAAAAGATGGTAGATATATTTGCATATTAATATAGTGAAACTCTACTAAAAGTGAATGAATAACTAATACACAAAATACAAAATATCTCAGAGGCATCACACTAAATGTAAGAAATGAAATGCAAAGGGGACACACACATAATTATGTTAGAGTAGGTAGTTAGGCATACATGAGCAGGGCAGGAGAGTCCCTCTCTGTCCTCCAGGAATGTCAGGCAACCATCAGGTGATGGTCAGGCAGCTGTCAAACTGTCACTCTCAAATAATAATTGTTTGCAGCTGGCTCTAGGGAATGGCAGTCTCTCACCTTGAAGCTGGTATTAGTAGCTTCCCAATAAAGTCTCAGGAGTTGGGCAAGTGAGCTCAAGCATGCACACTAATAGGCAAAGTGGTATAGTTTTACTCATATGTGACCTTCCTCTAGAAACACTTGACTGGTAAGGAAAAAATACCTAAAGTCAGCATGCATACAACTTCAGTAAACACACAGCGCATGTGGACATCCCACCCCAAGGAAAGAATCAGGGAATAAGAGATGCAAGACCTCAGAAGCATGCCAACATATAAAACTCCAAGTCAAAGGTCAAACCACGCACTTGAATCTCTCAAATCACCTGCTTGCCCTCTTCCAAGTGTAGTTTAACTTCCTTTCATTCTTGCTCTAGAACTTTTTAATAAACTTTCACTCTTGCTCTAAAACTTAAATAGGTTTCTACCTCTGCTGTATGCCCTTCAGTTAAATTCTTTCTTCTGAATGTATTGGGCAGCCAATAGGCTCACTTTGCCCACTGCCTAAACAGAGCCAATTTATCAAGACAGGGGAATTGCAATAGAGAAAGAGTAATTCGTGCTAAGCCATCTGTGCAGGAGACTGGAGTTTTATTACTACTTAAATCAGTCTCCCCAAGCATTTGGGGATCAGAGTTGTTAAGGACAACTTGGTGGGTTAGAGGAAGCCAGTGAGCCAGGAGTGCTGATTGCTCAGGTCAGACTCTTGGGTGACCTGGAGCACTGTTAATGAATAGTATAATTTGAGAGGACTTTTTTTTTTTTTTTTTTTCTGAGCAGTGAAACTCCACAATAGACTTAAAATACTCTAAAGCATGGTGTAAACAGATATGCCATTACCCAGGCTTTGTCATTTAATTTATGGAGCACAGGTAGAATAACTTTATCATAATTCTTAAAGGTCCTAGAATTTTCAAAATGGTAAATTAACACTGCCTTCAACTTAAAGTCACCAGCTGCATTAGCCCCTAATAAGAGAGTCAGCCTGTCCTTTGAAGCTTTGAGCCCAGGCATTTACTTTTTCTCTATAGCTACGAAGTCCTAGATGGCAACTTCTTCTAATAAAAAAGTGTTTTGTCTACACTGAAAATCTTCAGTTTAGGGTATCCACCTTCATCAATTGTCTTGTCTATATCTTCTGGATAACTTGCTGCAGCTTCTACACCAGCACCTGCAGCTTCACCTTGTATATTTACATTATAGAGACAGCTTCTCTCCTTCAAACCTAGTGAATCAGCCTCTGCTATCTTCAGACTTTTTTTTTTTTTTGCAGCTTCCTCACCCCAATCAGCCTTTATAGAATTGGAGAGAGTTAGGATCTTACTCTGGATTAGGTTTTGGCTTAAGAGAATGTTGTGGTCAGTTTGATCTTCTATCCAAACCACTAAAACTTTCTCCACACCAGCAACAAGGCTGTTGTGCTTTCTTATTATTCATGTGTTCACTGGAGTAGGATTTTAATTTCCTTCAAGAACTTTTCCTTTGCAAGTACGACATGGCTAACTTATTGGTGCAAAAAGCTGAGCTTTCAACTTCTCTTGGCTCTTGACATGTCTTACTCACTAAGTTTAATTACTTCTAGCTTTTGATTTAAAGTGAGAGATATGCAACTTTTCCTTTGCTTCAACATTTAGAGGCCATTGTAGGGTTACTAATTGGCTTAATGTTAATATTGCTGTGTCTCTAATAGGGAGACCCCAGGAGAAGGAGAAAGATGGTGACCGGTTGGTGAAGCAGTCAGAACACACACAGCATTTATCGAAGTTCACCATCTTACATGTGTATTGTTTTTGACATCCCAAAACAATTACAATAGTAACATCAAGGATTACTGATCACAGATCACCATGGTAGATGTAAAAATCGTGAAATGATTGAAATACTATAAAGATTACCACAGTGTGATACAGAGACATGAAGTGAGCACATGCAGTTAGAAAAATGACAATAAGCTTGCTCCATGCAAGGTTCCACAAATCTTCAATTTTTGTCAAAAAATGCAATGTATGTGAAGCAAGGCACAATAAAGCAAGGCACAATAAAATGAGGTACATCTGTATTCCATTGGATTTTGTGCCAATAACAGTATTTCACTTGAAATTACTGTATAAAATATTTTAATCTCTTATAGAGCTATTTATTCCCCACTCCACCATTTCTCCTGTGTTTAAGGATTTTTCTAGCTCTTCTAGATATTTGCATTCCAATCTAAACTTTAGAATCAACTCATCCAATTGCATTAAAAAGTTATTGGCAGTTTCTTAATATCATCTTATATTTAGATACTAACCTGGAGGAATTGACTTCTTTGAGGTATGAAGTAGAACTTGCTCAAGGAAAAGACACATCTTTACATTAGTTCAAATTCATTTGCATGCTTTCAGAAAGTGTTTAAAATTGTTTTTGTACAGATTTTGCATATTTATGCTTAAGCATTTTATTTTCTCTGTTGCTATTGTATTTTTTTCTGCTATATCTTCTAAATAGAAGTCATTTGTGTGTAAGATGACTATAGAGTTTGTATTTTAATTTTAACTTCCTGTAATTTGTTTTAAATTTTTTTATCATAAATTATCTTGGAATTTCTAATTTATCATCTGTAAATAAAGATAATTTATATTATTTTTCATTTGTTATGTTATTAACATTTTTATCCTTTGGATTTCATTGATCAATGTCATCAATACATTAGTTCTCAACTGGGGAATGATTTTGTCCTCAAAGAATATTTAGGAATATCTGGAGACATTTGGGTTTTCACCATTGTGGGAGCTGTGGGTGCTACTGTGTCTTCTAGGGAGTAGCCAAGAATGCTGCTAACATCCTACAGGACATCCAGGTCCCACAACAAAGAATTATCCAGCCCAAAATACTAACAGTGCCAAAGCTGGAAGTTCTGCTCTGATATAAAAATTTAATAGTGAAAATGGTGAATGTTCTTGTCCTGTTCCAACTCCATGGGAATGCCTCTAGTACTTCTCCATTAAGTAGAAATTCTGACTTCACTGTTGTTGTTGCTGTTATTGAAAGTTTTTAAAATTCTTTTTCAATTCCCTAGAGCAAGATAAGTATCATTGGGGTTATCTGGGAGTTAAACAGTTAATAGAATTGTCCAGTGAAACCCTCTGTACCCATATTAACCAAATGTTATTTAGAAGCATTGCAGAATTCTGGAAAAGCAATTGGGAATGATTTACAATTTTCAACATTTAAACACTAGTTTTAACTTTTAAAATGTCTCCTAGAGTTTTTCTTGGCTCATTAATCAAAGGGTGTGTGTATGTATTTGTGTATCCATGTATACATTTACAAATGTATTTATGTAGTTCAACTCTACTACAGAACTAGTATGGCCAATGTATGCATAGGTGGATAGATACGTGTCTTCTGTGCTTCATGGGTGCCAGGAGAGTTCCCTTGGACCAGATAATGCCTAACTCCCCTATTCATTTATGCCTATAATATAACCTGGGAAACCCAAGTGTCTCTAGTGTTGATTTTTTTATTATTTATTTATTTATTTTTGAAGCAAGATTTTTCTCTGTCACCCATGCTGGAGTGCAGTGTCGTGAACACAGCTCACTGCAGCCTTGGCCTCCTGGGCTCAAGCGATCCTCTGACATCAGCCTCTCAAGTAGCTGAGACCACAGGTGTGTGCCACCATGCCCTGTTCATTTTTTTGCTTTTTTTGTAGAGACAAGGTCTCACTATGTTGCCCAGGCTGGTCTCCTGGGCTCAAGCAGTCCTCCTGCCTTGGCCTCCCAAAGTGCTGGGATTACAAGTGTGAGTCACTGTGCCTGGCAAGGATTGCTCTTTTACAACCACAAACACAGCTGGGGTCACTATCCAGCTTGTCTAGAGGAAGCCCCATCTTTTTGCCAAGCATTTCTGAGAATCCTCAGGCTGTCTACTTACATCAACGTGTTGTTCTGAAGATTACACATTTTTCAAAGACAAAATTTTAAAAATGACATGAGTTTATGCCATATATTATTAATGCACACTAAACTGCAGTAATTTATAGCTACAAAAACATTTAAAAACTTGGAATTAATTTTACCTAAATTGCATGTATTACAATAAATATTGGTAGAATGAAGACAAATGAAGTATCCAAAATGTTTTCTAAAGCTCAAGAAAGATTTAATTGAGCTCAAAATACTTTGTCTTAAAACATCTTTTGATATTATTTTAATTGTTAAACATGGCAAGTAATATGTGAGAACTTTCTACATAATGGATGAACATCCTATTGCCAAATCAGGCTGAATAGTTATGGATTTTGCTCCATTTTTTAAAGCATGGCATACATTTTGCAATCAATATTTTCAATGATTTTCAGTAGTCCTGTACTGCAAAAGTTAGTGGAAAAATTGATGTGCAGCAATAATATGAATGCATAATACATACTATCCAGTTTTATTTTGTACTTCTTTTTTTGGCAGTTATTTGCCATCTCTTATAATGATGCAATAGAATGAGACTGAAAAAATTTCCATCTACATTTCATGTATTATTCATATTAATTTAAAACGCAGCTAGCTTTCAAAGGGTTAGCTCCAGGGAACAAAATTTTATGGTCATCTTTAAATTATATTAACATAACCAGGAGCTAAGAAATTTAGTTGTATTAAACACAACCTAAAGCAAATTCATCCTTGTTTGATAAATGCTCCCATTTTCTCAGTAAAAGCCTTTCTAAATCTCTTATGATATTTTAGAATGCAGAGCGGGTTACTATGATTGCCTGACTTCAAAATGGGTAAAAGGATGCCAAAATCCTCCTGTAATTTTGCTCTAAACACCCAAAGAAAGGATCAAATCCTAACTCAAGAGTAGTTTTAAGTGACCATAAAATATGTAACAAATTTCGAAACTGCAACTGTTTAACTTACTTTGGGAAAGACTACATTGAAAAAATATGCTGTATAAAACCACGTTTTGAGGAACTACCCTCACCTTGAATGGCAAGTAAACACTGAGTGGGTAATATTTCATTTGACTGAGTCCCGACTTCCTGGAGCAAGTAATGGTTTATCCACCTGGAGGTCGAAACATATGTTTTGCATAGTATCATCATTGAGTATTTATCGATTGATTGATTAATGACGACATGTTTGGGTGTGCTGTTTGGTTTTTGGGCTGTTTTGGTTTATAGATTGGTGGTTTCTATAAAGCAGAAAGGAGAGAAAAAGATTCTGGGTAACAAAAACTAAAAGAAATCTGCAATGCAGAACAACTAAATAAAAGAGAGAGAGAGCAGAGAGATGAAGTAAAACTGCCTTGTTCTAAAACAAATGGTAACTAAACTAAAGATCAATAGAATGTCAAAAGAATTCAAGGATGATGCTAGCCAATACAGTCATAAATTCACTGTGGGCACAAACAACCAAATTATGGATATATGATTCCTTCACTTCACCTTCTAAAGATTCTTATTCTCTTCCAAGCAAACCCCTACTCCAGTTAGGAATACAGGATAATTGAGTATAAAAAGAAAAAAAAAAGCTTTAATACAATGTTTAATTGTCAGTTAAAAAGATAGATAACAATTAAACTCTTTGTGATGCCAGCCAGCATTATGGATTATCATTGGCATCAGGATTGAAGAGACATGGAATTGGGAATAATTGACTGAATGTAAGAATAACCTATGGCTGCATACGAAATTACCACAAAATATAGTAATTTAAAACAACAACCATTTATCTCACAGTGTTGGTGCATCAAGAACGCATGTGCAGCATAGCTGCAACTTCTGGCTCAGAATCTCTCACAAAACTTGCAATCATTTTTTACCAGAAACGACATCGTATCAAGGGTTGTCTGGAGGAAGTTTCACTTTCAAGCTCACTTATATGAATGTTAGTAAAACTGGAACCCCAGCAGCCTTCTGTCCAGGTCCAGAGAGCTTGGTTGCTGGCCATATAGGTCTCCTTATGAACAGCTCACAACGTGATGAATAGCAGAGAAAAGAGAAGAGCCAGGCTGAAGTCACAGTTATTTTGTCACCTCCTCAGAAGTGGCATTCCTTCACTTTTCTGGATGTATTCCTCAGAAGTGAGTCACTAGTTCCAGCCCACACAGTGAAAGAGGGAAAAACACAAAAGCATTAGTAACAACAGGGGACCTTGGGAGTGACTTTGGGGTTAAGCCACCTCTAAACCACAAAAACCTCGAATAAGCAGGTGAAGGTAGCACATTCTCCAAGTTGATATGTGAATTGCAAGAATATGAATGGTATGTGTTATGCCATAGTCTTCCCCTTCACATGTAAGGTTGGGGGAGAAGTGCAGGGGGGTGCATGGAGAGATTTTGAATTTTTAAAATGAAGAAAATCCTCTTTAAATTCCTGGACTGCATATTATTCTGGCAACTCCAGTAGTCGCTCCTGGGGGCTTGGAGAAGAAGGTAGAATATTGGTGATTAGTTTTTTTATGTATTGTACTTTCCAAATGGTGTATAGTATGTATTATACATCTTATGTTTGTCTATCTTCAGAAAAAAACTGTATAAAACCCTGAAAACAATATTGAAAGACTATGAAACTTTTACTTTGTGTCTCACACTCACACTACTGTATCTTTAGTAATTGTTATTTTCTATTATACAGACATATATTCTGTTGTCAGATAGTTTGATAGCATCATACCAGCTGTGGGGAAGAGGGTTTATTTCCCCCAATCTCTTCAACATTGGAAATTACCAATTTAAAAAACACACACACGTTTAGCTTTATGCTAAGGGATTTAGAAACCATGCTATGTTGGTTTTTAGAAGAGCAAGGATTAATGGCTGTAATACCTTTGCTAGGAGTGGAAATGGAGGAGTAGGTTAAGTAGGAAGTGCCCTTATACACTACAATTAGAACTTACCTCACCTCTGTACTTAATAAGAACTTTTGAGATTCTTTATTTGTTTTGATGTTTTTCTCCAGTAGTGCTTAAAAACATTTCCTGTGTCCATGACCTCAGCACTCAACAGCACTCTGCAGGAATAACACAGACATGGAAGCCTCAGATTAGAAATAGAGCATCATTGAGCAACAGTGGCTACATTTGGGGGACATATGTTATCTGCACAAAAATTTGGTTGTAAAAAGAAGCTGCTGAATCAGTGTAGATAGTTGAGACCAGCACACTGACTGAACCAATTCTGTTGTCAGTTGAGACTGACAGGACCAATTCTGTTGGATGACATACATTCTCCTACTATTCTGGTTAAAGCTAAGCAATCACCTTCAGCAAAGACTAATTAATAATTAAGACATTCGTAATTGATTATGATAGAATTAAGTTACTTAGGTGCATATGCAAGCCATATGCTATACTTCTCCAAGTGTTAATACATTTAATGCCCACAATGAACTTGTGTACCCCTGTGTAAGGAAACTAAAACTCAGAGTACTTAAAATTGCTTAAGGTCACACAGGCAGTAAATTGGAATTTGAGGTAATGACTTTGTGTCTTTACTTTCTCTCTTTGCCATCACTGTAGATAATAAAGTATAATATTAAAAGCATGAACTCACAATGTAGGGGTTTACGTCTTTGTTTCACGATTAGCTTTACAATTCTGGGCAACTTACTTTGTTTTGGTTTCCTCATCTATAATATTCAGGTAATAACAATAACATCTTAATGGATCATGCTAAAGACAAAACAAGACAACAGATATAAAGCATCTGGAACACTATCTAGTACATACTAACTACATAATAAAATACAGGCTTATTTTAGGACACTATGCTAAAGACATGTATCTTCTCATTTAAAAATCATGAAAACACTTCAAAGCAGTTGCAATTATTATTACAATTTTAGAAATTTAAAAAAATGCAGAGAGTTAGAGAGATCATGTATCTAGCCCAAGATTATACCACTGGCAAGTAGTTTAGCCAGTATTTGAACTCAAGCAGTCTGATTCACAAGCCTCTATGCTAAACCATTGAGCTATTATCTGCTTGATTGTAAAATCCTTATTTTTGTCATATTATATTGTTACACTGGTGTTCTGCTTTTATTTGTCCAAATATTCCACTGTTTACTTAGTTTAGTGTTCATGAAGTTGTATTATTATTTTTTTCTCCTCATCTTGTAGATAAAGAAACTGAGATTCGGTTAAATTAAATGATTCCCTGGCTAGGCCAGTTCAAAACTTGCAGAACCCAGATTTCTGACACCTTACATTCTTGGTCTCATAGCTTCAGGTTCCAGTTTCTGCTGAGGTTTCATTTGGCTCCAACATGAAAAAATTCTACCTTCTTCAAGAGGAATTAGCCTGACTGGGAAACAGCTTGAAAGAGATGAAGACACGCTGACATACAAAACTAAGCAGATGCGTGACTAAACTCAGGATCTATAATTTTCTCTGTCTTTCCAATGTCCCCTGGAATTTATACATTATACTTTAATTGATTTCTCACCAAATGACTGAGTTTTATGACTGACCAGTTATACAACATAGAGGAAGAGGGCTAGAGAGGCTAAGAAATAACACATAATGAAAGATCATGTTTAAAAGGAAGAAAAACCCTCCATCACTTAGGAAGTGACAGTAAAATTATTTGATGTTATCATTTTATAGTAGATTAAAAATGGAGATGGCTTCCATTTAGGGAAACACTAGTATAAGTGAATATTTTCCAGACCTTCCTCTAGATCCCACAGAACATAAGGATAAGGACCTTGTCTGTATTATTTACCTCTATAATGCTGGCAACACATAATAGGCACTTAAGCAATTCTTAAAAATTAATCACTCAATTTAAGCACTTAATTTAATTAAGTGCTGAATTTCCTTAATCAGGAAATTATGGAGATTTTCACTGATTGTTCTATGGCTGGTGAAGATGTCTAAATACCAATGTATCTCTGTTGTTGTTGAATTGGGAAACTATGGTTTGCTTCAATTTCTAGAGTACATATTCTGATAAAGCATAACCATGAAGAACAATTACTTAGATCTCTATATTCATTACTTTTATTACTTTCTAATTATGAGATGTTGGTTAAATTATTACTTAAATTCTCTGTGCTTCAGTTTCCATTTTATAAAATACAAAATATTTTATATTTATATTAATTACAAAACTAAAGATAGGACCAGGCACAGTGGCTCATGCCTGTAATTCCAGCACTTCAGGAGGCTGAGGCGGGCGGATCATCTGAGGTTAGGAGTTTGAGATGAGCCTGACCAACATGGAGAAACTCCACCTCTATGAAAAATACAAAATTAGCTGGGTGTGGTGGTGGGCGCCTGTAATCCCAGCTACTCTGGAGGTTGAGACAGGAGACTCACTTGAACCTGGGAGGTGGAGGTTGTGGTAGGCTGAAATTGTGCCATTGCACTCCAGCCTGGGAGACAAGAGTGAGACCCCGTCTCAGAAAACAAGAAAAACAAACAAACAAACAAAACCTAAAGATACTACAAAATGAAGATAACGAGAGTCTCTACCTCTCAGAGTGGTTCTGAAGATTAAACAGATGAATGCAAGTAAAAGTATTTAGAATAGCCTGGCAGATAGTATGCGCTCAATCCAGGTTGATTTTAACACAAAAATTAGTATGAATTAAAAACAAATTATTATATTACTTAAAATTAACTTTTAATATGTCAAAATTAAAAGCAAAGAGTCATTTATCTAAAAACATTGGGGTCAAGATATGGATTTGGTCATTATGGATATTATTTTGTGTTATTCTCCATCCCACTTGGGTCCAGACTGTATTTTTATGAGTATTTGAACATAACCTATGCACCTCCTCCCACATGCTTTAAATTATCTCTAGGTTACTTATAAGACCTAATACTATGTAAGTGCTGTGTAAAATGGTTTTATTTGTTTTGTTGTATTGTTATTTTTCATTTTTCCAACATTTTAAAATTTATGGTTATTTGAATTTGCAGATGCAGATATGGAGTGCCAACCATTCAACTTCTGCTCTATTTTCTACACCATTTGCCATGGTGCCTTGTAACTAGATATTCAGTACATATTTACTATCAAGTCCCTAAACCAGAACATGAATCTAAAAGTAAGTGATCAAAGAGGCAACTTTTTAATATCCTAACTCATGGCTAGCACCATGTTAGGCACATGGTAGCTCTCAGTATATTCTGGTTTACTACCTTTCTTTAATCGCTACCTCATTTGGATCAAAAAAGAATTAATTTAGTTATATCAGGAGATGAAAGGTATCTAAAAACATATTTACATTAAATAATTAGAGGAATCCATTTAATAATAAAGCTCAGTGTTAGTGAAACTAAATGTCAGTTGCCATATTAATGGAAGTGTAAGGGGAATGAATGAGTACTCAATGACTTGGAACCAAAATTGGTTACTGCCTATTCTAAATTTAATGTTTAGAAGGTAAAGAAAAAACATTAAATCTAAGAATGAAGTGGACACCATACACACTCCAAGTGATTAAATGTACTGTGGCAATTGTGTTTTCCTTCAATCTGACTTAGAGTTGGTAATGGAAGACTTCCCATTACTCTATGCCATGATGTTAAGGAAAGCCAATGCTAACGAACCAAAAGCCCATGAAAATCTAGACTTTGAAACATAAAAATAACTGGCAACTCACAGTTCAGTGAAGTTCATTCGAAAGAAAAGGTAGTGAAGAATACTTAGGCTATGTTGTAAGAGTCTTATCAAAGAAAAAACTGTATTTTTCTAAAGCAGTAGACACATACATATTTAATTCCAGCAAGTGCTGAACCTCATAGCTTGCGAGAACCTGCACATTTTGGGGTCCATTAATGTGATGCATCTCAAACTATCTGTGATGAAGGAACTTTTCTCTGTGTGTGTGTGTGTGTATGTGTGTGTGTGCACATGCGCATACTTTTTCCCGATGTATCCTGGACCTATATGTTGTTGAAGAGCCCATGACTTGCTCATAGCTTTTGCCCATGTACTAACTATGTAATACTCAAACTAATCTATACCCAGTTAAATGAGACAAGTCTGAAAATCACACATTTGAATTTCAAGGCAATGTCAGATAGTTGTAAAGTTTTTAAGTGCTTAATCTCCATTTCTGTATTCATCTCATCTTGGAGAAACAAGGAGCAGACTTTGAGGGTGAACATTGGTTCATGGAGCAACTTTTTGTAGCATTGTAGAGGAAGACCTCTAAGATATAACCTGAATAAAGAGAATTGTGAGATAGGAAATGAAACAGAGGAAGTCAGAAATGTTTGTAGATAGATGACTATGAATGCATCTGTGGAAAACATACTGTCAAAGAAAACCTGGAGAGAAAACATAAAAAATTTAATTTCATTCACTGGGTAAAGAGAAACTTCAAAACAACAATGAAAGAGCTAATGTTCAAGACTTGAGTGAAGAAAACTGTGCCATAAGGAAGCACACTAGTAAATTGAAGTAGTCCAGATATTTTTGTACAAGCATATTTTAGGGGTTTATTCTGTGGATAACATTCTTTGTTCAATTATTAAGAGAATTATAAAGAAGCATAATATTCAAAGGTGGTGTATAACAATTTAAAATACAGATGGGACATTATATATATATATATATATATATATATGAAAGTTTAAATGAAAATAAAATACCTAAATACTAATATTAAATAAATAAAAATATAAGAAATTATGACAATCCATATGATATTCAAGATTACACCTGGGTTGGAGCAGCTAAAGAGTTCAGGTAGAGATTGAAAGAGGGAGCATGATCAAAGAAGAAATGTATGTAAAACAATTGGCAGAATTGGCAGGTTGTGGCAATAATCACAATAACCATTATTTATTGAGAGCACATAATGTGTGTCAGGTGTTGTTTTAAATGCTTTAGAAGTGTGGCAGTATTTAACTGTTACAATAATCTTGAAAAATAAGTGTGATTAATCTCATTTTAAAATTAATACTTAAAGAATTTAAGTAACTTGTTCAAGGTCATGCAGCTTATAAATAACACAGAAATTAAACTAAGGTCTACTTAAGTCTACCTAAAACACTCCTGCTAAATAATGGCTGATATAATGTACCATTTAGAAAGGTTAGCTCTAAGCTGTTGTCATTAGCTATTAGCTATCATCTCCTAGTCTGCCTCATGAAATATGGGTGTTACATAAATTTTAGTTATTATTATTTTTATTAGACATTATTATGTCTATTAAAAAACTGCACAGGAACCAAAATAAATATTCTTACTGAGAATAGAAAGAACCAAATTGATACTTTCAAAAGCAGTTTCAATTAGCAGTTGAAAGTGTAGATTTAAAACACAGTAATATCAATTATAAATTCATGTTTTAAAAATTAATTCAAAAGAAAATGGAAAGTCAAGGAACTTAAGCATACTTTCCTTTTCACCATCTATCAATTACGATCAGTTTTTTTTTTTTTTTTTTGAGGCGGAGTCTCGCTCTGTCGCCCGGACTGGAGTGCAGTGGCCGGATCTCAGCTCACTGCAAGCTCCGCCTCCCGGGTTCCCGCCATTCTCCTGCCTCAGCCTCCCGAGTAGCTGGGACTACAGGCGCCCGCCACCTCGCCCGGCTAGTTTTTGTATTTTTAGTAGAGACGGGGTTTCACCGTGTTAGCCAGGATGGTCTCGATCTCCTGACCTCGTGATCCGCCCGTCTCGGCCTCCCAAAGTGCTGGGATTACAGGCTTGAGCCACCGCGCCCGGCCGATCAGTTTTAAATAATATTTAAATATTTGTCTCTCAAGTAAAAGAAGTCTGGAAGTAGATAGTGCAGGGTGATATTGTGACTCCATGGCTATTGTGAATCTACCACACCTCAAGGCCACTTCATGATCTAAGACAGCTGCTATCATGGGGCTCAACACGGGTCTCTACAGATTCACCTCATTTGATGTTCTTTGGACTTCCTGGATCTAGATGTCTATTTATTTTCCCAGGTTTGGGAAATTTTTAGTCATTATTTCTTTGAATAAACATTCTTCCCCTTTTTCTCTTTGTTCTATAAATTCCACAATGCATATATTGGTCTGATTGATGATGTCCCATAACTCCTTCAAACTTTATTCTTTTTCATTCTTTCTCCTTTTTTCATCTCTGACTGGATGATTTTCAATAACCTGTCTTTGAGTTAACTGATCTTTTATTCTGCTTGATAATCACTGCTGTTGAAACCTTCTATTGAATTTTTCAGTTCATTTACTGTATTCTTCACATTTATAATTTCTCTTTGGTACTTTTCCATTCTTTCTATCTTTTTGATGACATTCTCACTTTGTTCATGAATTCTTCTGTTGGCCTCAGTTAACATCATTATGGTCATTATGTTGGATTCTATGTGCAATAAATAACATATCTATATGCCCTTAGGGCCAGTTTCTAAAGTTTTACTTTATTCTTTTATTTGGAATATATTTCTCTATTTATTCATTTTCTTTGACTCTCTGTGTTGGTTTCTACAGATTAGATATATCAGACACTATCCAGTCTTCACAGACTGGCTTCAGATAGAATGTGACCCCCACCAAACAGCACGGTGAGAGATTCTAAGTGCCTCTCAAAACTGATGTTTTGCTCTTAGCGGTCCTCTGGAGACCTGAGTATACCAAGTTCCCTCAGTGCTCCAGGATAGGCAAGATAGAAAACATTAAGTTACAGCCAGAAACACAGGGGTGCTATATGTATAATCCAATTCCTTCTCTCCTCCAGGAAAAGCTGGGAGCTGTAGTTTATTGCCCACTTGCCCTGTTCTGAGCTGAGAAGCGGAGCTGTGGGAAATGCCTGCCTGATCATTTAAACCACATATTCTTTCGAACCATAGCTTTGCTCTCTGTTACCCCTAAGGGCCTAGCAAATCATGGGTCCTATTGGCTCACAGAGACAGGTGAAATACAAGTTAGTCTCTCAGGTAGTAGCTAGAAAAGGTGGGATGCTAAATCTAGAGTTCAGCTCCTACTGTGGAGAAGCTGAAGGCTTGATTTTATTGCTGGAGCAAACCATGGAGAAAAGTCATGGGAAGTGCTCATATGCTCACTAAAACACCTAAAGGACTAGTTGCTAGAACTGCAGTCTCATGATTGAATTTCAAGAAGCACAAAGGAGCATAAACAGTTCCTTTGAGATATTTTCCCCAGGGTCCTAAGTATTATATCTACTTTTATTTCATTTGATTGAGCTAGGAATATAGACCAACATAGCTAAAAAGAGATGTATTTTAGGCGAGCATATTAAAGTTTTGAATAAAATCAAGAAAAGAAAAGGATATTTAATAGGGTTAAAAAAACTACTAAGAGAATTTTCTGCTACATACTTTGTGCTTGTTCCCTATTTTACAGAGAAAAATATCACAGCATTATAAAGCATCCAGGCTCACATGAACACCAATGTATTTATAATCTACTAATTCAACAGGATCTAGACAGTAATTTTGTTTTCTCGTTTAAACTTTGAACGTGATATTAACCGAAGAAGTTAAATTACCAAAAGATGGTTTCAGAGGGATGTGATTTGCTACTCTAATGATATGTATACAAAAGTAAAAAGTAAGATAATCACAGATTTATTATTTCTAAATAGTTGAAGGTTATTCATGGTGAGTTTAATGCCATAAATAAATAAACAAGATAAGCTTACACACTGAATTGCATGGCACCTTAAAATGAATAAATATTAAAACTCCACAATAATTGAGATATATTATATAGAAAGATTTCAAGAAAAGAAGAATAATTTATTTGTAATTTTAAGATCAAATAAGAGGTGACATAGTTACCTGTCAAAGGCATAGAGGAACTAGGTGTTGTACTGTCATGGATGTTGACATGATAGAAAAAGGATCTAAGGCTTTGAAACTGTGCCTATGAGTTAGTAAAAGGTATTTATGATTAAAAATGGATAGAGACATAGAAAGCCCAAGATCTACAGTAAAGCCTTTATCTAAACTTGTGTGACTAACACCATAAAGAAACAGGCCATAGTGTGCAAATAAAAACATACTGAAAGACAAACAGTTCTGTAGGGAAAATTTCCCACAAACAACAGCAGGGGAATTAAATTGCTGTATATCAAAGGAAAAATAATTTTTTAATCAAAATTAAGTGTAATAGTAACTGAAAGAACAAAATGTCATGAAAGGAATGTGTAATTTGAATATTTATTATTTATAATTATTCTCTTGAAATGTCTTAGGAAATATAACTATATTTGCTATTGCCATAAAAAAATAAAAATTTACCTGTAATTTTGAAAACATAAATGAAAGAGGAATAAGCCAAGCATGGTGGCTCACGCCTGTAATCCCAGCACTTTGGGAGGCCGAGGCGGATGGATCACAAGGTCAGGAGATCAAGACCATCCTGACAAACACGGTGAAACCCCGTCTCTACTAAAAATACAAAAAATTTAGCCGGGCGTGGTGGCGGACGCCTGTAGTCCCAGCTTCTCGGGAGGCTGAGGCAGGAGAATGGCATGAACCTGGGAGGCGACAGAGCTTGCAGTGAGCAGAGATCGTGCCACTGCACTCCAGCCTGAGAGACAGAGTGAGACTCTGTCTCAAAAAAAAAAAAAAAAAAAAGGAATAAAACAATATATAAAAAGAAGGAAAACCTATTTAAGTATAAAATTAGCAGTTTTATCACAGAAAGTAATAGATTAGAAAGAAAGTGAAGGGTAGTTTAAAAGAACAGTAAGATAAAATACTTACCTACTTTCTAGGGGAAATTGTGTTAATCAAAAAGAATTTTTAATTTTAAGATATATATGTACATACATGTACATATATATGTATAAATTAATGTAATATTTATGAAGAGCTTTTGGCTAAATATTAATTGAACATAAAAGATAAGATTAAACCATTATTGAGTACTTTATGTGTAATACAATGCAAAATTATTTAGAATTTCCTTCTTCCAGGTAAAACACAAAAGAGAAAGAGACTTAACACATTGGATTGTTAATGAGAAAGTTGTCTAATTGAGTTTATAAATTTAATTGCTACAATTCTGTGCAGATAATAGCATATTAAAAATATTTACATGCTACCAATGTGGAAGAAGAGGAAGGCCTAGGCCCTCTTTTTCTCTACAGCCACACTGATTCAACAACAGTACACAGAAAATACGCTCTGAAGTTGTGAGACTCCTTCCTTTCCTGTGAGCATGAAACCAGCCACCTCAAAGCTGGTATTATTATTTGAGATATTCTTTCACCATAAACTCTATCCTCAGTACAATATCATATGATTAGGAGAAAACCTTTTGCTTCCAGTTTTTTCCTTGTGAGATACAAAAAAGACTGGACCATATGTCTAAGATCCTAATTATTCTGAGGGATGTCCAAGGCAGCGGCTTTTGTTGTGTCTGTCTCAGAGTGTTGACAGTACCCAGCATACTCTAGATGTCAGGGGGCCACTTAAAATAGACTGTGTTTTGATCTATCATGCTAGCACATCCCACAGCCCTACCCCTCAGCTCAAAGCAGGTGAAAAGATACTCACTTTCCATTTTTTTCCTGGGAAGGGAAGAAAAGGACTGGACCATATATCCAATACTCTGATTATTATGAAGGCTGTCCAAGTCACTGGTTTTTGTCTTGCCTGTCTTGTGGAGCTAACAGAAACCAAATAGCTGGGGGCCACTGATATCAAAGACAGTAATTCAAAAAATCACAAAGATTAAAGGGGTCACCAAAATCTCTGGCTGGGTTAATTAGTGAGGTTGTTCTTTTATAAAAGTTCAGTTTGTGCAGATGGGGAGAAGTGGCTGTTTTATCCAATGCACAAGCATCAACACAAAAATCAAGAAAAATGAAGAAACAGTGAAATATATTCTAAAGAAAGGAAAAAGATAAATCTCCAGAAATGGATGCTAATGAAGTAAAGATATATGACTTACCAAACAGAGAATTCAAAATGACCATCATTAAGATGGTCACAGAGGTCAGCAGAACAAAGCATGAACAAAGTGAGAAATTCAACAAAGAAATAGTAAATATAGAAAAGTACCAAACAGATATCATAGAGCTGAAGAATTTAATAACTGAACTAAAAATTTAATATAAAGGAATTCACCAGTGGATAAAATCAAGCAAAATAAAGTATCAGTCAAATCTGGATCAGGTTATTAGAATTTATTTAGTCAGAAGAACAAAAAAATGAATAAAAAAGAGTGAAAAAAGCCTAAGGGACTTATAGGACACCATTAAGTGAACCAATATACACATTATGGAATTTACAAAAGGAGAATAGAGAAAGGGGCAGAAACCATATTTAAATAAGTAACAGCAAAACTTGTCAAATTTTGCCTGTCTGGGACAGAAAATAGACATCCAAATTCAGAAAGTTCAAAGGACAATGAACAAGATGAACCCAAAGAGATTCACACTGAGATACATTATAATCAAATTGTTGAAAGTCAAAGACAAAGAGAGAATTTTAAAAATTGAAAGAAGGAAGTGGCATGACATAGTCCTTAAGATGATCTGATTTTTTAACAGAAATATTTCAGGCCACAGTGGAATGTGATGACATATTCAAAGTGCTGAAAGAAAACACATTGCCAACCAAAAATATGATACCAACAAAACGGTCTTTCAAATATAAAGGCAAGAGAAAGACTTTTCCAGAAGAACAAAAGTGAGAAACTTCATCACCACTGGATCTGTCTTACAAATGATAAACAAGTTCTTTAAGTTGAAAAGAAAGGATGCTAAATGGCAATACACAAATACATAAAAAAAATTTGTTGATAAAGGTAATTATATAAAAATAGAGAATACTGTAATACTGTAATGGCTGTGGGCAAATAACTTTTAATTTTTGTATAAAAGTTAAAATACAAAAGTATTTAAAAATAGATATAAACATTAAAATGTGTTACAGAACACACACTATAAAAACATGTTGAATGTGATATTAATTACATGAAGTAGTGTGGAGAAAAGAGTAGATTTTATTTTTGCAATTGATTTAAGGTTTTGTGCAAATCCATTACTTTATGTAAGACCCATAGTAATAACAAAGAAAATGCCTATGGAAGTAACAGAAAAGAAAAAGAGAAAGGATTCATGGCATACTAATATAATAAATAAACAAAACTCAAAGAAAAAAACAGAGAGGAAGAGACAAAGCAATCACGAGACAAAACAACTAGTAAAATGGGAAAAGTGAGTTCTTTCCTATTGATAATTAAATGTAAATAGACTAACCTCCCTATTCAAAAGACATAATGTAGCTGAATGGATTTTAAAAATCGAAACATATGCTGTCTTCACTCACTTTAGATTTAAGGACACAGGCTAAAAGTTTAGGAATAGAAAAATATATTCTATGTAAATGGCAATCAAAAGAGCAGGAGTGGCTCTGCTTGTAGCAGGTAAAATAGACTTTAAGTGAAAAACTTTCAAACAAGACAAAGAAAGACATTACATTATTATATTATATTTATTATATTATATTACAATGATCAGTTCACCATGGAGATATAAGAATTACAAATATATATATACACCCAGTATCAGAGCACCTAAATATATAAACAAATATTGACAGAACTGAAGGAAAATAAATAGTCCCACAATAATAGTAAGAGACTTCAATACCCCACTTTTAATAATAGATAGAGAATAAATAAGAAAATGATAGATTTGAACACCACTACGGACATGATAAACCTAATGGACTTGTATAGAACATTCAAGCCAACAACAGCAGAACATACATTCGTATCAAGCACACAGAAAACGTACTCCAGGATAGATCACATTTTAGATTACAAAATCTTTACAAATATGAGAAGATTGAATCATACCAAGTATATTTTCGTATTACAATAGAAGGAAACTTGAAATCGCTAAGAAGAAAAATGGGAAAATTTACAAATATGTAAAAATTAAACAACTAACTTTTGAATAACCAATGAATCAAAAATGAGGTTAAAAGGAAAACCAGAAAACATCTTGATACAAATAAAAATAAAAGCACAACAAACCAAAACTTACGATATGCAGCAAAATCGGTAATAAGAGGGAGGTTTACAGCAATTAAGGACCATATTTTAAAAGGAAGAAATATTCAAGTAAACAGCTTCATTACACTTCAGAGAAATGGAATCAGAGGAAAAAAACAAAGCACAACATTAGCAAAAGGATAGAAATAACAATTATCAGAGGAGAAATACATAGAAAACAGAAAAACGGACATATACAATGAAACAGAGTTGGTTATTTGTTATAAGCAAATTTGACAAATAATTAGGTAATTATTAATAATTAGGTAATAAGCAAATTATTAATAATTTGCTTATATTAATGTTAATAAATTATTAATAAATATAATAAAACATTAATAATTATAAGTGAATTATTAATAATTAGGTTATAAGCAAATTTGACAAATTATTAGGTAAACAAAACAAGAAAATATTAATATAAATAAAAATGAGACTTTAAAACACATAAATAAAAAGGATCATGACAGACCAATATAAACAATTATATTCTAAAAAATAGAATAACCTAGAAGAAAAGAATACATGTCTGGAAACATACAGCTAATCAAGACTGGAATCTAAAGAAATAGAAAATTGGACATACTAACAATAGATCAGGAGATTGAATCGGTAATGAAAAACTTCTCAACAGCAGGAAAAAAAAAAACAAGACCAGATAATTTCACTGATAAATTCTAACAAATGTTTAAAGAAGAATTAATGCCAACGCTTCTCAATTTTTTTCCAGAATTTATTCTTGGGATACAAGAAGGATTCAAAAAATAAAAATTAATAAATGTGATATACTGCATTAACATAATGAAGGATGAAAACCACATTATCATCTTAATGGGTGCAAAAGAAAGCATTTGAAAAAAAATCCAATAGTTTTTCACAGCAGGACCTCTCAACAAACTATGAATAGAGTGAAATTATGTTAATGAAATTAAGGCCATGTATGAAAAGGCCACAGTTAACAGCATACTCAGTGATGAAAAGTTGAAAGAAGCAGGAACAAGAAAAGGATGACCACTCTCACCACTTGTATTCAGGATAGTACTGAAACTTCTAATCACAGCAATTGGGCAAAAAAATAAATAAATAAAAAGCTTCAAAATTTGAAAAACAAAAGTACAACAATCCCTGCTTGTAGGTGATATGATCTTATTTGAAAAGTCCTAAAGATCCAGTAAAATCTGTCAGAAATAAAAAATGAATTCAATGAAATTCCAAGATATGAAATTAACATAAAAAATCAGTTGCCTTTCTATACACTAACAACAAATTATCCACAAAGGAAAATAAGAAAGCAACCCCATTTACAATAACATCACAAAGCATACTTAGAATATTGGCCTGAAATTTTCTTTTCTTGCTGCACCTCTCCCTAGTTTCAGTATCAGGATAATGCTGACTTCATAAAATGAGTTAGGGAGGAGTTCCTCCTTTTGGAATAGTTTCAGAGGGAATGGAACCAGCTCATCTTTGTATTTCTGGTAGAATTCAGCTGTGAATTTGTCTGGTCCTGGGCTTTTTTTGGTTGGTAGGCTATTAATTCCTGCCTCAATTCCAGAACCTGTTATTGGTCTATTTGTGGATACAACTTCTTCCTACTTTAGTATTGGTAGGGTGTATGCATCCAGGAGTTTATCCATTTCTTCTAGATTTTCTAGTTTATTTGTGTAGAGGTGTTTATGGTATTCTATTATTGCAGTTTGTATTTCTGTGGGGTTGGTGGTGATATCCCCTTTATCATTTTTTATTGTGTTTATTTAAGTCTTCTATCTCTTCTTCCTTATTGGTCTATATAGTGGTCTATCTATTTTGTTCATTTTTTTTCAAAAAAACCATCTGGGTTTGTTGATTTTTTGGAGGGTTTTTCATGTCTCTTTCTCCTTTAATTCTACTCTGATCTTAGTTATTTCTTGTCTTCTGCTAGCTTTTGGATTAGCGTGCTCTTGCCTCTCTAGCTCTTTTAATTGTGATATAAGGGTGTTGATTTGAGATCTTTCTAGCTTTCTAATGTGGGCATTTGGTGCTATGAATTTCCCTCTTAACATTGCTTTAGCTGTGTCCCAGAGATTCTGGTAAATTGTCTATTTGTTCTCATTGGTTTCAAAGAACTTCTTGATCTTTGCCTTAATTTCATTATTTACCCAGGAGTCATTCGGGAGCAGGTTGCTCAATTTCCATGGAATTCTGTTATTTTTAGCGAGTTAATCCTTAGTTCTAATTTGATTGCACTGTGGTCTGTGAAACTGTTTGTTATTATTTCAGTTCTTTTGCATTTGCTGAGGAGTGTTTTACTTCCTATTATGTGTTCAATTTTAGAATAAGTGCCATATGGCACTGATAAAAATGTATATTCTCTTGATTTGGGGTAGAGAGTTCTGTAGACATTTACTAGGACCACTTGATCCAGAGCTGAGTTCAAGTCCTGAATACCCTTGTTAATTTTCAGTCTCATTGGTCTGTCCAATACTGACAGTGGGGTGTTAAAGTCTCCCACTATTATTGTGTGGGAGTCCAAATCTCTTTGTGGGTCTTAAGAACTTGTTTTGTGAATCTGAGTGCTCCTGTGTTGGGTGCATATGCCTTTAAAGTAGTTAGCTCCTCTTGTTGAATTGTTCCCTTTACCATTATGTAATACCCTTCTGTGTCTTTTTTTTATCTTTGTTGGTTTAAAGTCTGTTTTGCCAGAGAACTGCATGTTCTCACTCATAAATGGGAGCTGAACATTGAGAACACATGAACACAGAGAGGGGAACAACACACACCAGGGCCTGTTGTGATGTTGGGGGGTGAGCGGAGGAACTTAGAGGATGGGTAAATAGATGCAGCAAACCACCATGGCACACATATACCCATGTGAGAAACATGCACATTCCACACATGTATCCCACTGTTTGTTGGTTTGTTTTTTTAGAGAAAAGAATATTCAGAAGTAAACTTTACCAAAGAGGTAAAATACTCATATATTAAAAACTATCAAACATTGATGAATGAAATTAAAGAAGGCACAAAGAACTGGAAAGACATTCGGTGTCCATGGATTAGAAGACTCACTATTGTTAAAATATCCACACCACACAAAGGAATTTATACGTTCAATGCAATTCTTATCAAAATTCTGATAGTATTTTTTTCCAAAAATAGCAAGAAAAAAAAATTCTAAAATTCATGTGGAATCACAAAGAACCCCAAATAGCCAAAACAATCTTAAGAACAATACAGCTGGAGGTGTCATACTTCCAGATCTCAAACCATAAATAAAGATAAATATAAATAAATAAAAACTATAAGTAAAGCTATAGTAATTAAAAGCGTGGTACTGGCATAATGACAGACATATAGGCCTATGGAACAGAATAGAGAGCCACAAAATAAACCCATGCATATACAATTAACTGAACTTCTACAAAGTTACTACGAATGCACAATGGGAAAAGGATAGTATCTTCAACAAATTGTTTTGGAAAAAATGTATATCCAACATGCAAAATAATGAAATTGGACTCTTACCTTACATCATACACAAAAATAAATTTGAAATTGACTAAAGACTTAAACATAAATACTTGAAACAGTAAAACTCCTCAAAGAAAATATTAGAAAAAAGCTTTACAACATTGGTCTTGGCAATGATTTTTTGCATATGACACCAATAGCACAGGAAACAAGCAATAATAGACAAGCAAAAATACATGAAACTAAAAATCTCCTCATAACAAAGGAAACAATTAACAGAGTGAAAAGGCAACTTACTGAATGGGAGAAAATATTTACAAATGGCATATCTGATGAAATGTTAATATCCAAAGTATATAAAGAACTTCTTCAATAGCAAAGAAAATACAACCTGATTAAAAATTGCTTAAGGACTTGAATAGACCTTATGATATAGCAATCCTACCTCTGAGTATTTATCCAAAATAATTGAAATGTAGATCTCAAAGAAATATTTACACTGCTATGTTCATTGTAACATTCATGGTAGCCAAACTGTAGAAACAACCTAAGTGTCCATTGATAGACAGATGGCTAAATAAAATATTGTATATACATACAATGAAATATTACTCAGTCATTTAAAAAAGGAAATTCTGTCATTTGTGACAACATAGATGAACCTTGAGAACACTATGTTAAACGAAAGGACAAGTACTTCATGATGCCACTTAGATGAGGGATATAAAGTGGTCAAATACATGTAAGCAGAGGGTAGAAAAGTGGATGCCAGGGACTAGAGGGAGGGGAATGGTGCACTGCCATTCAAGAGGTACAAAGTTTCAGCTGTGCAAAATGATTATGTTCCAGAGGTCTGTTTTACAACATTGTGCCTACAGTTAACAATACTGTATTAAACACATAAACATTGAATAGGGAAAAATCTCATGTTAAGAGTTCTAACAATAATAATTTTTAAAAGAATAAAGGAAATAGCCAAAGCATATATATATATATATATATATTTATATGAAATTGTCATAAAAAATCAGTTGTCTTTCTGTATGCCAGCAACAAATTATCCACAAAGGAAAGTAAGAAAAGTGTGTGTGTGTGTGTGTGTGTGTATACACACACATATATACACATATATACATATATATATACATGTCAGAATTCAACATGAAATATAATTCATTTTTTAAAATAAGGTGCTAACTTTGAGAAGAAAAGTATATTTTATGGAATAGGGATAACAACCATAAGTCCAACAAGTCATAAATCCATGTCATTTTAAAAGACATACCCCATAAGATGTATGATGACTTAAAAATAGCTCAGAGGCTTAAAAAAGAAAACTAAGAAATGAAGATAAATGAGAGAAGAAGAGGAGAAATATAAAAATAAGCATTAAAGTTAAAACAATTGTGAAAGAGCAGAATATTTTATTAGATAGTGAAAGCAGGACATTGTTCAATGAAATCTGAAAGGTACTTGGAAATTAATGAATGGTATTATGAGCTGAGGTATCCCGCCATAGATTTTGCTACAAAGCATAGCAACTGTTGAGTTTAAATTCAACAATAAATTAAATCGTATGGTAAAAGTTCAATTACCTATGAATGTGATTGTATCAGGTTCATGGGTAATATGTAAAAATCACCTGGACTGAAATACTCAGGGTCAGAGGAAGAAAGAGTGGCAGGTTTATTCCTCTTGTTGAGGAGAGGGAGACCCTTTTGTTTGTTAGTGTGTCTTATCCAGTAAATTTGAGATTTAAATATTTAAGTGAGTTGTCTCAATACAATAGTTCAAACACACTCAACTAAAAATATTTTCTTTTTATTTTCAGTAAATGACAGCAGTTATGATGAATAGCAAATCCATTTTGCTTTTTAGAAAACAACATCATCCAGTTGCAACTAACAAATATAAAAATTACTTTTAATATGGCATCAGAAAGCATGACGTTATCTCAGGAGAACTGTGAAAGTTACTGATGAAATCTAGTTAGGTTACAGATAAGTGCTATAGGGTATTTGTTATTTAGAATACCCAGTTCCAACCTAAATGAAAACAGATGAGGAAAATAGGGAAGAATACACCAATATTTATGCTGCTAAAGTGAAAAATTAAACGATACAGATGTTTAAACTACATGCAAATATGTTAATACTTGCTGACAATTTACCTGATGTTTTACTTTTCATCTATATTTATGAAATCAAGTATTTATAGTTTATTCTTTTTAGATACAGCATTGTCAAGGGAAATATTTTACATTTGTTATACTTTCTTTTTTAATTCCTCTATTCTGTTCTCTTAATTTCTCTTTTCTTTTTGACTCCACTTTATTTTCTCTTCTTCTATCCATAGTCTCCTTACAATTTTTCTTCTTCAGAGGAGCAACTTCCACTACTTATAGCCATTCATTGACTCACTAATCTATCACAACGCTCCTTCAATCATCTCGTCTTTTGTTCTGCAATTCACTTGAATTTTATAAAAATGGGTTTCAGAATGTATTAAATACAGAGGAAAGTCTATGGAACTCTAGCCCATTTTCAATTATCTGCATGTTTTTACATTTCTCATTTTATTTTTTCCCTCACAATACTACACTAACTCAATTAGTGATGATTGCTTAATAGAGCAATTTATTAAAGTATCTTAGTACAAGATAATTTGAATGCAGACACTTGTTTTTTTCATTGGAAACATTTGGCAGTAAGAACACTTTTCTGTAAAATGATGAACATTTTTGGAAGATATTATGAGAGGCTATGGCAAGGAAAGAATATCAAGAACATCCCCTCTCACTAAAAATTATGAATATTTTATCCTTTTAGATGATTCCATTGAATTTTTATCACTCTAACAGGTTACCAGTATTAAATTAATTATGAGAAACATGGATAGTGTCTGGACTCAAATCTGCTAACTCCGAGATAAAGCATGCCTAACACACTAGGTACGTTGTTCTAACAACTGAGATGCTTTGCCACGAATATATAATCTTGGCTTTAGAACTTTTCAGATACTGTTCACATCAAGCATGTATTACTTCATATATATCTAATATCACTTAACATATAATAATATTATAAATGTTACTTCACATATAGCATATATATTACTTCATAAATGATAATATACTAAAACAAAATAAAACAAAAATATTATGATACTTTCAAGGATAACTAGGAGGAGAACTTCCCAAGAAGCTCAAGCCACGCATAAGTGAATAGCTGCTCATAAAGCATGTCTTCTATTTAAAAGTCTTACAACTTTAGCAAATGGCTCTCATGTCATTCTAGTCATGCTAAAGAGATGACTCAGGAATTGTTAAAAAAAAAAATCGTCCAGTGTGACAGTGGTTTCAGTACTTGATTTATAGGATGCAAGGAATCTAAAAACTATTGTAAGGCAGCTATAAAAATTAGGTCCAGCGACTTTTAAAAGCCCAATGGAAATTGAACAATTGCTATTTGATACTTTATTGCATACTTAGTTATGCGTAGCCCTAAACATTATACATAGGGAAATAGTTTATTATATGAGGTCAGAGGGAAAAATAATAAAACTGGAAACAGTTCATGTATAGAGCAATAGCTTTACATTTAAAAAGAAGTAACTGTTTTTACTTTCATATGCGTGTGTTCTTTGCATATGAATAAAACTGGAAACAATTGACAACAATTGGACTAGACACTTTTTCTAACAGCTAAAAATTCAAGCTGATGATTAAAATATTACAAAGGAGTAAAGCTCGTATTACACTACTTAGCAGAAGCTGATAAAGGATTCTGGATCCCTTGAGAAGTGAGGAAGAAATCTCAGTAGAAATTTTTGTTATACAATCCAGAAAACGCTCTTTGTATTTAGGTTACATACCTCAAGGCAGCTCAAAATTCTAGTTTGCTCATCCAGCCACAGCTCTGCTACTTGGTAGTTCTGTGCTGGTTATTTGGAATACAGATTGTCATTCGAGGAAGGGGTTGCATTGTCTTCAACTGAGCTTCAGGAATTTGCAGGCAGGAAATTTTCTGGACATCAATGATTTGTCTCCTTATCTTCAAGGACTTGGTCTCTCCAAGGGATGGAGCAGATTGCCAAGGATGCTCTGAAGCAGATGCTGAGTAGAACCTGACCTATTAAGACTTTCCAGGTTTCTCATCACTCCTGTAGCTCCATATTCAAATACACTCAGTATAATGCAATTATTTCAGTAAGATTTAAATTTGTAAACTATGAGTCAGATATGCAAAAAAATTAACATTACTTTTAAAAAATGCACTCAAGTTTTCTCTCAAGCTCCTTATTCACATAAACTGATTGACTTAAACTATTTTACTCCTATCTATCTAGTCCAACCCAGTTATGTTTAACCATATTCAGGTAGCATTATTTCAGACAATGTCCATGTTAATGTTTAGTTACTTCCTGGAAAACAGTCTTTCAGAGTTTCCCTCTCTTTCCCTCTAGTCTGTCCCTTGGTTCTGGCAATGACTGAAGTTTAGGAAAGGGTGGGGAGAGAGGTTTTGCCCAAGTTCCAGGGAAAGAGTACACATTAGTTCTTCCTGGTCTCATTGAGGTGTCTCTTCCTGCTTGCTCTGAGCTGCTCACCCTCCTGCACTGGTATCTGCTGAGGCAGAGACTGATCCTTTGCGGACTTTGATTAGTGTGCCCATACTGACTGCTGATGTCAAAGTCTACAGCCTTCAGAGGTTCCTATGTTCTACAGCCTTCTTTTTTTCTTATTTGTGGAAACAGTTTATTAGCAATCATTATTAATCTTTCATACTATATTTATTTGAAATTGTACAGAAATAATTGAAGATTCACATACAATTAGAAAATAATTCTGAAATATCATTTTACATTCTTCAATTTCCCATAGTGATACCATTTTGCAAAACTACTGTGTAACATCACAACCGAATATCCTTATGGACACAAACCAGCAATCTTATTCAGATCTGTCCAGTTTTACCTATACTCATGTGTATGTATTTAGTTCTAAAAAAAAAAAAAAATGTATAAGTTCATTATCTACCACAGTCAAGATACTGAATAGTTCCAAAATCCCAAGAATCCTTTATGAGGTCCGAGCATCCATATCCCTGGTGGGGATATGAATATATATGACTATCCATACTATGGTGGATATGGTCCAAAAATATCCACTTCTCTGCCTCCCCCATCTCCCTGTCCCTAACACTGGACAACTACTAATCTACTTGCAGTTTCTAAAACTTTGTTATTTCATAAATCTTATTAAAATGATGTCATAAATGTTGTAACATAACTTTCGGGGATTTAAGAGTTTTTTAATGCAGTATTATTCCCTTCAGATTTGTTCAAATTGTTGCATGTATCAATAGTTCATTCCTTTTTATTGCTGAGTAGTATTCCATTGAATGTGTGCACCATCTTTTGTTTAAACATTGATGTGCTGACTGACAGCCCAGCTGATTTCAGTTTTTTACTACTACAAAAAATGTTGCTATCAACATATGTATAAATATAAGGTTTTTGTGTAAACACGTTTTCATTTCTCTGGGTAAATGCCAAGGAGTACAAATTGTGGGTCTTATAGTACTTGATGTTTAGTTTTTTTAAAAAACTGCCAAAGTGGTTTTGAAAGTGGCTCTGTTATTTTATATTCCTACCAGAAATCTAAGAGGGACTCCGTTTCACTGTATCATCACCAATTTGGGGAATTGTGATTATTTTATATTTGGGGAATTTTAATTGCTGTATAGAGATAGCTGATGTTGGTTTTAGTTTCTATTTGCCTAATTTTGGACATCTTTTCGTGTGTTTATTTTTTATGTGTGTGTCTTTGGTAAAGTATCTGTGGATGTATTTTGCCCATTTGATGACTGGATTATTTGTGCTTTTATGGTTGAGCTCAAATAGTTTTTTATGTTCTAGATACCAGCCCTTTATCAGATGAGGTTTTCTCACTCTATAGCTTGTCATTCATTCTCTTCACATGAACTTCCACATAGCAAATTTTTAAAAATTTGCCTAGGTCCAATTTATTAACTTCTTTTTCATGGATCATATTTATAGTGTTATGTCTATGAAACTAGCCATAGATCTCCCAAATTTCCTCCTATTTCATTTCTAAATTTTTGTGTTTTATATCTTAAATTTGTGTATACTTCATTTTGGGTTACTTTATGAGGATTATGAGGTTTAAGTTTTTTGACTTTTGGTTGTCCAGTTGCTCTAGGACATTGGCCGTAATTAAGTGCATCTTCCTTGTACTTGCTTTTGCCTCATTACCAAAAATTGGTTAGAGTCAACTCATCTTTGGCAAAGTAGCGAAGGCAATACAACGGTGAAAAGGCAAACTTTCCAGCAAATGGTGCTGGAAAAACTGGACATTCACATGCAGAGAAAGTAGATCTAGACACAGATCTTACATGCTTCACAAAAATTAACTCAAAATGTGTCACAGACCTAAATGTACAAAGCAAAACTACAAATGTCCTAGAAGATAATAGAGGAGAAAATCTAGATGACTATGAACTTGGCATTGGCATTTTCCAACACCAAAGGCACAATCTATGAAAGAAAGAATTGAAAAGCTGGACTTCATTAAAACTAAAAATTTCCCACATGAGCCCAGACTCAGTGGCTCATGCCTCTAATCCCAGAACTTTGGGAGGCCGGATGCAGGTAGATCACCTGAGGCCGGGTGTTTGAGACCAGCCTGAACAGCATGCCGAAACCTCATCTCTACTAAAAATACAAAATTATTTGGTAATCCCAGCTATTCGGAAAGCTAAGTCAGGAGACTGTCTTGAACCCGGGAGGCAGAGGTTGCAGTGAGCCGCGATCACGCCATTGCACTCCAGCCTAGGTAACGAGAGGGAAACTCCATCTCGGAAAAAAATAATTTCTGGTCTATGAGAGATACCATCAAGAGAAACAAAATGTATGCCCAGACTTGGAGAGAATATTTGCAAAAGACATATCTGATAAAGGACTGTTTTCTAATATACACAAAGAACTCTTAAAACAACAATAAGAAAACAAACAATCTGTTTTAAAATGGGCAAAGACCTTAAGAGACACTTTACCAAGTTATACAAATGACAAATAAGCATAGGAAAAAATGTTCCATATAATTTGTCATTAGGGAAATGCAAATTAAAACAACAATGAACTAGCACTCCATACCTATTAGAGTGATAAAAGTCAAAACACTAAAAACACCAAATGCTGATGAAGCTGTGGAGCCCCAGGGACTTCTATTCATTGCTGGCGGGAATGCAAAATCATACGGCTACTTTGGAAGAGTTTGGCCATTTATTACAAACCTAAACATATCTTACCATACGATCCAACAATTGTGCCCCTGGGTATTTACCAGTAGGAGTTAAGGAGTTAAAAATATCTCTACACAAAAACCTGCATGTGATGTTTATAGCAGTTTACTTCATAATTGCCAAAACTTGAAAACATCCAAGATGTCCTTCACTAGGTAAATGGATAAATAAGTTGTGGTACATATCCAGACAATGGAATATTATTCAGTGCTTAAAATATCAGCTATCAAGCCATGACAAAAAAAAAAATGGAAGAAAACTTAAATGCATATTGCTAAGTGAAAGAAGTCAATCTGAAAAGCCTACCTACTGTGATTCCAAACTAGATGACATTCTGAAAAAGGAAGAACTATGGAGACAATAAAAAGATCAGTTGTTTCCAGGGACTGGGAAAGAGGGAGAGATGAATAATCAGAACTCAGGGGATTTCCATGGCAGTGAGTGTACTGTGCATGATATTATAGTGGTGTATATGTCACCACACGCACCCACACACACAAATCCAAATCTGTAGACTGTTCAATATTGAGTGAATCCTAACATAAACAACGAAGTTGGGTGATAACTGGTAGAGAATGCTGCTAATAAAAAGGCTATGCATGTGTGGGAGTAGGAGATATATAAAAAATCTCTGTGTCTTCCACTCAATTGTTCTCCGAACTTAAAACTGCTCTTAAAAAATAAAGTTTTTTGTTGTTGTTGTTGTTGTTTTGTTGTTTTTTTTGTTTGTTTTTTTAGTATCAAGCATTATGTTCTGGTCTATTTCTAGGTACTATATTGTGTTCCATTGATCTATTTGCTCATCCTTCTGACAAGACTATATTGTTTTGATTGCTGCAGCTATATACAAAGGCTTAAAATCACTGGAGTGATTGTTCCTACTTTATTCTTCCTTGCCAATATTGTTGTAACTATTTTAAGGCCTTTGCCTTTCCATATGCACTGTAGAATAATCTTTTTGATGTCTGTGAATAAAAAATCTTGCTAGAATTTTGATAGAAATTGCATTTAACCTATAGGCTAATTTGGTAAGAATTGGCATCTTTACTATGATGAGTGATTCAACCCATAAACATTTATTAAAGTCTTCTTTGATTTATTTTATGAGCATTTTGTAATTTTCAAAAAACAGATCCTGTTTGTATTGTTAAGTGTATACCTAAATATTTAATTTTCTTCAGAGCAATCGTAAATAACATTATGTCTTAAATATTGATTTCTATTTGTTCATTGTTAGTATATAAGAATATGTTTGATTTTTTTGGTATTAATCTTGTACTTTGTGACTCTATTTATTAATTAGAAGAGATTTTTTTAGGCTCTTTTGCATTTTCCACATAGACAATGTCATAAACAAATAGAAATCCTTGACTTTCTTCTTTTCCAACCTGTGTGTATTTTCTTTATTTATTTAGCCTTACTGCAATGACTAGAAATTCCAGTAATATTTTGAATTAAGAAGAGTGATTGCAGATACCTGTGCCTTGTTTTTATAAGAGTCATTTCGTCTTTTACTAAGTATAATGTCAATTTTAGCTTCCTTTTGTTTTTGTAGAGGTAATTTGCCTCTTTTTCAACTGGCTGGGTATTTTTACCATGAATAAGTATTGGATTTTTATCAAATGCATTTTCTACAGCAATTAATTTGATTGTATTATTTTTAATTCTTGACTTATTTATATGGGAGGATATATCAATTACCAGCTTTCCATATCTATAATAAATTCCACTCAGCCATGATGTACAATTTTTATATATTAAAATATTTTATATGCTATTTGATTCAGTTTGTTAATGTTTCATTGAGGATTTTTGCATCTAAGTTAATGGAAGTTATTGGTCTGTAGTTTTTGGGTTTGGAGGGTTTATGTTGTCTGTTTTTTGGTACTCTATTCATCTTATTTGGGTATCAGGCTAAAACCAGCCTCATTCAGAGCTGAGAAATGTTTCCTCCTCTTACACTCTCTGGAAAGCATTGTATAAATTATTCATTTTTTAAAAATGTTTGGTAGAATTCTCCAGTGAAATATTCTGGCCTGAATGTTTCTTTTGGGAGGAGATTTTAAATTATGAATTCAATTTCTTTGATAATGATGGGACTATTCAGGTAGTCTATTTCATCTTGGTTGAGTTTCCAAGGAATCTAATCATTTCTTCTAAGTTGACAGATTTATGAGTATAAAGTTTTTTATATTATGCTTTTATTATCTTTTTTTTTTTTTTTTGACATGGAGTCTTGCCTTGTCGCCCAGGTGGAATGCAATGGCGCAATCTCAGCTCACTGCAACATCCACCTCCCGGGTTCAAACGATTCTCCTGCCTCAGCCTCCTGAGTCACTGGGATTACAGGTGCCTACCACCATGCCCAGATATTTTTTGTATTTTTGGTAGAGACGGGGTTTCACCATGTTGACCAGGCTGGTCTCGAGCTCCTGACCTCAAGTGATCCACCTGCCCTAGCCTCCCAAAGTGCTGGGATTGCAGGCATGAGCCACCACACCCAGCCTATTATCTTTTAAAGGCTACAGGATCTGTAATGACATTCTTATTTAATTCCTCTCATTGGTGATTTGTGTCTTCTGTTTTATTTATAATCCATCTTGCTATATGTTTAGCAATTTTATTGATTTTTTTTGAATATTCAGCCTCTATTTTTCTTTCGAACTGTTATTGTAGGTTCAAGGGGTCCATGTGCAAGTTCATTATATGGGTAAATTGCATGTTAAGGGCATTTGATGTACAGATAATTTTGTCACTCAGGGAATCATTATAATACCAATAGGTAGCTTTTCAATCCTCACCTTCTTCTCATCCTATAGCCTTAATTAGGACCCAAAGTCTACTGTTCTTTTCTTTGTACTCAATCTTTAGCTCACATTTCTCAGTGAGAATATGCAGTATTTGGTTTTCTGTTCCTGCATTTCTTCACTTAGGATAATGACCTCCAGCTCCATCCATGTTGCTGCAAAGGACATGATTTCATTCTTTTTATGGCTGCATGGTATTCTACAGTGCATATGTAGATTTTCTTCATCTAGTCCACCATTCAGGGGCATCTATGTTGATTCCATGTCTTTGTTATTGTGAATAGTACTGCGATGAACATAAACATGCATGTGCCTTTATGGGAGAACAATTTATATTCCTTTGGGTATAAACCCAGTAATGGGATTGCTGGGTCGAATGGTAGTTCTATTTTAAGTGCTTTGAGAAATCTCCAGACTGCTTTCCACAGTGGCTGAACTAATTTACATTTCCAACATCAGGGTACAAGCATTCCCTTTTCTCTGCAAACTTGCCAGCATCTGTTAATTTTTGACTTTTTAATAGTATCTATTCTGACTGGCGTGAGGTGATATTACATTGTTGTTTTGATTTACATTTCTCTAATGATAAGTGATATCGAGTCTTTTTGTAATCTGCCTGTTGGCCGCATGTATGTCTTTTTTTGAAAAGTGTTTGGTCATGACCTCTGCCCACTTTTTAATGGTGTTGTTCGTTTTTCTCTCATAAATTTGTTGAAGTACCTTATAGTTTCTTGTTATTATACCTTTGTCGGACGCATAGTATGTTGAGTCTTTTCTCCCATTGTGTAGGTGGTCTGCTTACTCTGCTGAGTTTCTTTTGCTGTATGGAAGCTCTTTAATTAGGTTTCGCTTGTCATTTTTTGGTTCTGTTGCCATTGCTTTTGGAGTCTTTGTTATGAAGTCTTTGCCAGGATCAATGTCCAGAATAGTATTTACTAGGTTTTCTTCCAGGGTGTTTATAGTTTTAGGTTTTACATTTAAATCTTTAATCCATCTCGAGCTGATGTTTGTATATGTTGAAAGTTAGGGGTTCAGTTTCAATCCTCTGCATATGGTTAGCCAATTATCCCAGCAGAATTTATTGAATAGGGAGTCCTTTCCCCATTGCTTGTTATTGTTGGCTTTGTCAGAGATCAGATGGTTGTAGATGTCAGCTTTATTTCTGGGTTCTCAAATCTGTTCCATTGGTCTAGTGTCTGTTTTCACTATATACTAGCACCATGCTGTTTTAGTTACTGTAACCCTGTAGTATACTTTGAAGTTAGGGAGTGGTTTTTGTTTATTCTCTCTTTCTCTTCAGTTCAGTTTCTTTGATTTCCACTTTTATGTTCATTATTTTCTTCCTTTTCCTTGCTTTCAGTTTATTTTTCTCTTCTTTTTCTAATTTCTTGAGATCAAAACTTATGTTTTTTATTTCAAAACTTTTAATTATTTATAATATAAGCATTTAGTGCTACAAATTCCTCAGTACTACTTTAGTTGTGTTCAGTAAAATTTGATAGGGTTTTCATTTTTATTCATTTTTATGTATTTTTGTTTATTTTGAGACTTATTTGACATCTACATTATTTAGAAGTATACTGTTTAATTTCCACACATTTAGAAATTTTCCAACAGTCTTTTTATTATTGATTATTACTTTGATTCCTTTATGCCCAAAGAACATAGAAAAAGACAATTTAAATGTCTTGAGGTCTGTTTTAGAGCCCAGGATATTGTCTATCTTGGTAAATATTCCATGAGCACTTGGAAAAAAATATATTCACTTTTTCAATATATATCAATTAGATATGAAATATGTTTGTTTCATATCACCTATATCCCTGCTAAATTTCTGTCTGGTAGTTCTATTGGCTGCTGAGAGGGGAATGTTAAAATATCCAACTATAATTGTGTATTTTTTTCTCCTTTCAGTTATATCATTTTCTTTTGTTTTATTGTTTGATGTGTTGATGGCTGAAAGTGTTTTTCATGGCTGCTTCGAAATCCTTGTCACATAATTCCAACATTGAAATCATCTCAGTGTTGATATCAGTTGATTGTCTTTTCTTATTCAAGTTTATATTTTCTTAGTTCTTGTTATGACAGGTGATTTCTTAATCTTATCCTGGATATTTTGTCTATTATGTTAGGGAGCTCTGAGTCCTACTTAAATATTTTATTTTAACACCAATTCACTCTGTTTAGGTTTAGCATGTAGATCTTGGCTTACTTTGTAGATTGTCATTCCAATGGCAGTTTAGTTTCCAGAGTCTTTGAGGTATTGTTTTGGTCTGCTTGTTTTATCTGGCCAGTGATAGCACTTTCATTGGTTCTTACTTATGCTGCGTATGAGGGAAGAAATTGTTTGTAGAACTGGGCAGTCGGTTGTCTGCTCACAGGTGTGATGCTGTGATGGGATGCTGGGATGTCTGGGTTTTGTCATATTTACACGGTACCATGACACCACAGGCATTCCAAGCTTTGCTGGAGGATTGAGGGAGAACAATCCTGCTCTCTGTTTCTCATGTATTTAATACAACTACCACTTAACCATAGGTTACAGCCTTACTCTTCCTATTATGCTCTGCCATCCAGAAGAAACAAAGGCTTTCTAGTTCTTCTTCCCTTCTATTACAAAAAACTAGCCGGGCGAGGTGGCGGGCGCCTGTAGTCCCAGCTACTCGGGAGGCTGAGGCAGGAGAATGGCGTAAACCTGGGAGACGGAGCTTGCAGTGAGCTGAGATCCGGCCACTGCACTCCAGTCCAGGCGACAGAGCGAGACTCCGCCTCAAAAAAAAAAAAAAAAAAAAAAAAAAAGAATTGTGGTTATATTGTACCCTTCTTGGAATAGCCTATAACAAAAGAGGTAGAAAGACCAAAAAGTAAGGCTTGACTCCTTGTTTTCACCTTGTTAAGGTTGAGATTTGAAATTATTTTGTAAAGCTTTTTTTTCCAGCAAAACCTCATTTTTGAAAACCAAAAGCTTCAGACTTTAGAGGCTTAGACTTTGGAAGACTGTTCTGAAAGGCAAAGCCAAATAATAAGTTTCTAATTCTAATCTCGATTTGTCTTTTTCTTGGAACAATAAAAATTTTACTTTAACGGGTGCAGAGCAGGTTGACAACTAGGAATAATTAGTGAGTTACTGGATATAATAATTTAGTTTAATACATTCCAATTGTATTTGTGACATCTAGTAGGTCTTTTTTTTTCACTGCTCCTTGTGGAGCAGGGCTACCCCACAGGCAGTGTGCCCAGAGTAGCCAAGGTCTAAAAGTAACATTTTCCATATGTCTTTAATTATTGAAACATGCAAGACAATCAAAAATATAGATTATACTTAAATTTTGTTTATTTTTATGACACAAGCTAGACATTTGCAATTTTTGAATTGAATCAGATTAGTTTGTGATATGACCATGTAAGAGTATGAGTACAGACAGGTCAGTGTAGCATGAAGGTATTGATTAATTTGCATTCCTCCAAGAATAAATTGATGACAAAATAAGCACTAGAAGCATGTCCTCTAGAGGAGGGATTGGGCCAGATAGTAAATATTTTAGGGTTGTGGGCCACACTGTCTCTGTGGCAACTACTCAGTTCTGCCATCATAGCACAACAGCAGCCATAGACAATATGTAAATGAAGGACCATGGCCATGTTCCAATAAAATGATGGTTAGGAACACTGAAGTTTAAAATGTCTATAATCCTACATGTCATGAAGCATGTTAATTTTTTCTAATCATTTAAAATTGCAAAAAAAAATTCTTTGTTCATAGGATATACAAAAACAGGTGATAAACTGGATTTGGCCTATGAGCCCTAGTTTGCCAAGCCTTGGCTTACAGCCATGCCACATTGAGTCTTTACTATATCTCATAGAACCATTAAATCTGTATTGGAAAGGAAGCAGTATATCTTCCATGATTGCTCTACCCAACATTTTTCATCGCATTAGTATAGAAAGATACATACGCAGAAAAAAATACACTTTTATTTTTGCTGGTCAAAACTATTATTCTAACTGAGTGGATAAGAATATTGCACATGAATCCTAAAAGATGAATTTATAGTGACAAACATCTATATTAAAAAAGAAGCAAGATTTGAAATAAACCATCTAATGTTACACCTTAAGGAACTAGAAGAAAAAAAGAACAAACTAAGTTCAAAGTTAACAGAAGGAGAAGAATAATGAAGATTGGAAGAAAAATAAATAAAATAAAGACTGGAAAAAATAGAGAAAATTAACAAAAGTGTTAGATTTTTAAAACGATAAAATCAACAAATTTTTAGCAAGACTAGATAGAAAAAAAAAAGGAAAACTCAAGAGCAGAAATTTAAAAAGAAGACATTAAAACTAATAACACAGAAATACAAATGATCATAACAAACTACTATGAACAGTTATATGTCAAAAAATTCAATAATATAGAATTGGTTAAATTTCTAGACACATACAACTTGCCAAGACTGAGTCATGAAGAAACAGAAAATGTTAAATGAGCAAGCAGATTGAATCAGTAATAAAAAGTGTCCCATCAGAGAAAAGTCGAGGACCAGATGACTTCCCTGCTAAATTCTACCAAACATTTACATAAAAATTAGTGCCAATTCTTCTTAAACTTTAAAAAAGAAGTGGAGAGAATATCTCCAAACTCATTTTATGAGGTCAGCATTATCTTGATTCCAAAGCCTGACAAGAACACTATAAGAAAAGAGAATTGAAGACCAATGTCCCTGAAGAGGATACATGCAAAAATCCCCAAAAGCATATTAGCAAAACCAAATTCAACAACACATTAAAAGAATCATTCACCATAATTAAGTGGGATTTATCCCTGGGGTGCAAGAATGATTCAACATAAGCAAATCCATAAATGAGACATACCACATTAACAGAATGAAGGATAAAAATCATTTCATCATTGCAACAGATAAAGAAAAAGCATTTGAAAAAATTCAACAGCTTGTCATAGTAAAAACTTTCAAGAGATTAAGTACAGAGGAAGGTACCTCCACACAATAAAGGGCATATGTGACAAACCTGCAGCACATTATTCTCAATGGTAAAAAGTTGCAAGCTTTTTCACTAATATCAGAGACAAGGCAAGGATGGTTACTCTCACCACTTATTTTCTACATAGTCCTGGAAGTTCTAGCCAAAGACACCAGGCAGGAGAAAAATATAAAATTAATCCAAATTGAAAAGAAAAAATTTAAATCATCCTGGTATGCAGATTGCATGATCATATATAAAGAGAACTTCAAAAGGACTTCATGAAAAAACTGTTAAAACTGACAAAACAATTTTAGTAAATTTGCAGGACATAAAATCAACATACACAAAATAGTAGTGTTTTTATATACTAATAATAAATTATTAGAAAAATAATAAAATAATCTCATTTTCAATAGCAACAAAATGATTAAATAGTTAGGTATAAATTTAACCAAGGAAAAAAGACTTTATACTGAAAATTATAAAACACTGATAAAAAAATGGAAGAAAACACAAATAAATGAAAAGATATTTTATGTTCAAAGACTGGAAAAAAATAATGTTGTGAAAAATGTCCATACTACCCAAAGTGATCTACAGATCCCTATCAAAACTCCAATGGCATTTTTCACAGAAATAGAAAAGTCAAATCTTTTAAATTTGTCTGAAACCATGAAAAACCCCAAAGAGCGAAAACAATCTTGAGCAAAAAGAGGAACGTTGGAGGCATCACCGTCCCTGATTTCAAAATATATTTTCAAGTGATTACAGATGGACATGGTGGCTCATGCCAAAATAATCCCAGTATTTTGGGGAGGCCGAGGTGGGAGGGTCACTTGAGTCCAGGAGTTTGAGATTAGCCTGGGCAACATAACTAGATCCCTGTCTCTACAAAATATACACAAAAAAGTACCTGGGCATGGTGGTGTATATCTGTAGTCCCAGCTACCCAGGAGGCTGAGGTGGGAGGTGATTTGTTTTTCTAAGACCACCAGAGCGGGCACAAAAGAACCAGCGACTAGGCAAGTGTAGGAGCAAAACTGCAAGTTTATTTTGGTCACCTAGCTTCAGGGGAAGAAGGTGGGTAGGGAGAGGTCTGTCGGCCTCCGGCAAGTGAGGCCCACAGAGTCGCCCGTGGAGCTCTCGGACGGAGTTCCGACAGTCCCGACCGCAGTGGGGAAGCTGGGAAGTCCGTGCGTGGCATTCGTCCGGAGCGGCTTTTCTAGGAGTGGGAGGGCAATAGGCGGGGCACGGGCCTGTCGGGGGGCGTTCCGCAGGTGCGACCAGGTAAATCTTGGTCTCTTCTGATTGACATCACCTGGCGCATGCTTAGTTGGTCTGCACCTTCCCGGGTCGCCTGCTGCATTTTCCCACGTGCGGGAAAAGTTGGGGGATGAAGAACCCGGAAGTGCACCATCTTGCCTCTGTTCATCCAAACAGGAGGATTTCTTGATCCTGGAAAATAGGCTATGGTAAGCCATGATCATGCCATTGCACTACAGCCTGAGCAACAGAGGATTACCCTGTCTCAAAAAAAGCAAATGTGATTATAATAAGACAGCACTGTACTGGTATAAAAACAGACACAATGGCCAATGGAATAGGATAGAAAGTCCAGAAATAAACCCATGCACTTATGGTTAATAGACTTTTGACATGAGTGTCAAGAACACACAATGGGGAAAGAGATAATCTCTTCAAATGGTGTTGGGAAAATTGAATATCCACATGTAGAAGAATGATACTGGACTCTTTTCTCACACCTTATACAAAAATTAATTCAAAATCAATTAGACACTTAAATATAAGACCTAAACCTGTAAAACCACTAGGGAACGAAAAAAAAAAAAAAAAAAAAAAACAGTGAAAGGTTCTACAATATTTGTCTGGGCAATGAGTTTTTGGTTATGACCCCAATAACACAGACAACAAAAGCAAAAATAAACAAATGGAATGCTATCAAACCAAAAATATGCAGCACAGCAAAAGAAACAATGAACAAGTGAAGAGACAATTTAGAGAATAAGAGAAAACATTTGCAAACCACACAACTGATAAGGGGTTAATATCCAATCTATAAATAAATTCAAACAATTCAATAACAAGAAAACAAATAACCCTATTAAAGGAGTTCAGCAAAGGACCTGAACAGACATTTCTCAGCAGAAGATGTACAAATAGCCAACAGGTACATGGGAAAATGCTCAGAGTCACTAACCATTAGGGAAATGCACATTAAAAACAAAATGAGAGATCACCTCAACATGTTAGAATGGCTTTCATCAAAAAGATGAAAGATAACAAGTGTTGGAGAGGATGTAGAGAAAAGGGAGTCTATGTACACTGTTGTGGGAATTTAAATTACTATAGTCATTATAGAAAACAGTATGAAGATTCTTCAAAACATTAAAAATAGAACCACCACGTGATCCAATAATTCCAGTTCTGAGTACATATCCAAAAGAACTGAAATCAGTATGTCAAAGGGGTATCTGCACTCTCATGTTCATTGCTGCACTATTCACAATAGCCAAGATATGGAATCGACCTGAGTGTCTATCAGTGGATGAATAAATAAGGAAATGTAGTACATATACACAATGAAATACAGGTCAGTTAAAAAAAGGGAGGGAAATACTTTAATTTATGACAATATGAGTGAATCTAGAGAATATTAGCCTCAGTCAAGTAAGCCAGGCACACAAAGACAAATACTACATGATCTCACATTTTGAAACAGTTGAACTCATAGAAGTAGAGAGTAGAATGATGGATACCAGAGGTCTGGGGGATGAGAAGGGAAGGAATTGGAAGTTGTTGAGCAAATAAAATGTTTAGATAGACAGGAGGAATAAGTTTTTAGTTTTATTTATTATTATTTTTATTTACAAAAAAAAAAAAAGGTTTACCCACTCCAAGGAGGAATAGGTTTTGATAGCTATTGCATAGTAGTTAGACTATAGTCAAAAATATTTATTTGATTATGTTATTTTATTTTTATTTTTATGGGCTCTGAAAGGACATACAGTTAACAATATTGTATAGTATATTTAAAAATAACTAGATTAAATTTCAAATTGTATAACCACTAAAAAGGGTAAGTGAAGTGATGGATATGTTAATTAACTTGATTTAGTCATTGCACATTGTACACATATATCAAAACATAGCGTTGTACCCCAAAAATGTATACAACCATGATTTGTAATCTCAAAAATAAGATTAATAATAAAAAAGTATTTTGCATATATCAAGGGACAATGCAATTTGGTTGTAATGGTTTTATAAGTTCTTGAAATAGTAGGCTACAGAATTTTGTTATTGAGAAGTAGGCAGTGAAAGAGTTTCTCTTGTAGCCTAGGTTTCTACAGTGTTAGGCTCTAAAGAGAGCCTTTCAGATCTTTTAAATCCACAGTTATGTCTTTGCAACATTCCATCTCCTGCTGCATCAAAGATGGAGATGTTAAAGGCCTGGCAACAAAATTCATACCAGCCCAGGGGCAGAAACCTGACTTTCCAGAGACAATAATTTCATCCTTGGTTTGGAGATCAAACCCAAGACTCAATGTCTAAGTTTTAAAAAGATCAGTATTACCTGGTGGGGAGAAAGGGAAATATATTTCTTCTCAAGATTCTCCTTTCCCCTGTAGACATACTGAATTTTCATCTTATGTATATTTTCCAGTTGCTGACTGTTCATACAAAATGTAAAGCAGATGAGTAAAAGCAATTACCTCCAGGAGTCTTTTCCAGAGAGGCAGTCTCTGAAACAAGTTGTCTATGGTTGAATGAAATATTATTAAAATAAGTTCATCACCATTACAGGGGCCATAGTCCTCATCAGCACAAATTAGAACTATCTAGGGACTCACAGGCGACCTAATTGCATGATCACGATGCTTGTAGAGATCAGGAGAGTCACGTTTTTCACTTTCAGCAGAGGTCAGATGGCCCCAAAGAAATTCCAAAAACGTGAAAAATCCAACAGTCAAAAACTAAATAAATCCAGAATCTATAGAGTATGGTAATGCTTCTAGGTAAACTTAATATTATCAGAATCTAGTGAAAAAGGCTTTAGTCCACTTCCCAGCTTTGTTAGCTAAATTACCAAACAATAATTTATACTAAGCAGGAAGATGTTGCCTATTTCTTTATTTTATTTTAATATGCATTCAAGTTATGCTAAGTTCAAAGAAGTGCATGCATTCTAAATTAAATAAAATCGGGCACTTTTTGTTTTCTGAAACTTTTCAGGGGCAAGTAAGTATTTCTACCCAAATGGCTTGTGGCAAGCATTTCTCACCTAGGCTTTGAGAAGGACATCCCAAAATTCTAGTGAACTGAAGTGTTGTTTCCTTGAACAGATAGACTCCCCCAAGAGGAACTGTGTCATCATGACAAGAAAATTTACTCAGGTAAGAAATAAAACTTTTTCATTATTTAGGCTTTTCTTAAATGACTTGATCTCTGCATAATACTACAAAAAATATTTAGATTTTTGCAGATCTTTTGAGGGTGGAAATGTACTGACAATATGAAGAACATGTCAGAATCAAGTGAATTACCAGAAAGGCTCAGAGACATTCCAAAACATGTCACTTACTGGATAAGTAATAACAATATAACACTCCTGATCATTCAAGAGAATCAACAGTGCCATGAGTCTACAAAAATACCAAGTGGTCAATTAACATTTTCCAAAGTCTACTACATGCCCAGTATATGACGTTAGATACAGAATAAGTGAAATATTTGTTCTTGCTTATATAATATATAGGCTTCAGAAGAAACAAAAAAAATGTTTAGCATCTTTTGTATGACACTAAAGAAAAATCTAAAAAGGTGATTTTGATGACTACCATATCACCAAGGAAGAATGAACATTGTAAAATATTTATCCAAATCTACAACGACGAATGCAGGCAAACAGAACTAACCTCATTATTCATGCCAAGGCAGGGAGTTGTTTGGTGGTCAATTAAATCTGACCCTAAAGTTTATGCTTATTCTTATTTTCTCACAAAACTGACAGAGGAGGCTCCTGTGACCCTGTCAGCAATTTTTGGTTGAACTAATGGAATCACTCTCCAGTGAAAACCCCACATTACTTGCTTGAGAGGAAACAGAATTCTGAGTTTTCAGCTCCCTCTCCGGTCTCATCTTGATACTGATTGAGCAAGTTAAAGGAAACGACCCCACTGTCTTTGACACAAGTAACAAAGCTCACACTCCTTCTGCTCTGCCTGATTGATTGGATTTAGCCACCAAGAGCAGTGAGATTGAGACACAGGTGGAGGAGCCTCCTCTTCATGGTTTAATCATATCTGAGTTCATCTAACACCACAGTGTGCTGTAAAGATAACAGAAAAACAAAAGATAGCAGGAAATTATTGTTTTTGTTGAAGAGGACAAAGAGTGGTTATTATGACCTAAGTGCTCTATAATATATTAAAAAACATTTTCAAAATAAAAAAATTGCAAACATAAAGCCTAGATGAAAGAAAATAACGGAGACTTAGTAAAAGTACTAGAGGAAGGAGGTTTTACTTAATGAGAATATTAGCTGAAAGGCATATATGCCTTTAGGTTTCTTTACAAAACAGAAAGAGACACAGCATATGTAATATACTGCCATTGCCAGAGTAATGGAACTTTGTCCATTTTCCCTTTGCACTTTAAGTGCTGCTGTCAAACATGGGCTTGTTAGCTTTTAATTTGCTTTAGAGATCGTCTGCTATCTTGCCCACTTTCAAGACATGCTATGTCATAAGCATGGTTTTCCAATTAGCTGGGATGCTGGATCAGATTCAAGCCACCCCAAAAATCAGTTTTACAACTGCCAAAGCCAATTGCCAGGGGCAAGGAGAAGCTGTATGATTTAAGAATTTTATAGTGTTTGTAAACCCTAGAAAGTTTACAGCTTCCTTTAATTGGCCAATCTAAACAGAAAAGACTCTCTTCGCCAACCTGAAAAGATACATTCAAAACATAAAATGGTGCATTTTTGTTAAAATATTGTTTTAACATTAGTTGAAAAGTTTTAGCAACGATGCATATTTATTTAAATGCTGATTGGGAACATCTTCATAATTAGTAAACAAAAGCTGAGAGCTGGTTGCATAGCATGTTAGTATTAACATGACCCAAATATTCTTCCACATGATAAATTTCTGTGATTAAAATTCAATCATGTTTATTGTAGTACTTACAGAGCCCATACCATCTATAGAATATTAGTATATTTTTTGTAATTTATATTGTAATTATATTGAATTTGATTCATTTACTAAAGTTCAAGATCATCAAAGAATTTCAGTGCCAGGAAAATAGAATACAATTTTTACATCAAAACTTTTTCATGTAGTGATACAACAGCTGGCCTAACTCTCATCTAACAGGACATTTACTTTTTTTCCTCTATTCCCTGATTTGCAGCATTTCTACCCAAACTTCAGAATCTGTCTTGGCCAGGAAACCCTGTTCAATTACAATATTTCATTTACATTTTAAAAGTATTTTTTCATAAAAAAGAATATCAAAAGAATTATCATAGTTTTGCCCATGTGGTTCTTATCAACAACCATTTGAAAAGAAATTATGACTCTGTAATATCAGATGTAATGCTTTTGAGGTTCAACCTCAAATGATAAAAAACTGGGTAAATATCCCAAGGTCTTGGTACTAAATTGATGGCTATTAGGACAATAGACCTGAGCTGGATAAAACCAAGTTAAAGGGCCCTTAAGGGGTACATATTGTTCTTCCAGCTCCCCATGGAATTATTCTGTGTGTGCAAATGAAATCTAGACTATTGGAAATAAGAATAAAGACCACACTCTATTACTACCATCACCAACAACTCTACTGATTCCAACTTAATCACCTTAAGTTTGTAAATAAAATTAAACAGAAACTTTCTGATTAAATTCAAATTACTGTTTATTTTCAGAGACATGACTATATAAATTGAGAAAAATTATTAGTCATTGAATGAATAAATCAATCATATGGTGAATTATGAAAAGATTGTGAAACAGTACATCTCTCTCAAATTGTGTACATCTTAGATATGCACAAGACTGCAGGCTTTCAAAGAGTTATCTTGCAGAGGGGTATTCTTATTTCAGTATAATTTTCATGGTTCAAAATACTTTTCTAGTTCTCCTTTTGGATTTCCTTCCAGACCACTTTAAATCCTACTCAAGAAAAGCAGTCCCATTGCTTTTGTTTGTTTCTTTTTGTTTTGTTTTGTTTTGTGTTTGTTATTAGTAGTAGTAGTATTTTTTTTCTGAGACAGAGTCTCGCTCTGTTGCCCAGGCTGGAGTGCAGTGGCGCGGTCTCGGCTTACTGCAAGCTCCGCCTCCCGGGTTCACACCATTCTCCTGCCTCAGCCTCCCAAGTAGCTGGGAAGCAGTCCCATTTTATAATAATCACATCTAGACATTCAGTCACCTGGCTATTAGCCAACTTGATCAACTATCCTATTAGAAAAGTGAATCTTGAAGTTTTTGACAGTTTCTATAATCAAATTCACTCTAACTTATTAAAATAATTTGGCATCTTTGATGGCGTATAGAATGTTTTGTGTCACATATCTACTCCCCTCCTAAATAGGAGATACGTGAAATTGAGGACTTGCAGGATAAAGCAAGGAAGCTAGGAGACCATATTATCAACTGGGCCATAATGTATAGGTTCCCCCATGTGATGGTTTATTTTATATGCCAGTTTGACTAGGCTAAGATATGCTTAGATAGCTCCTAAAGAATTATTTCTAGGTGAGTCTCTTTGGGTGTTTCTGGAATATATTAATACTTGAATCGATAGATTGAAATTTAATAAATCTACCCTCACCAATGTGGGCAAGCATCATCCAATCCATTGAGGTCTGAATAGAACAAAAAGGTAGAGAAAGGGTGAATTTCCCTCCCTTCTTGACCTGGGATAGTCATCTTTTCCTGCTCTCAGATATCAGAGTTTTGCTTTGTGGTCCTTCAGATTTGGATCAGGACTTACTGACATCATTGGCTCCTTTGGCTCTCAGGTCTTTGGGCTTGGATTTGAATTACACCACTGGCTTTCTTGGGCTTCCAGCTTAAATATGGCAGATTGTGGGACTTTTAATCCTCTATAATCACTTGAGCATTGAGAAGAGCATCCCTTCTTCTGTATCTATTGTTATATCTGTCTCCATACCTGTATCTATATTGATCCTATTGGTCCTGTTTATTTGGAGATCCCTGACTAATGCACCCTGTAAGGATCTGGTATGCAGAATACTCAGGTGGCACTTATTTTAGTACCATAGACAGTTTCAAAGGTAGCACCTGCTTTGATTTGTCATTTAGAAAATGAAAACTATTTCACTGAACAGTGGTTTGTAGTTCTCCTTGAAGAGGTCCTTTACATCCCTTGTAAGTTGGATTCCTCGGTATTTTATTCTCTTTGAAGCAATTGTGAATGGAAGTTCATTCCTGATTTGGCTCTCTGTTTGTCTGTTACTGGTGTATAAGAATGCTTGTGATTTTTGCACATTAATTTTGTATCCTGAGACTTTGCTGAAGTAAAAGAGGACACAAACAAATGGAAGAACATACCATGCTCATGGATAGGAAGAATCAATATAGTGAAAATGGCCATACTGCCCAAGGTAATTTATAGATTCAATGCCATCCCCATCAAGCTACCAATGACTTTCTTCACAGAATTGGAAAAAACTGCTTTAAAGTTCATATGGAACCAAAAAAGAGCCCACATTTCCAAGACAATCCTAAGTCAAAAGAACAAAGCTGGAGACATCACAATACCTGACTTCAAACTATACTACAAGGCTACAGTAACCAAAACAGCATGGTACTGGTACCAAAACAGAGATATAGACCAATGGAATAGAACAGAGTCGTCAGAAATAATACCACACATCTACAGCCATCTGATCTTTGATAAACCTGAGAAAAACAAGAAATGGGGAAAGGATTCCCTATTTAATAAATGGTTCTGGGAAAATTGGCTAGCCATAAGTAGAAAGCTGAAACTGGATCCTTTCCTTACTCCTTATACGAAAATTAATTCAAGATGGATTAGAGACTTAAATGTTAGACCTAATAGCATAAAAACCCTAGAAGAAAACCTAGGTAATACCATTCAGGATATAGGCATGGGCAAGGACTTCATGTCTAAAACACCAAAAGCAACGGCAACAAAAGCCAAAATTGACAAATGGGATCTAATTAAACTAAAGAGCTTCTGCACAGCAAAAGAAACTACCATCAGAGTGAACAGGCAACCTACAGAATGGGAGAAAATTTTTGCAACCTACTCATCTGACAAAGGGCTAATATCCAGAATCTACAAAGAACTCAAACAACTTTACAAGAAAAAAACAAACAACCCCATCAAAAAGTGGGCAAAGGATATGAACAGACATTTCTCAAAAGAAGACATTCATACAGCCAAGAGACACATGAGAAAATGCTCATCATCACTGGCCATCAGAGAAATGCAAATCAAAACCACAATGAGATACCATCTCACACCAGTTAGAATGGTAATCATTAAAAAGTCAGGAAACAACAGATGTTGGAGAGGATGTGGAGAAATAGGAACACTTTTACACTGTTGGTGGGATTGTAAACTAGTTCAACCATTATGGAAAACAGTATGGCGATTCCTCAAGGATCTAGAACTAGAAGTACCATATGACCCAGCCATCCCATTACTGGGTATATACCCAAAGGATTACAAATCATGCTGCTCTAAAGACACATGCACATGTATGTTTATTGTGGCACTATTCACAATAGCAAAGACTTGGAATCAACCCAATTGTCCATCTGTGACAGACTGGATTAAGAAAATGTGGCACATATGCACCATGGAATACTATGCAGCCATAAAAAAGGATGAGTTTGAGTCCTTTGTAGGGACATGGATGCAGCTGGAAACCATCATTCTCAGCAAACTATCGCAAGAACAGAAAACCAAACACGGCATGTTCTCACTCATAGGTGGGAACTGAACAATGAGATCTCTTGGACTCAGGAAGGGGAACATCACACACCGGGGCCTGTCACGGGGAGGGGGGAGTGGGGAGGGATTGCATTGGGAGTTATACCTGATGTAAATGACGAGTTGATGGGTGCTGACGAGTTGATGGGTGCAGCACACCAACATGGCACAAGTATACATATGTAACAAACCTGCACTTTATGCACATGTACCCTAGAACTTAAAGTATAATAATATAAAAAAAAGAAAATCAAAACTATATATTTTATGTCTCTCAGTTCTATTGTGACCCTGTGCAGGGAGGAATCCTGCTAATAATCTCTTGGAAGAATATTCCACAGAATTCCCATAAGTGCAGCAAATGCTTATTCCACACTGACTTGAAGTCTGAGGATTTAAATGAGAGAGGGAATCAATGCCCCAGCTGTTTGCTCCGACAGATGATGGGATTTAAGTCCAGGGAATGATTCATGAATTCCAACAAACATAGATGCTTCTTCAATGTCTTTTACTGAGGAAGTCTTTTATCTCAAGCTAATCAAGGCTTCATCTATGGATAGAAACTAGTCCTTGATTATTTAGTAAAAGAATGACTAAGAATGACTTCAAAGAGATAACTCCTCCATACAGGACATTTGAAGATTGTTCAAATTTAGCATAACATCTTGGTTTTCCTGAACATTTTTATGCCTAAGAAAAAAAAATTCCAACATCTTTACATGAACAGTTATTCCAGAAGTGGGCAGAAATCTCACTGTAGTAATTGTAAAAAACATGTCCAGCAGAGGTGATTGCAAAATGTTTAGAACAATAGAAGATCATGGGGCTTTATTGGTTTCTGAGATAACTTTGAATGGCAATAGGCAAGTTTGGGGATATTTGTTACACTATAAACCCTGTGACCTCATATTGTATTATTGATTGCATTCATTGGTTAAACACACTATTTCTCCTGGAATCTCAGTGGCAGGGAATCGTTTTGTGGCTTCCTCTATGACAGAAAACATAGTGATGTTCTGGATGAAAGCAGTCACCGACTACTAGCAGCAATTGGGAAATGCAAAACCAAAATAGTGCTATATTTATATAAAACTATATATTTAGTGCTGTATTTATATAAAATTATAATTTTGAGATGTCTAAATTTCCTAGGAAAATGCAAAACAAATTTTGAGTGAGATGAGTCTGCTTTTATGTTCTTTTCTGCAAGTGAAATAGAAGATAGATATGTAAATAGATAGTTTATAGATGACAGATAATTCATTGTTACTATGTATCAATATCATATAGTATTTCCAGTCTTGTCTCCTTTTCATGTTTTTTTTTTCCTCCCTAACCACTTACTGGTTGCTTATAAGTCACTTATCTGCTGGACAATGGCTTGTTTGCATATGAATATGTAAAACATATGCAAAGAGTTAGAAACTTAAAGCAAAGAGGGAGACTGCAAGAGGCAAGTTTAGTCCTAAGAAGCAGGAGATGTTTTGCTTGCAATGTTGCCATTCTATGACCACAGAGGAATCTTTAGAGAAATAGATTATCTCCCTTTCACTCAGTTTACCCTTTGCCCATTTCAATTTCCTTGTAGCCACATGGAGTCTCAGACAAATGTCTTCATTTTCCCCTTTCTCATGATTTAATGGATTTGAGCTGAGTTCCCAATAATGAATGATCAAGGTGAGAATTTGGAAAGCTTTGGCTACTGTATAAAAAGATTTAATAGTTAAATCTATTACCAAACTCACCACCTTCTTTGCGGATATTTGTATATAAATAGACAAGCATACTCAATCCTACTTAATAGTGGCCTATTGTATGGTTTTATACAACAATAAGAAGTTAGAGAGGGAATGCTTGAGAAGAGGAGAGTCTCCTGGACTTTCAAAAGTATTTCCATTTTACAAATATAAATTTAAATACAAAAAATAAAATTTCAGAAAAAAAGACCTACTGGGTCCTAAGAAGAATAAAATGTGTTTCTGCACTCACCTGTTGAATACAGGAACTATCATGAGTATGCAATATTGGGCCCATTACTAAATCTGTCTGGTGACCCATTTTCCTGTGTGCAAAACAGAAGAACTATAATTGCCTGAAGTATATGTTTGAGGATCCCGTGTACAGTCTGAGATAGACACGTAGTAAGCAGGACTCAATATATGAAAAAGCAAAAGAAGGAGGGGAAAGACACAAGCAGGAGGGGGAGAAGAAAGGGCATCAGGTTACTCCCAATTCTACCAGAAGAGAATTAAGCCATTAAGGCCTCCACAAGATTCCTTTCTGTTCCACTGCTGATCGATGTGCTCTTCATTCTTGATTCTGATTCCAGGAATTCTCCATCTTAGCTGTCTGTTGGAATCACCTGGGAGGGCTTCAAATTCTGGTGTCTAGGCTGTACTCCAGACCAGTTAAATCAGAAATGCTGGGAATGTAACCCAGACAGGTGAAGTTTGTAAATCTCCACAGGAGATTCCAATATGAGCTAAGGTCGAGAACAATTGTCCCGTTCCATGCCTCAGCTTCATACCTTTAACCAGCTGAGTGCTTATTGGCTCTGGCATAGCAAGCTCTTTCAGTCCAGCAAATCTAAAACATGCTGACACAATTTTTTAAATGAGCATGTTCTTTTAGCAAAGAAGTCGAGAATGTATTAAAATGCCTAACTTTGGACTCAATAGCAGTGTTCTCTGTTAAGCTTATTTTTTATTCTTATTTATTTATTTATGTATTTATTTTGAGGAGTCTCGCTGTGTCGCCCAGGCTGGAGTCCAGTGGCACGATCTTGGCTCACTGCAAGCTGCATCTCCCGGGTTCACACCATTCTCTTGCCTCAGTCTCCCGAGTAGCTGGGACTACAGGCGCCCCCTACCACACCCAGCTTTTTTTTTTTTTTTTTTTTTTTTTTTTTTTTTTTTAGTAGACACAGGGTTTCGCTGTGTTAGTCAGGATGGTCTCAATCTCCTGACCTCGTGATCCGCCCGCCTCGGCCTCCCAAAGTGCTGGGATTACAGGTGTGAGCCACTGCGCCCAGCCATTAACCTTATTTTTTTTAAAAAGAGGAGCAAGTTATCTCATTAAAATATTGACTCAAAAATAAAACTTTCCTACCCTACTTGGAGAAGAATATATAATGTGATGTGAAGCCAAATGTCAGTCTAATCTTTGAGGTTTATATGCACTTACAGAAACAAAATTTTCAAAGTCTGGACCCATAGGGATTTTTCCTAATGCTGCATCAATAAAGCCTTGCTCTGGATCACTTTGATGCTTGAATGGAAAGTGGCTGTTTATGGAAAAATTATGTGCCATAAAATGTACTTCTAAAATTACACAATCAAGCAAAGGTTCTCATAATCTCCTCTCAGACATATCATATGAGAATTTTTGTTTCACTTGATGCTGATTTTAGTAAAATTTATTTCTCTCATCAATTAAGAAACACAGATCTGTGTTTTGAAGGGATGTTTTAAAAGAAAACAGAGAAAACCCACCTGAACATGAAAGAAAAAAGATTTAGGTTTTCTTACCACAATAGGAAAATGGTTACAATTATGAACAAACCCTCTAAAGTAATAAATGAATTTTTCATAAGATGTCATTTTTTACTAGCTGTTATAATCATTGTCTCCTTACTGTGTTCTCCAACTTGCCAATAACATCATTTTAGCATTCTTATGCAACAAGCCATGCTCCACTATGTGGCCTAATATTTCATTTTAATATCCATTCATTTTCAATAGCGCAGGCTTTCCAAGGCCTTGCAGAAGCACTCTGTCTCTGGTGAGGTGTCAGTTTAAGTGTGATCTATTATTCGGCTTGGTAAAGGAGGTGTAACTGCTCAGCAGCAATCATGGAAATCACGAAAAAAAAGAGTATGTACATCTGAGACCCAAAAGTCATTTCACTGGCTAACAGTGCCTGAGCTTTGTTAATGGATCGTATTTAAAGTGCAGGACACGGCAGGGCGCGGTGGCTCAAGCCTGTAATCCGAGCACTTTGGGAGGCCGAGACGGGCAGATCACGAGGTCAGGAGATCGAGACCATCCTGGTAACACTGTGAAACCCCGTCTCTACTAAAAAATACAAAAAACTAGCCGGGCGAGGTGGCTGGCGCCTGTAGTCCCAGCTACTCGGGAGGCTGAGGCAGGAGAATGGCGTGAACCCGGGAGGCGGAGCTTGCAGTGAGCTGAGATCCGGCCACCGCACTCCAGCCCCGGCGACAGAGTGAGACTCCGTCTCAAAACAATAAATAAATAAATAAATAAAGTGCAGGACACTATTTATACATTTTTTAAAACCCTATGTAACAACTTAAGAGACATTCCATTTCAATTACAACATTGTGCATAGTGCAGAAAGCAATGTTCCCAATGTGACCTACTGATACTTCTGAAGCTGACATCACAGGGGGGTAGCCAGGGGTACCTGGAATGACACAGTCCCAAAGTTCTCTCTTTGCCTAGCCAGGGAGCATGCTTGATATTTATCCTAACAGATACAGGGTGAATTGTACATGTTTTCATTTCACACATAGGGAGTATAGCAGAGAGGCTAAAAACAGGCTGTGGATGCAAAATGCCTGGATTGAAATCCTACTCTGTGACTGTAGGCAAATCCCTTAATGTCTGTGTGCCTCAGCTTCCTCACAGGGTAGAGGGTAATACTGCTCAAAATATGTGCCACTGCATCCTGGGAGAGAATTATCCTTTCCTGCCCCATTGTCTTTAGACTTAGATGTGTGTCTTGCTTTGGCCAATGATGTGCATCAAAGTGACATGTGCTGCTTCAAAGCTGTAGCATTAAGAGCTGTGTTGTAATGCCATGATCTCTCTTGCCTCTGCTAGAAAATTCAGAATGTCCTGGATGGAGGCCATTCCCTCTACCTGGTCCCATGGAACAAGACCGCAGCTCATCCCTGATGGGCACAGTGTGAGCAAGAAATAAACGTCTGTGTCTATTAGCTCAAACTGACTTATTTATCTCATAAATGATGGGAATAATAATAATACTTTAAAAACTAGAGTAGGTTGCATGAGTACTAAATGGACAATATCAATACAGCTATTATAAAGTACCTGGCATATGGAGAGCATTCTATGGGAGTCATTATTATTATTAATATTTTAAATATATCTAAGTCAAAGATGAGACAGATGATGGTGTCTGTTCTTTAAATATGATACATTTTGCGTCATTCATAAAAAAGACATAAATTTGGATTTTGTTTTGTCCTACCTATACACATGGGAATTGCTAACCTTGTTATGTTTCTCCACTGATTAAGTCATCTTTTAGACGCTGGGTAGGGTTGCCAAATTTAGCAAATTAAATTACAGAATACCAGATACATTTTAATTTTATATAAACAATGAACAATTTTATATTACTATATTCTGTGAAATATTAAAGATGTACATATACAGAAGACATTGGTTGTTCATCTGAAACTCAAATGTAACTGGGTGTCCTGAAATATATTTGGCAATCATAGCCAGGAGTCATATGCAGTCCTGGTCTGATAGTTACAATGTTGCCCTCCCACTCCTTTCATTTAACCTGTGGATCCTGAAATGTGTATTACCATCATTTGAAACCACACACATATTTGGTTGTAAAAATTTTAACTTCATTAGTACAGGTGCACAGGAATAAAAGCTGTGCCAGGGATCAGAAGATTTAGGAATTCTGTGATTAGTCTAGAAGTCCTGTTCTGTGATTAACAGTGTTAAGGCCGGGCGCGGTGGCTCAAGCCTGTAATCCCAGCACTTTGGGAGGCCGAGACGGGTGGATCACGAGGTCAGGAGATCGAGACCATCCTGGCTAACACAGTGAAACCCCGTCTCTACTAAAAATACAAAAAAAAAACTAGCCGGGCGAGGTGGCGGGCGCCTGTAGTCCCAGCTACTCGGGAGGCTGAGGCAGGAGAATGGCGTAAACCCGGGAGGCGGAGCTTGCAGTGAGCTGAGATGCGGCCACTGCACTCCAGTCCGGGCGACAGAGCGAGACTCCGCTTCAAAAAAAAAAAAAAAAAAAAACAGTGTTAACTTAGACAAATCACTAATATTTCTCCAGCCTTCAGTTTTCCCATTGGTAAAGTAGGAAAATTATAGGAGTTCTTATAAAACTCTCCAAATAAAAGCATGTACAATTGTGCTGATGAGGTCTTAGATCATTATGGTCTATTTAATGAATGACTGTTTATGTGGGCTTCTCTGTGTCCTCCTGCTTCTAAGCACTTTATAAACATTAACTAATTTTAACTCATAATAACTCTGCAAGGTAGGTACTATTATTATCTCCACTTTACAGATGAAGAAGTTGAGAGACGTTTAAATAACTTGTTTAGGATCACACAGAATGAGTGGACACTCTAGAATTTGAATCCAAGTGATCTTCCTTTATCTTCTCTGTATGATAACATGGATACTGTTTACTTAAGCATAAAACCAGGTTCATACATCATAGAGGCAAACCTTCAGTCATAATTAACTTTGATTTAAATAAAGTACATAAGATCTAGTTTGAATAACTGACCTTCAGTAGAATTCAGTAACTGTGAGTGACAAAGAAGTACCTGAAGCGGTGCTCTGTTTTAGGCATTAAATAAATGCTGATAGATGAACATATCAATCAGTTAATATGAAAATTTATTTGGCTTTGGTTAATGTATGAAAAGATTTAATAGCTAAATCTATTACCAAACTCACCACCTTCTTTGGAGATATTTGTATATAAATAGACAAGCATACTCAATCCTACTTAATAGTGGCCTATTGGGTGGGTTTTATGTGACAATAAAAACCTAGAGAGAAAATGCTTGGGAAGAGGAGAGTCCCCTGAACTTTCAAAAGTATTTCCATTTTACAAATATAAATTTAAACACAAAACATAAAATTTCAGAAAAGAAGACGTACTGTGACTCAGGGACTTTTGCAACTGATAAGAAGAATAAAATGTGTTTCTGCACTCACCTGTTGAATACAGGAACTATCATAAGTATGCAACACTGGACCCATTACCAAATCTGTCTGGTGATCCATTTTCCTGTGTGCAAAACAGAAGAACTATAATTGCCTAAAGCATATGTTTGAGGATCCCGTGTACAGTCTGAGTTAGACACGTAGTAAGAGAGACTCAATATATGAAAAAGAAAAAGAAGCAGAGGAAGACTGAATCCTGAAGAAATATCAGTGATTTGTCTAAGATAACACTGTTAATTAATCAAAGAACTAGGCTTCTGGACTAATCACAGAAGCCCTAAATCTTCTCATCCAACACTCAGTTTTTATTCCTATCCACCTGTACTAACAAATATGTCTGTGGTTTACGAACAAATATGTCTGTGGTTTCAAATGATGGTAATACACGTTGCAGGTTCTACAGGTTAAATAAAAGGAGAGGAAAGGAAACATTGCAACTATCAGACCAGGACTGCGTACGGCTCCAGGCTATGATTGCCAAATGTATTTCAGGACAGCCAGTTGCATTTGAGTTTCAGATGAACAACCAATGTTTTCTTTATATGCACATCTTTAGTATTTCACTGTGCATACTAATATAAGGCACAATTTTTAACTGTCTTGCTCTGTTGCCCAGGCTAGAGTGCAGTAGCACAATCATGGCTCACTACAAATTCCACCTCCTCAGCTCAAGCGATCCTCCCACTTCAGCCTCCCAAGTAGCTGAAACCACAGGCATGCACTATTACAGCTGGCTATTTTTTGTTGCTGTTTTTTGTGTTTTTAGTAGAGATGGGCTTTCACCATCTTGGCCAGGCTTGTCTCAAACCCCTGGGCTCAAGCAATCCACCTGCATTGGCCTCCCGTAGGTCTGTGATTACAGGAGTGAGCCACCTTGCCCGGTCTCCCTCAGAGATTTTTTTTTTAATTGATTAAATTGCCTAGAAGCCTTGGAATTTTGTAGAAGAACTCTGCATGGCAATTATAGTAAGTCATATCCAATGCGGTAAAAAAAAAATGAGTTTTTGAAAATTCTCAGGGGCACCTATTTAGACTCAGTGATCACCTTTGATTGTATTTGGGCAAGGAAACAGCAGCTACTAGTGAATCATTCTGTTTCCTGCCTTGGCCTATGACCAGTAAAAGAGGGACTTAGTATCAATGCTTAATTATACTGACCAGCAAAAGGCCAAAGCATACAGTGAGATCATGATATAATACACACGTAAAAATGAGGACTTTCTTAAAAATCGAAGCTGGGTTATAGAATTTTGCCTCCTACACTGACAGGAGAATACCATTGTAATGGCTCAATGTATGTGGTGTCAGCCACTGATCGGGTTGGTGGGTAGGGAGGTTTAGTTTACTGTGGAAATGAAATTAAGTCTAAATTTCTCATGAATTTATCTCATAGCATAGGTATTATTCCCCAGAGAGAATCATATGGGTTTGTCAAGCCCTAAGGGTTTTGCAGAGATACTGCAGAATCTACAATTCATGTATTTCTTAAAGATTCTCTCTGTCCTAAATAGAGTATGTGTCTTATAAGTATTGTTACAAATACTTGCCAAATTTATTTGCATGCTATTGCAATTAATCAAACAAAAGATAAAATATTTACAGAGTTCTGAAAGTTTCTTTTACTTCTTTTTTTTCCTCACACCATGTATACTGGTAGCATGTAGAAATCTGACATTTCTCCCACTCCTGAAAAAAACTGAGAACCAGGGCTCCAAAGTACTAGATATTAAAGCTATTTTCTATATAGTCTGTTTTGAGAGATTTCAAGTAGGCCTTTTGTTCAAAGACATTCCCTAACTCAGGTGTTTGAAATTTTACCATCAGAAATCTGTTTGTTGCATGAACCAAACCCTGACTTTGTGGGGTACAATCAGATTTAAGGGGCTCCATATTTTCTTTAGATGGTCAGGAGACACATATCAAAAAGTATAGATTTTGTTGATCCCTAGCAATTTATATAAGCTCTTTTCACATTTTTTAAAAAGAATCTCCCCCACTCCCCAATCTCCCCCGGGATGTGTGTGTGTGTGTGTGTGTGTGTGTGTGTGTGTGTATTTTCCTCAGATACACACTTTCCAAAATACCAGTATTTATTGACAATCTCACTTTGTGAGCAATAAGAAACTGACACTTTTTTCAGGTGTTTTACAAACCTATTCCACTAACTCTTGCTAAATTCTTATAACATTCTTGAAGAGATAGATATTAATACTCTCATTTTACAAATAAGGAAGAAAAGACTGAGAAGCTAAATGTTTGGCCTAGTGTCCTTTTGGCTAAGTGGCAGAGTTAATATTTGACCCTAGAGTTGTGAAGCCCTTCATCTTTTCACCTCACTGTACGGCAGGAGACAGCCATGAGGCAATCTGGACCACTGTCTCTCTGTAAAAGCCCTGCAATCTAAAGATGTATTGTACATTTTAAATGGTTATATTTTAAATGGTTATGTGACTACATCTATAATAGCTGTGAGTTTTTTTTTTTTCTTTTGGTCCACAAAGTCTGAAATATTTACTATTTGGCTCTTTACAGAAAAAATATGCAGACCTCTGATTTAAGGCCTCCATAGTTTCATGCAGCACTGTCCATTTGAAATATAATGTAAACGATATATGGAGTGTAAACTTTTATAGTAGTCTTATTTTAAAAGATAGAAAGAAACATATGAAATTAATTTTAATAATATATTTAACGTAATCCAATACATCCCAAATGCCATAATTTCAATGTTACCAATATAAAAAAACTATTAATGAGATATTTTATAATTATTTTCATCATAAATCTTCAAATCCACTGTGTATCTTAATCTCACAGCACATGTCAGTTGGGGCCAGGTACATTTCTAGGGTATAGCATTCATGTGTTCCAGTGATTATGTATTTTTTTAAAATATTAATGATGTTTTATTAATTTCTCCATTAAAATTTTAATACCAACTAGAAGCCAAATTTAACATCATTATTTCCCTCTTACCATACTATTGTCACTTTGAGTTTTGTTACTATTCCTTTTTTGTCCACTTTAATTAATATTAAATAAAAAACATTTTATTCAGACTTTAAAGTTGATATGAATGGTTTTAGGAATGACAAACCTGAGTTATCTTCTGATTTTGATGTGTGGGGCAGGACACATGAAGCTCATCGGCCACTCTATCCCTTTTCTGTTTTAATCTCTTCAGAACACTGATCAGTTGATCACGTGTATGTGTACTGTGAAATCTCTTTGTGTGAGTTTTGTCTCCTTAAAACTAAAATGTAAACTTCATAACATCAGGGATCTTTAATGTCTTGTCTGGTTCTATATTTCTAGGGCCTAGAACAGCAACTGGCACCTAACAGGTGCTCAAAAAACATATTTTTGGATGAATAAATCATAAAAAGTTTCACATATACAAAGCAAGACAAGCAGAAAATATTTCTGGAAAGTGCCATGCAGTAAGACACTAGCACCATGGAGTGAATTGGTTTATCCAATTGATTGAGACAAAAAAGCTGGACTTATTGGGCAAGATAGGAAAAAGTTTTGAAACAGGAGGAAATAAAAAATAGACACTGGTGAATACCTGCTTCGTAATTTTTCCTAGAGCTAACTAGCAAAAGTAAGTTACCCAAGTCGTTTCCAAATAGAGTATCTGTCTCTCATTTTTATAGATGTTGGCATGCATTTTTAATTAGATTAACAATATTTTCTACCACAGTTTCTTCAGTAGAACAGCAGGTGAGTGAGGAGAGAGCCCTGTTTTTTAGTTTATTATCCACCAGCTATTTCTCTTTTTAAAATTTCTGCCAGCACTACCTGGTGAAGTTAGATGAAGAAAATGGAAGTTACATTTCAATGCCTGGGAGAAAGCCTTCAGAAAACTTCACAAAACAAAAACTTTAGTTCTTATTATCTCCACCAGGCCTTCAGGTTCACCGAAGAGTCTTTAGCATCCTTGGAGACCTTTTAAATGCGATAAAATGCCTGCCTCAGGTAAAACTGGCAACGTTTTAGAACAAAGGTTTCGTAAGCGGTGGTTTATAACGCATGTAGGATTTGAAAAGTACATTTTTCCTTGTCTTGAAGATATGTCTTATTAAGATGGCATACCCCCTTGGAGGCGATATTACTTTTTCAATAGTTCAAGTTTGCAATAATGCTATTTCTTGTGAGGAAGCCAGGAGTATTTTTATCTGGAATAGACCGATGCTATTTGAACAAATATTATTTCAGGAGATTGGAGATTTGCAGGTAGAAAGAGTTGGTCAGGTTTTCAGCACAGAGGCAGGCTGAGAAAAGAGTGTGGGAAAGGAAATTGTCAACCCATCCACAGCGCATTACTGTTCTCCTGAAAATGGTGCCCATTTGGAAACAAAACCTCAGTATGGTAACATTTCCTTAAGGATTCTCCTCACTGCTGCTTCTAAGGGCATGTTTGAATTTTTCTAAAACAACAGATATGAATCACATAATATGCAAAAATTACCAAACGAGTATGAAGTTTATAAAGATTGCCATCTATTAACTCTATTCTAGATAAGAATAGCATTTTTTAATCTGTGATTTCAAATTTTACACACACACACATATATGTATTTATATATATACAAGTGTTTATTCATCTAGTGGTTCTATCTTAAGTAAAACTTTGAACACCAAATTATAGTTACTTACTCTGTGTGTGTGTGTATAGAGTGCATATATGTGACCAGAACAATACTAACATATACATATATCGACCGGAAAAATACTAAAGTATATATATAACATATATATAAAAATAATATAAATATTTATATATATAGGAGCATAAAGGAGCAAATATTAATAAGACCCAGCACAGATAAAAAATGAAACACTCGGCCGGGCGCGGTGGTTCACGCCTGTAATCCCAGCACTTTGGGAGGCCGAGACGGGCAGATCACGAGGTCAGGAGATCGAGACCATCCTGGCTAATACGGTGAAACCCCGTCTCTACTAAAAAATACAAAAAACTAGCCGGGCGACGAGGCGGGCGTCTGTAGTCCCAGCTACTCCGGAGGCTGAGGCAGGAGAATGGCGTGAACCCGGGAGGCGGAGCTTGCAGTGAGCTGAGATCTGACCACTGCACTCCAGCCTGGGCGGCAGAGCAAGACTCCGTCTCAAAAAAAAAAAAAAAGAAACACTCTAAGTTATATTTATAATTTTCTAATCTTTTAGGACAGATGAATTACTGAAATCATCAGGTGAAGTAACCATTAAAACAGTCATTTAGAAGTGTTTTTCATATTGTAAATCTGACTGCTACTGCTGCTGAACAGTTTTCCTAGATATAGAATTTATTGATTTTCTGAATAATCCATGATCTTTTACAATTCCAAGTCGCTTCTTCAAATCACTTCACTGCATTCTACATCTAATAGTCTCTCAGTCCCTATATGGGATTAATCCCACTCACTATCCCTATTCCACTTGTGTGACCGACTCATTGGACCTTGAGAAGCACTGGAAACACTCAATCTTAGAACTTTCACTTCCATTTCTTTTAAATTATTTTTTATTTTATATATATGTACACATTTTTTTTTTTTGAGACAGAATCTCGCTCTGTCACCCAGGCTGGAGTGCAGTGGCTCAGTCTCGTCTCACTGCAAGCCCCGCCTCCCAGGTTCACACCTTTCTCCAGCCTCAGTCTCCCAAGTAGCTGGGACTACAGGCGCCCGCCACCACCCCTGGCTAATTTTTTTTTTTTTGTATTTTTAGTAGAGACGGGGTTTCACTGTGTTACTCAGAATGGTCTCGATCTCCTGACCTCGTGATCCATCCCCTCAACCTCTCAAAGTGCTGGGATTACAGGCGTGTGCCACCGCACCTGGTCCCAATTTTTAATATCAAGATATAATTAGAATGCACATTCTTTAAGAAACTGTTCAATAAATTTCTCTACTTCATCAACAATAAATCTTTCAACAAACTTCGAGTTTTATTTCCTTGTCTCTCATGTGAGGGCCCAGTAGTAAACGCCTGCCTTACCAGTACCATTCATTTCCCTTTACCTTTGTCCTTCCATTGATCTAAACCTAAAAACCCCAGGAAATTATCAATCCATCAATCCTCCTTCTGTGACTCTACTTGTACTGCTGAAGAAAAGCAAAGAAACTGAGCAATTTGCCCTACTGAGACTTTTGATCTCTAAAACCATCTAGGTGGTCTGTGTTGTTGGTCACTCAAGTTGTCCATAACCAGCTCCATTTACCATTAACTCAAAAGTCATTCTGATCACTCATCTCATTCTTTTAAGTTCCTTACCTGCCTTGCCATTCTTACTCTTAGCATGGTCTCCCATAGTTACAGAAAGAACAGGTACTATCATATAAATGTTCTCAACTTCCTGACCCTGTTTACAAATATATTAACATTTAATTTCACTTTACATCTATCTTTATCCTTGACATTATTTATGCAAGGAAAATGGTTTTGTCTATGTGCAATATAGTCCTTTTTTTCTAATCACTTTCTAGGGCATTATGTATATATATTGAAAAGATATGTATCTATATTTTTCTTCTCCTCTAGCCCCATGTCCTTTGATATATAAATGTGTTAATGCTTATGTCTCTTTCATCACTTAGTAAAAATGCTGCCATGATCTTGCCTGGAGCCTAAGTATTTATCTGTCTCTTCAAAAAATATCTAATGAGTAAGTACTCAAGTATGTGCTAGACACTGAACTCTGAATCAACCTTCTCTCCACAACCAAGCTTTCAAAGAATGGCCTATCTTGCATATCTTCTTCTTTTGCATCTAGACATTCATACATTGAGCCCCTAAAAGTGTACTTCAGCCCTGCCCACACTACTGAAACTGTTGTGACAAAGGTGAGCTGTCCTCTTACATACAGAATGAATCTTGTATCTCCCTCTCTCTTGAGATCCAACCAGAAAATCTCATTGGAAAAAAATATATTACAAAACAAATAAGAAAACAGATTAAAATCTACAATATACACAGGTCTTTCATAAACATAAGAGCTTAAATTTGCTTTTAAAAATGTAATTGAAATAAGAAAGAGCAAAGGATTTAAATAGTCAATTCACAGAGGAAGTATCCAATATTGTTAGGAAAATTAGTATTAAGATGAAAGGGCACCTACTCCTTGCCACACCAGTTTCATTCTTCAATTCCCTACTTCATTAAATAAAACAGTAAATTAATAAGGAGATATGTATAGAATATTTATGACAGTGATGCTTTCAAGGGCAAAAAATATATATAGAAATAAACAGTACTCATTACTAGGAAAATTAATAAACTGTAGATCCATTAAAAATAATATACAAATTTAGAAATAAGTTACCACTCTCTCTTAAGACATGGAAAAATTTCCTGTTTTATTGTTAACTAAGAAAAGCAAGATACAGACACATGTCTAGAATATGATCTAATTTTTATAAGCTAAATCTACAAAATGGGAAAAATTAGAACAAAAATCTAGGGAAGTGTGTGCATGATTCATTGAGCATGGAATAAAGGAAGAAAGGATATACATCAGGTCATCTTGATGTCCCTGGTGGTTAAAACAAGAAGGAGGGAAAATATGGGAAATGACATCCAAAGCAGAAGGATCCACAAGGAAAATCATCTTCTACATGGAATCCCATTGATATAAAATTGTGCATGTCTTCATAAAGAGAGGGATGAAAGAGTTCTAAGCATGTATTAATATTGGTGATATTTAGTTCATGGGATTTTAGGGAACTTTCACTTTCTTCCCAAATCTTTTGGTGTTTTTTTAAAATGTTATGCATATACGCAGTCAATCAAACCAAACAGGATATGAGTGTACTTATACATTAACACATAAAAGTCCTTACTGTCAGTCTATGTTGAGTGAACAAATAAGTTAATATATTGGAAATATTATCTTCACTGCCTAAAACTAGGCTGCATTCTTGATAGTGTTAAAGGGTATAAAATGCTTTATAAATGCCAAGCTGGAAAACAAAGCAGTCTGGACTATTAGACAGACTAAATATAAGTTGAGTTATTGAACTGCATGGGAACAGAAGCAAATAGCCAGATGAATAAATTACATTTGGTGAGGTTGTAAGATGGAATGTTCATAGAGAGACAGAATTATGTAGAGGCAAAGATGCTAAGACCACATTACATGACATGTTGTTTTCCCCTGAAATATGCTGAGATTTGGAATTTCTGTTTGAAATCTTCAAAACTAAGGACACAGTTTTGAATAAGAATGTCTACTTACATGTATATTTTCAAGCCAAGAACACAGACCACAAAATCCAACCCCCCGTATATATTACCATATGTTTAAGCATCCTTTATTTCTTCATGAAGTTGTGAAACTATCCTAAATAAAACATTAAACTGCTAAGTCTTTCAAGGAACTCTTCATTTATATCCTTCTTTCAAAATCTGCAGGACCTGCCTCACCATCACAAAATCCAAGATAGAACAAATAAATGCCTAGGGAGCAATCTTTCTAGCCTTAAAAACTATGCTTGTATCAATTACTGACATAAGTCACCTTCAACACTTCATTACAGGAAGTATTTATTTCTGTGCATACTGATCTTTGTCAAAGGGTTCAGTTCTTTCTTGAAGATAAAATACAAATGACACTGAATCTCCTGCAAGTCCCTCAGCTCATTCATTATGTCTGAAGGACCAGAGGATTAGTCTAGGGGGAAAAAGCAGCCTTGGAAAGAAACACAGGCTGTTATGGCTGGAATATATTGTATTCATCTTCCCTTGTTGTGAATCAAATGACATGGTGTAGCTTCTTCTCTAGGAATGTCAACATTAACAGATGAATGCTATCTTTTATTAGGCAGAAAGAGGATTTGATAGAGAGAGAGAGAGAGAGAGAGAGAGAGAGAGAGAGAGGAGAGAGAGAGAGAGAGAGAGAGAGAAAGGTGAAATGAAAAATACCAATTTTTTTCTCTTTAGGGGCTTATAAAGGCATTATCACTTTTTATAACTTGTATTTAAATATTCAAAGCAAGTTTATAATTTTCAATAAGGCTATAAGAATTTTCAGTTTTCCAAGTATCTTTGGATCATTAAAAAGTTACTTTTGCTTTAATTAAATAAACAAAGTAGTCACTTTATTCTTACATCAACCTCCAGGATTTTCAGTTAGTTATTTCCACATTAAGCTTGACTGAGTTGCTATGCTAATGTGCTTTTATCATTTTTGCCAAGAATAAACATATGACTGGTTTACAGTAGGATGGGATGCCTCTGACTTTCATATGTCTCCTGCCATTGGCAGTCTGAATATAAGTACAAGTTCCACTGCTCAGTAAACACCATTAATCTGCAGCTTATGCAAATCAGAAACCTATTATTTTAACTGTTTTAATAAGCAATGAAATCAGGACTACTGTTAGCCCGTTTATCTTGAAGAGAAGTGTTCTGTAACTGGAAAATATTCCACTATTATCATTGGTATTGTCATTATTATATTAACAACATTTTACAGGACATACAGAGATTTCAGCATAAAGCAAGATTACATCTAAAACAATGTTCCCTTTCAATAGCATTGGTAAATAAGTTACAGTGATAATGCCAAAAACATTTCATTTATTGATTTAATGCCATGCCATTTGTGATTTATAAAAACATTTTAATTGTTTTTTATTTCTTCTTCAGTATCTCTGATTTATTTTATTTTGTAGTGAACAGGTGCAACATATAATAATAAATGTATATGTGGTCTCTGCCCCCACTTTTCTAACACAGAGCTTTTAAAACCCTGGTCACTTCCTGAGTGATGGGGGCAATAGGAGCATCTTTTATTACAGTATTTGGTCTTAGTGTCTAGTTCCTGACACAAGCGCTCCTAAGACCCTTGGCATCTCCAGAGCATTAAGAGTGTCTTTTTGTATGCTACTGAGATGCCTATTGGCTGAGAGTCCCTAGAGAGCATCACGCTGGGAGCAGGAAAGAAAGGCCAGGCCATGATTGGAGATTTGGAATTTCTCCACCCCTCCACCTCCAGGAAGGGAAGAGAGCCTGAAAATGACCTTACTTATCAATGGCCAATGAGGTAATCAATCTTCCAATGTAATGAAGCCTCCCCAAAAACCCTAAAGAATAAGGTTTGGAGAGCTTCCAGGTTGAGGAATACAGATATATGCCAAGAGGGTGGTGCATACCAAGTCCACAAAGACAGAAGCTCCTGTGCTCAGGACCCTCCGGATCTTGCCCAATCTGACCTTTGTAATATCTTTTAAAATAAACTGGTGAACGTAAGTGTTTATCTGAGGTTTGTGAATTGTTACAGCAAACTATCAAACATGAGGAGGGGGTTGTAGTAACCCTTGATTTAGAGCTGGTTGATCGGAACTGAGAGGGGACAATCTGGGACTTGCAATCAGCATCTGAAGAAGGGGAAGTCTTCTGGGACTGAGTACTTAATATGTGGCGTTTGTGCTACCTCCAGATAGCTAGTGTCAGAATTGAGTTACATTTTAGGACATGCAGTTGGTCTTGTGAACTGGAGAAATGCTTGGTGTGGAAAACTTGCACATTTGATATCAGAAGTGTTGGGAGGGACAAAAAACAGAGTTTTTCTTTTAATGGAAAAAGGAAAGATAGCAGAGAAACTTCTGTTAATTGTCCTTTCTGGAGAGGAGAATAGAGGGTAAGTATTGCACAAAATAAAGATACTGGACCATCAAGAGATTTCAACCAGTGTATTGCAATGACAATTGAAGATTGTTTGATCCCTACTATTCTTTCCTCACTATTCATTTATGAATAAAATGACGCCGGGCACAGTGGCTCATACCTGTAGTCCCAGCACTTTGGAAGGCCGAGGTGGGCGGATTGCTTGAGGTCAGGAGTTTGATACCAGCCTGGCCCACATAGGGAAACCTCGTTTCTACTAAAAACACAAAAATTAGCTGGGCATGGTCATGCACACCTGTGATCTCAGCTACTTCGGAGGCTGAGGCAGGAGAATTGCTTGAACCTAGGAGGCACAGGTTGCAGCAAGCTGAGATTGCACCACTGCACTCCAGCCTGGGTGACAAAGTGAAACTCCATCTCAAAAAAAAAAAAAAAAGAAAAAAGAAAAAAAAAGTAAAGAAAATAAAACAATGAAATGTAATAGCAAGCTTTATGTTGAGAAGCCCACATGCAGCTCAAAGATCCCTAGGACTTCACTCAGAACAATAAATACATTATTTTCATTGAAAATAAAATCATTTCTCATGCTCAAATAACATGGGAGATATTTGACTTATGGTAGTCTATGAGTGTGGGTGCATATGGGTTTATATGTGTATCAGTACAGATTTTGTGTAAGATATTAAATCTCATTGTGCTATTTCTCCATGGTATCTACTGTGCCTGCCACAGTATCTGAGATACGGGCACTTAACAAGAAATAGATTTATTAAAAAGCCAATTCAAATTATATTTTAAGTTCTCTGAATTGCATGAGCCCCTTCTACAGCTCTTATCTAATCGTATACTTACAATACATTTGTAATTTTATATAATTTTCCTAAGGGCCACAAAATTGCTTGAACTCCATGAAACCTGGATCCACTTCAAGAGTCAATAAATTTCTGGTGTCTAATTAAATAAATGGATGGATGAATGAATGAAGAAGCCAGGTAATCTCTGTCTGAAGGTAATATTTCATCTCCATCCCTACCCTACCTCACTTATGATCATCAAGGTCTATTTTGAATTTTTTTTTCTCAAAAAATGTTCTCATGTCTAAAATTTCCTAGCTGTAAACTTCTATCTATAATCTGTCAGACATTACTTCCTCCACTTTTCACTCAATCTGATCAATCTGCTTTTCCCTTACCTCCTGGAGACCTATCAACTAAAATTTTTTTCTATGTCTCTAGCTGTATGTTTTCGTTTTAATTTATTTCCTCCCTGCTCAGAAACATTATGGAGACACTCTTGACCCACCTACTCAGTCAACCTTAGGTAGCTGAGTCCTGCGGAAGAAAACTGTTAAACGATATTGAGAGTCTGTTTTAAACTTTTACGTATCTTTTTATCTGTATCTTGCTGATCCCCTAATCACCCACAGTACTATTCTAAGTCTTCTCCAAACACTTGCGACCCCAACATCCTCCATTGACCTCTCACTCCCAGCTATTGATTCTCTCTCTCACTTTACAATAGCTTCCTAGCACTTTGAATACAGGAGAACCCGATATGTGTGGGTGAAGTTAAAATCACTAGATCTGTGCCCACCTGATGGGAAATCCTTCCAACACAGAAATGTTTAAATGGCATTGTCTGTGAAAAATAAAAAAGACACAAATACTATTTTCATCATACAGGGATTAATTAGTACCAGTCCCATGAAGAAGTGTGATTAGTTAATATTAAAAAGAAATGTTAAGGACATGAGTCACTGAAATGTTAGCCAAGATCACTTACTGAGAACTTAAGCATAAGCGTGTGTTTAAATGTTCTTCATAGAGGGGGCGGAGCAAGATGGCTGAATAGGAACAGCTCCAGTCTCCAACTCCCAGCGAGTAACACAGAAGACGGGGATTTCTGCATTTTCAACTGAGGTACTGGGGTCATCTCTCTAGGGAGTGCGGACAATCGGTGCTGGTCAGCTGCTGCAGCCTGACCAGCGTGAGCTGAAGCAGGGCGAGGCATCGCCTCACCTGGAAGCGCAAGGGGGAAGGAAATCCGTTTTCCTAGCCAGGGGAACTGAGACACATAACACCTGGAAAATCGCGTAACTCCCACCCCAATACTGCGCTTTAAGGAAACAGGCACACCAGGAGAATATATCCACACCTGGCCGGGAGGGTCCCACGCCCACGGAGCCTCCCTCACTGCTAACACAGCCATCTGCGGCGATCTATCCGCAAGGCAGCAGCGAGGCTGGGGGAGGGGCGCCCGCCATTGCTGAGGCTTAAGTAGGTAAACAAAGCCGCTGGGAAGCTCGAACTGGGTGGAGCTCACAGCAGCTCAAGGAAACCTGCCTGTCTCTGTAGACTCCGCCTCTGGGGACAGCCCACAGCTGAGGTCCAATAGGGAAAGCAGCGGGGGCGGTGCAGAGGCGAACGACTCTGTCTGACAGCTTTGGGGAGAGCGTGGATCTCCCAACGCGGAGGTTGAGATCCGAGAACGGACAGACTGCCTGCTCAGGTGGGTCCCTGACCCCTGAGTAGCCTAGCTGGGAGACATCCCCCACTAGGGGCAGTCTGACACCCCAACCTCACAGGGTGGAGTCATCCCTGAGAGGAAACTTCCAAAGGAAGAATCAGACAGGTACACTCGCTGCTCAACAATATTCTATCTTTGGCAACCTCTGCTGCTGATACCCAGGCAAACAGGGTCTGGAGTGGACCTCAAGCAATCTCCAACAGACCAACAGACAGTCCTTCTGACTGTCAGACGGAAAACTATCAAACAGGAAGGACACCTATACCAAAACCCCATCAGTACGTCACCATCATCAAAGACCAGAGACAGATAAAACCACAAAGATGGGGAAAAAGCAGGGCAGAAAAGCTGGAAATTCAAAAAAAATAAGAGCATCTCCCCCTGCAAAGGAGCGCAGCCCATCGCCAGCAACGGATCAAAGCTGGTCAGAGAATGACTTTGACGAGATGAGAGAAGAAGGCTTCAGTCCATCAAACTTCTCAGAGCTAAAGGAGGAATTACGTACCCAGCGCAAAGAAACTAAAAATCTTGAAAAAAAGTGGAAGAATTGACAGCTAGACTAATTAATGCAGAGAAGATCATAAACGAAATGACAGAGATGAAAACCATGACACGAGAAATACGTGACAAATGCACAAGCTTCAGTAACCGACTCGATCAACTGGAAGAAAGAGTATCAGCGATTGAGGATCAAATGAATGAAATGAAGCGAGAGAGAAACCAAAAGAAAAAAAAAGAAAAAAAAATGAACAAAGCCTGCAAGAAGTATGGGATTATGTAAAAGACCAAATCTACGTCTGATTGGGGTGCCTGAAAGTGAGGGGGAAAATGGAACCAAGTTGGAAAACACTCTTCAGGATATCATCCAGGAGAACTTCCCCAACCTAGTAGGGCAGGCCAACATTCAAATTCAGGAAATACAGAGAACGCCACAAAGATACTCCTCCAGAAGAGCAACTCCAAGACACATAATTGCCAGATTCACCAAAGTTGAAATGAAGGAAAAAATCTTAAGGGCAGCCAGAGAGAAAGGTCGGGTTACCCACAAAGGGAAGCCCATCAGACTAACAGCAGATCTCTCGGCAGAAACTCTACAAGCCAGAAGAGAGTGGGGGCCAATATTCAACGTTCTTAAAGAAAAGAATTTTCAACCCAGAATTTCATATCCAGCCAAACTAAGTTTCATCAGTGAAGGAGAAATAAAATCCTTTACAGATAAGCAAATGCTTAGAGATTTTGTCACCACCAGGCCTGCCTTACAAGAGACCCTGAAGGAAGCCCTAAACATGGAAAGGAACAACCGGTACCAGCCATTGCAAAAACATGCCAAAATGTAAAGACCATCGAGGCTAAGAAGAAACTGCATCAACTAATGAGCAAAATAACCAGTAATATCATAATGACAGGATCAAGTTCACACATAACAATATTAACCTTAAATGTAAATGGACTAAATGCTCCAATTAAAAGACACAGACTGGCAAACTGGATAAAGAGTCAAGACCCATCAGTCTGCTGTATTCAGGAGACCTATCTCACATGCAGAGACATACATAGGCTCAAAATAAAGGGATGGAGAAAGATCTACCAAGCAAATGGAGAACAAAAAAAAGCAGGGGTTGCAATCCTAGTCTCTGATAAAACAGACTTTAAACCATCAAAGATCAAAAGAGACAAAGAAGGCCATTACATATTGGTAAAGGGATCAATTCAACAGGAAGAGCTAACTCTCCTAAATATATATGCACCCAATACAGGAGCACCCAGATTCATAAAGCAAGTCCTTAGAGACCTACAAAGAGACTTAGACTCCCATACAATAATAATGGGAGATTTCAACACTCCACTGTCAACATTAGACAGATCAACGAGACAGAAAGTTAACAAGGATATCCAGGAATTGAACTCATCTCTGCACCAAGCGGACCTAATAGACATCTATAGAACTCTCCACCCCAAATCAACAGAATATACATTCTTCTCAGCCACATCGCACTTATTCCAAAATTGACCACATAATTGGAAGTAAAGCACTCCTCAGCAAATGTACAAGAACAGAAATTATAACAAACTGTCTCTCAGACCACAGTGCAATCAAACTAGAACTCAGGACTAAGAAACTCAATCAAAACCGCTCAACTACATGGAAACTGAATAACCTGCTCCTGAATGACTACTGGGTACATAACGAAATGAAAGCAGAAATAAAGATGTTCTTTGAAACCAATGAGAACAAAGATACAACATACCAGAATCTCTGGGACACATTTAAAGCAGTGTGTAGAGGGAAATTTATAGCACTAAATGCCCACAAGAGAAAGCAGGAAAGATCTAAAATGACACTTAACATCACAATTAAAAGAACTAGAGAGGCAAGAGCAAACACATTCAAAAGCTAGCAGAAGGCAAGAAATAACTAAGATCAGAGCAGAACTGAAGGAGATAGAGTCACAAAAAAACCTCCAAAAAATCAATGAATCCAGGAGTTGGTTTTTTGAAAAGATCAACAAAATTGACAGACCGCTAGCAAGACTAATAAAGAAGAAAAGAGAGAGGAATCAAATAGACGCATAAAAAAATGATAAAGGGGATATCACCACCGACCCCACAGAAATACAAACAACCATCAGAGAATACTATATGCCTCTACGCAAATCGACTAGAAAATCTAGAAGAAATGGATAATTTCCTGGACACTTACACTCTCCCAAGACTGAACCAGGAAGAAGTTGAATCCCTGAATAGACCAATAACAGGCTCTGAAATTGAGGCAACAATTAATAGCCTACCACCAAAAAAAGTCCAGGACCAGATGGATTCACAGCTGAATTCTACCAGAGGTACAAGGAGGAGCTGGTACCATTCCTTCTGAAACTATTCCAATCAATAGAAAAAGAGGGAATCCTCCCTAACTCATTTTATGAGGCCAACATCATCCTGATACCAAAGCCTGGCAGAGACACAACAAAAAAAGGATTTTAGACCAATATCCCTGATGAACATCGATGCAAAAATTCTCAATAAAATACTGGCAAACCGGATTCAGCAGCACATCAAAAAGCTTATCCACCATGATCAAGTGGGCTTCATCCCTGGGATGCAAGGCTGGTTCAACATTCGCAAATCAATAAACGTAATCCAGCATATAAACAGAACCAAAGACAAGAACCACATGATTATCTCAATAGATGCAGAAAAGGCTTTTGACAAAATTCAACAGCCCTTTATGCTAAAAACGCTCAATAAATTCGGTATTGATGGAACGTACCTCAAAATAATAAGAGCTATTTACGACAAACCCACAGCTAATATCATACTGAATGGGCAAAAACTGGAAAAAATTCCCTTTGAAAACTGGCACAAGACAGGGATGCCCTCTCTCACCACTCCTATTCAACATAGTGTTGGAAGTTCTGGCTAGGGCCATCAGGCAAGAGAAAGAAATCAAGGGTATCCAGTTAGGAAAAGAAGAAGTCAAATTGTCCCTGTTTGCAGATGACATGATTGTATATTTAGAAAAACCCATCGTCTCAGCCCAAAATCTCCTTAAGCTGATAAGCAACTTCAGCAAAGTCTCAGGATACAAAATTAATGTGCAAAAATCACAAGCATTCTTATACACCAGTAACAGACAAGCAGAGAGCCAAGTCAGGAATGAACTTCCATTCACAATTGCTTCAAAGAGAATAAAATACCTAGGAATCCAGCTTACAAGGGATGTAAAGGACCTCTTCAAGGAGAACTACAAACCACTGCTCAGTGAAATCAAAGAGGACACAAACAAATGGAAGAACATACCATGCTCATGGATAGGAAGAATCAATATCGTGAAAATGGCCATACTGCCCAAGGTGATTTATAGATTCAATGCCATCCCCATCAAGCTACCAATGAGTTTCTTCACAGAATTGGAAAAAACTGCTTTAAAGTTCATATGGAAACAAAAAAGAGCCCGCATTGCCAAGACAATCCTAGGTCAAAAGGACAAAGCTGGAGGCGTCACGCTACCTGACTTCAAACTATACTACAAGGCTACAGTAACCAAAACAGCATGGTACTGGTACCACAACACAGAGAAATAGACCAGTGGAACAGAACAGAGTCCTCAGAAATAATACCACACATCTACAGCCATCTGATCTTTGACAAACCTGACAAAAACAAGAAATGGGGAAGGATTCCCTATTTAATAAATGGTGCTGGGAAAATTGGCTAGCCACAAGTAGAAAGCTGAAACTGGATCCTTTCCTTACCCCTTATACGAAAATTAATTCAAGATGGATTAGAGACTTAAATGTTAGACCTAATACCATAAAAACCCTAGAAGAAAATCTAGGTAGTAACATTCAGGACATAGGCATGGGCAAGGACTTCATGTCTAAAACACCAAAAGCAACGGCAGCAAAAGCCAAAATTGACAAATGGGATCTCATTAAACTAAAGAGCTTTTGCACAGCAAAAGAAACTACCATCAGAGTGAACAGGCAACCTACAGAATGGGAGAACATTTTTGCAACCTACTCATCTGACAAAGGGCTAATATCCAGAATCTACAAAGAACTCAAACAAATATACAAGAAAAAAACAAACAACCCCATCAAAAAGTGGGGAAAGGATATGAACAGACATTTCTCAAAAGAAGACATCCATACAGCCAACAGACACATGAAAAAATGCTCATCATCACTCGCCATCAGAGAAATGCAAATCAAAACCACAATGAGATACCATCTCACACCAGTTAGAATGGCAATCATTAAGAAGTCAGGAAACAATAGATGTTGGAGAGGATGTGGAGAAATAGGAACACTTTTACACTGTTGGTGGGATTGTAAACTAGTTCAACCATTATGGAAAACAGTATGGCGATTCCTCAAGGATCTAGAACTAGATGTACCATATGACCCAGCCATCCACTACTGGGTATATACCCAAAGGATTATAAATTACTCTACTACAAAGACACATGCACACGTATGTTTATTGCGGCACTATTCACAATAGCAAAGACTTGGAATCAACCCAAATGTCCATCTGTGACAGACTGGATTAAGAAAATGTGGCACATATACACCATGGAATACTATGCAGCCATCAAAAAGGATGAGTTTGCGTCCTTGTAGGGACATGGATGCAGCTGGAAACCATCATTCTTAGCAAACTATCACAAGAAGAGAAAACCAACACCGCATGTTCTCACTCATAGGTGGGAACTGAACAATGAGATCACTTGGACTCGGGAAGGGGAACATCACACACTGGGGCCTATCAGGGGGAGGGGGGAGGAGGGAGGGATTGCATTGGGGAGTTATACATGATATAAACGTTATGCACATGTACCCTAGAACTTAAAGTATAATAAAAAATAAAAAAAAAAAAAAAAAAAAAAAAAAAAAAAAAATAAATGTCTTCATAGAAATACATAAAATGATTGCTAACTCTATGATATTGCATTTCAAAGTATATTCCCTACAGCATGTTATTGTTTATTTATGTGTTCATGGCATTCCAACATGTAAATTATAGTAAGAGAGTCAGTGCTGATGTCAGTAATTTGTTGGAAACGAGTAAAACCCGGGCACTGAAAATGTGAATAGGAACTTTTATTTCAGAAAATAGTGGAAGTATTTTTATTTCATTTAAGTAAACAGGAACCTCATTAAAATTGTCATATGCTTCTTAGGTTTTCACAAATCGAAGGTATAAAAAACGTTTTCCTATAAGAAAGCACAGCTGCTAATGATAAAGGACTTTAATGAACAGGTCCATTTAGAAAAGGTAAACACATGGCACTTCACAAATGTGAGAATTCTGTGGCTATATTTGATATCTACTAAATATTTTGTCAATCATAGATGAACTGATGCAAGTTATTGCCATATGAATAATTTAATTAATAATAGCTAACATATATAAAACTAGAGAGTTTAACTACCATGTCCATGGTCACACACAGCTAGGTTTTGAACGCCAGATATATGATCCAAAGTTAGTCATGTTAACCACCTCTCCATAGGCAAATATGCATAATTTATTCTGCAACTTTTATTGTCATAAGTGAATGATGTTATTGGAGTTCCTTAGCTTTTACCTGATACAGTAAAGATTCATTATGAGTATAGCCATATAATAGACAGCTGAGTGGTTAGATTGATTTTACTGGCAGTTGCAAGGCTTAGTGGAAAGCTCCTTGTTTGAGCTCAGACAGTATCAGATTCCAGTGTTCACTGTCAATCACTAGCTGAATGACTGTGGGCAAGTTACTTAGCTTTTCTGTATTTCAGTGTTCTCATTTGTGAAATTAGAATGATAATGCCAACTTTCATAGTTTGCATAATTTTAGAGAAAACCTATATGAATAAAATGGGGGCTCAGTATATTTATTTGTTATTATATTTAATTTTTTAAAATTATTCCTCATTTAAAAAAACATGAAAAACAGATAGTTATTCACTATTATTAGAGAAAAGGTTTAGAATGGTGTGTTTAAAGTAGAATGAACGTTGGGAACTTGAAATTCACTTTTAAGCTTTTAATTCTGAAGCATTAAGAATCTTTCTTCATCTTTTTAAAAGAGCATAAATATTAGAAATAAAATAAGGCAGCAGTAAATATATTAATACAAGTTCTATAAGAGAAATAAAGGAAACAAAATCCCCTTATGTTACAAGTGAAAGTTCCTAGAAAGTCAGACCTCAAGAATGGACTGCAAGACCTTGGCTATCTTGCTCAGGGGAGTGCCAGAAGTTAAATCTTAAATGTACATAGTTGATGGTTGTGGAATCAAAAACCATCTGCTGACATGAGGAAGGAATCCCAAGCTAAGAAATGAAAGTCAACTGGATCCTGAACCAGTGAACCCTTGGGGCCCAGAGAAGATGCAAGAGCTATACTTAGCAGGGAAGGTACAGTACTAGAATTGGACACATTTCCACAGGATAGAATAGCTCTTGCTGAGTAGAGGTTTGCAATCAAAATCTGGAAAGCAAATGGGAGATTATCCTCTAGGAAGAAAAGATAGCAGACACAATAGACTGGGCAGTTAGCTTGCTAAGTTTCTAGAAGACCATGAAATTAAAAAAACAAACAAACAAAAAAACTGTACATCTAAATTAAGTAAAATAACTAAAGACAGAACAGAAACCATATGAAAGTATAAAATATTATGTGAAAGTATAGGAGGATTTGAAAATTCACCAAAAGGGAATTCTATAGGTGAAAAAAGAAAATGTAGTATTGAAAATAATGACTTAAAGATCGGCTAAATAGAAGATTGAATACAATTAGGAAGATAATCTGTACAATGGAAAAGATTTCTGAGGAAATTATCTAGACAGAGAGAGGGAGGAAGAAACAGAGAGAGAAACAGAGAAAGAGAAGGAGATAGAGAATAAAAAGCAGAAAAATATGAAAGGAAAATGTGAAAGTTGAAAATAGAAGGAGAAGGCTCAACATATGTCTATTCGAATTTCCGGATGGAGAAAACAAAGTGAAAGGAAAAAAGGATGAGAATCTTTAAGAATTGATGATGGGTTAAAAAAAAAGAAAAAAAAGAAAAAAAAAAAAAAGAGACTAGCCTCGAGCAAGAACCAGAGGCCTGAAAAGGTATCTATCTAATGATTGAGGAAACATGATACAAAATGGCACTTTTAACCATAATGTCTGGGGATGGAGCTAAAAGCCATCTTAAGGAACGAATAGGAAAATATGTTAACAAATACCAGGTGGGACTAAAGTTGACAGGTGGTTACCTCTGCATTATCCCTTTTACCTACTCCTCCATTATGTCCTAGACATACAGTTTGAATGGAATTGACTCTATATCTGAAAAAGAGAATCTGATTGATCTAATAACTTATTTTTTTCATAGCGTTTGGTTCAGGACTGCGCATGTGAATGAAGTTGGGCCAATCAAATGGATGCTTTGATTGATGCTGGTGAAAAATCTTCTCCTTCTCCAAGCTTACATATGAATATTGGTCTCAGTTGTTGTTCTCAGTCATGTAGTAACAATGAGGAAATTCATCTTTATTATAAAGTTGACAGTGCAGAAGGATAGCACTGAGAAATTTTTTTTACACTGGAGCCAGGTCCTTAACTAGAACATTTATGAATCTGACTAAACTCTAGAATTTTGTGAGCAGACATCTTCCCTCAACTGTTTAAGCTACTCTGAGTTATTTATGTTCTTGTCATAACAACTAAAAGCATTGTGATCCACAAACCAGCAGAACCATGATAGAACACCAAGAACTACAAATGTTTTCCACTGTTTAAACTCAAAATGACTCTGAAGCCACTGGCAATTATAATTTTTTTTGAAGTTCATTAGATTCATTCTTACCATATAGAAATAGAGGTAAAGTGTATATTAACTTTAGTGTAAATTTTAATTTTTTTCTATCCCAAATCTAAGAACAGAAAATGTAATACCTGCTGTAAGTATAATGTTTTAAGGCCATTATATTATCTTCATTCTTTTAATCAATTTTAGTAAATGTTTTTTAAGATAAAATTAAAAAGTGCATTATAATTTTGGTAATTATGTAGTATTCAATCGTATGAATGTGCATAAGTGTTTAACTGATCTGCACGCTCTGTGATTCTCGAGACTATTGGTTTCTATGAAAAGAAATTGTGAGTTCCCAGACATAACTAAAAATAATTCACTGTACAAAAGAAATACAGTCTCAGTTCATTTTTGCAGCTATAACAAAATATCTGAGAGCATGTAATTTATAAAGAACAGAAATTTATTTCTCATAGTTCTGGAGACTTCGAGGTCTGAGATAAAGGCACTAGGAAGTTCATTGTCTGAGGAGGGGCATGGTCTGTTTCCAAGACGGCACCTTCAATGTTGCATCCTCCAGAGAAGAGGAGTGCTATGTCCTCGCATTGCAGACGACAAAAGGGCAAACATAAAAATTAATAATTAAAAAAAAAAGAAAAAGGCGTAACTCCCTCCAACAAGCCCTTTTATAAAGGTAATTAAACCCATATATAAGGGAAGAAATCCTCATGATCCAATCACCTTTTAAAAACCTCATCTAGGCCAGGCGCGGTGGCCCACTCCTGTAATCTGAGCACCTTGAGAGGCCGAAGCGGTTGGATGCCTTGAGGTCAGGAGTTTGAGACCATCTTGGTCAACATGATGAAACCCCGTCTCTACTAAAAATAGGAAATTAGCTAGACATGGTGGCGTGCACCTGTAATCTCAGCCACTCGGGAGGCAGAGGTGACGAGAATCACTCGAACCCAGGAGGTGGAGGTTGCAGTGAGCAGAGATTGCACCACTGCACTTCAGCCTGGGCAATAGAGTGAGACTCCATCTCAAAAAGTAAAAAATAATAAAAACCTCACCTGTTAATACTATCACATTTGCCACACCTAAATTTTTGTGGGACACATTCAAACCATAGCAAATACTAATAGTGTTTTATGGCCAGTGTAGTTAATTAATAACACCTATAAAATTTCCCAAATCATAATGCTCAATCAGTTAAATAATTTGAGTCCCCTTATGTCACATTCATAAAAGAAGTGGAATTTAATTCCATGTGAAAGAATAAATTTGTGAATAACATATTTTTAAAGCAAAATATCCATTCTACTATTGATATTATAGCAATGCAGAATATTGAAACTTTGAGTTACCAGAATGCATAATTATAAACTGACAATTCAACATTTGCCAAAATCTTACTTAAGACATTTGAATGAGATAGATTTTAGGGTACACTATACCTAATAACTTAGGGTGCGTTATACACATAGAAATTATTTTTTCTTTTTATTTATAGAAGCTATTTTGTTATCGCTTAAGAAAGCAGAGTCTCTAAGTTATGTAGTAATGACTTCACTAAAATTTAATGTCAGACTGCCATGTTTTTACAATGTAACAATAATATAAACGGTTACTATAAGAATAGTTGCATCTTTTGAAAACAGCTAAACATTTTGTTCACTATGTTGGTCAGTCTCTTATTTAAAGATTCACATGAAGGACCTAGAGTGACATAACAGGAATAAGATCATTCCTGTGACAACTTTGGGTGCTTATTTTTTTAAGTGTTGGTATATTAATTATATTTTAATTTTACTGTTTTACTTTTTAAATGGTCACATTAATTTTTTGATGTTAAATAATAAGATAATATAATAGCCTCTCTATTGAAAAGCTGATGCAGATTGTGTGTGCATACACTTGTCATCATGTTTTTCTATTTAGAAAAGAATTAAATTGTTTCACAACAAGCCATGGAAGCACACAGTGCATCATTAGACAAAGTCAAACCTTTTTAAAAAATATAACACCTCATTGCTAGCATCCTCAGTATTAAAATATCTGCATATTCTTCTTGCTGGCACAAATTTGCATATATGGGGTGTAGCTAGAATATAGAAATTCAAAATATGGAATTCAAATATTTCAAAACAGAGATAAAATACAATTCATGAATGATATCTATGGGTTTTCCCTCTCTTGTGTATTGTCAGCATGCCAGTATCTCTCGTCAGTCTATGATTCAACCAGGAGACAGAAAGTGGTGGATGCAGACAGATTACATCTTTGACAGTTTCTGTCCAGTGCTATATTCTTTTAATGGAGCTTCAAGAGGCAGCAGGCACACACAATGCATGCATGCCATGCATGATTGATAGAAAGTGTAGGTTTGCTACTCTAATGCTCGACAATGAGAAGCAACAGCCACTCTCTCATTACAAATTAGACCACTGACAGCCGAGGCAGACACAGCCTGCCTGCAGACCTTCAAGTCCAGAACAGATTTAATTCTCATCCATCATCAGAAACACAGATTCACTAGAAAACCTTAATGCATCTCATTTTGTTAACTGGAAAACCTTAATGCATCTCATTTTGTTAACAAATGACAAATTTGGTAGAATTCGTTTTTATTTTTCTTTCTTATATATAACAGGCAGTTGTCAGTTTAGCTCAACAAATACTTGTGAAGGCCTCTTACTTATTAGACATTGTTTCAAGCACCAACGGAATACATAAATAAATCCCTGCATTCCTAGAACTTACAGTCAAGAGGTGGGTAGGGGGTGGAGATAAGACAAATGCAAAAATTATTAAAATACAGAACAGAATATAATTGAAAATTAAAAGGATGTGGGTTCCTGTGTCGTTGAGTCAAATAGGGAAATTTTTATGAAGGTTAGCTTAAAGTACAGAGCAATAGCTTTACATTTAAAAAGAAGTAACTATTTTTACTTTCATATGCGTGTGTTCTTTGCAAAAACATCATTCATGGGAGATAACTGACATCATTTTGCAAATAGAAAATTTCATGGAATAAAGCAAGAGATAAAGCTGGAAAATTGTGCAACCTGGTTGAAAGCTTGTGACTACAAATACTTTTTTGTTTAAAAAATATCATTGCATAATCTAGGGTGGATTTGGGAGCCAGAATCTGTGTGTTGCTGATAGAAGCTAGAATATGGATGTGAGACTGATGGGGGCTGATTATTGAAAAACAGAAGTGGGTATAATAGCAAAGGAGAACATTTAAAAAGAAAAGAAAACTAAGAAAAGAAGCTTGGAAGAAAAAGCTGTATTTAAAGAAAAGGAGCATAAGGAGAAAAAAAAAAAAAAAAAACTCCCCAAACTAGTGACAGAATTTGGGGAAAGAAATAGACAAGTTACATGATTACTCAAGAAGAAAGACAATCACAAGAAGAACTGGTGAATCAGAAGTGAAAACTGCTGTATCCTCAAAACCACTTCAGTGCCTAACACCAAGCATATTCTCAATAAGTATTATTTCAATGAAAATCTGACTCTGGTGTACATACACTGTCCTCCTTACACTCAGTTTTCTTGTTTGGACTTAAAACCTTTAATGTGTCTTCTGGTTTGAAATATCTTCAGGATAAAGAGTAATGAAAGAGTTATGAGAAACACATAATTCTGTCCTTAGTTTTACCCTCGTAACTCAGCTTAACACTATATACTCTTTACACACAAAACTCCAATTCATGATCTTAAACTTGTCAGCAGCTTTAGCGAGACTCCTACTGTAGTCCTGACCCTACTCCCACTCTTGGCATACTTTGACCCTGCTTTCCCTTACTCTACCTTATCCCAACTAAGCAATGATAATATTTTCTGATAATATCTTCTATCTGATATCTGATAATCTGATATTATCTGATAATATCTGATAAAATGCTTCAATCAATTACATTTTAAAGTTGTTATGGTACCGGTTTGCGTCTATCCCAACACAGAAAGGCCACTAGGGAAAATGAGCTCACTGTTGGTTAGAACAGAAAATCTTTCATGCCTCCAGTATGTGACAGGTAAAAGAATTGAGACAGAAAAATGTGTAATGACCTGATTAATTAGCACTGTTTGAGTCCAAATCAGCATGAAAATTTGTGTGAGTCCCCATTATCAGCACACAAAACCAACTTAACATTTTACACTTAGTAAAGTTCTTCAATCTCAATGGTTCTTTATGCTGCAAACCTCTTCACAATTCCTATTCAGGCTCTACCCAAAGTAGGGCTCCACCTCTAGTGTCTGCTTACCCTTTCTCATATTATTTTCTCATATAATTTAAATTGTCACATGGAGGGGAATTGCCAGTACAATTTCTTATCACGTACACACGATTCCATCACAGTTGGATAGTCTCTTCCCTAGGATTACAAACGAATTATGGTTCTTTTCCTTCTAGCCATGTGTTTTAAAGATTGTGAAATCTTTCCAGTGGTCTTTTCTTTATATTTTGTTCACTTCTCCATAAAGTCTCAATGACTTAGATATGCTTTTTCCAATTAATTAACAACTTGTTTCTTCTAATTGATTCCTCTTTTCTTCTTCTACATCAGAGATGTTTTTCTCTGAGCTCTGCCCCTGATTTATATGACTCAAGCAAAATTGTTTTTATTATTTTGTGAATATAAGTTCGTTTTACCCTACAAATCTGTTGGATGTTCACAAACATTTTTAATCTCTAAATATCCATATAAATATAGTTTTGTAAATACTCCTTTAGGTCTTATGAAGCAGAAATAGTAACCAGTGGAAATAATTTTGAATCCTCAGATTATTTCAAACTATAAAAAATATATACAAAAATCAAACTGAAATTTAAATTAGAGCCTCAGCCGCAAGAGGGACAAAGGTATTTTCAACAAAGGGAATGTATCATGTGTTTAAAAACAGATAGGAATATTTTACAGAATTAGGAATCCATATATTCAACGTACATATGGGGAAGAAAACTATGTGAACTACACAAATTAATGTTATTTAATAACAAAACTAAAGTGGAAAAGTATTTTAAACCAAATGTTTGGAATTCCTTTTCTTTATACATAAATAAAGCTATGTTCAATTTTTGACCTTCAATTTTTATTGAAAAGCAGTTTTTTATAGGCAGTCCTCCATCAGTACTTGAAAAGAGAGAAACTTAGGCTAAAATTCACCAGATTTGTTTACCCTACCCACGCCTTTTACTTTAGTTCCCTTTTCAGCTGAAATCACCAAAAGCAGATTATCTTTTTCTATAACTAAAAGGTATAGTGAGACAATATAGAATGAATACACTATAGTTTATTATAAGTACTGTGAAAAGTAAATATATCAAAAACATTTGAAAATTTCTTCTGCCACATGTGTCTCCTTGCTATTGCCTAAAAATCCTAAGGAATTTCCTTTAGAGACTTCACTATTCACTCATTCTGGCCATTTTTGTACATAAATAATTTTTTTCTTGTGTTTTTTTTTTTTTTAAATTTTTTGATAATGGAAAGAGGGAGCTGAAAAGTACTACAAACATACTTTTACTTCTGGTTCAGGATGATTGACCAGGCATACATATTTACCCTTTTGCATTTCTAAAGATTCACTTAAAAATAGCAGAAGAAATATAAATGAAGAAATGCACATATCCAACAACACTGGATAACTGGAGCAGCTTTCAATAGAATTAGTGGAACAGAAATATTGAGAAATATCTTCAAGATAAAGAGTAGGTTTGTATAACAACATGGCAACCTCATAATTGTGAAAGAGCAGACCACTAGAAAGTAGGAGAAGAGCCTGTGGTTATAGAAAACAGGTTCTGGGAACAGAATGGACCCCACAAAGCCATGTGTAGAGTAGTTGAGAGTACTAAAGAATAGTGGGACTTATTCTCAAATCAGGTAAAAGAAGTATTTGCTCTCAGGCTAAAGAGAGAAGAAATGTTATCTTCTAACTCAAACAGATTTTCTGCATGTGGGATTAAAAAAAAGAAAATGTAAAACTAAAGAGCTATGAATGCTAGAAATAAATATCAACAACCACACACTAACAGTTCAAAAAAGAAAGAGAAAAAAAGACTAAAAGAAGAAACTATTTGAAAAAAAAAAAGACCCAGTTTACCCCAGAATTAAAAAGTATAAATTTTTTTTATTTAAAGAGTTCACTGAGTTAACAAAAAGGAGATAGAACACAAAATATAAATGCACAGGATAACATAGGATAGATAAATGATGATGGATAGATATAGACATATGCTTAGACAGACTGATAATTATGGGATTCAAGAACATTAAAGATGAAATAAGTGGAAAAAATCTTGAAGTCCCTTGAAAGGAAGAACATCGTACTAAATGGAATAAGAATCAGAAGAGTATCAATGTTCTTTTTAAAGCAACTCAGGATCCAAGAAAACGATGAAATTATTTTTGAAATCTTGAAGGAAAATAATTTTTTAGACATTCAAGGTCCAAAAGTTTTACCACACAAGGAATCTTAAATAAGTATTCCTGGAGGAAATATCCAGAAAAAAGGTAAAATAAATCCTGGAGGAGTCTATAGGTATATGGGAAGAAATGCTGTAAAACTGATTTATAAAGAAAGCTGTTATCTAAATGAACAAGGAACAAAAGAAAACAAACAAAAGAACATAACTATAAGCAACTCAAAACAAAAATTCTAGTTTCTGTTGTAGCCTAATTGATACATAAGATATTTCAAATACCTATCTCAGTTATTGATGTCTCAAATAGGAAAATGTATAAAGATATTTCATACGTTCTAGTGGACATATACAAAACCCTGCAGCTAAAAATTATGGAATATACAAGTTTTTAATTACATGGAATTTTCCTGTTCATCAACTACAGTCTAAGCAAAAAGTAGTCAGAACAAACTTCAAAAAATGATTATCACGCATTCTGTGCTTCAGACTTCAGGGCAATTAAGTTAGAAGTCAGCAGCACAGATAACATAGAAATATACACTAGAAAAGTTACACATTCTAAATATATAATGAATCAAGAACGGAATCAAAATTCATTTTAGGAATTATTTACACACATATGATCTTGAAAATATACCGTATCAACACTTGTGTATTGAAGCCAAAGCCACGCTCACATGGAAATTTAGAACCTTAAATTCATTCATTCAAAAAGAAGAAAAACTGAAAGCGAGCTAAGAGTCCAACAAAGGTGTCTAATGGAAATTAGAAGTTTCCATAAAGTAAGCACAAATCAAGAAACAGAAAAGAAATAAAATGCAAATATAAAAAATTAATAAATTATAAGCTATGAGGCAATGGAGAAGATAAAAAATATCAAATCTGCTTCTTTAGTATCCAATAGAATAAACAGAACAAAACTAACATTTTTTAAAAGTAAGAGCCAAAATACTTATTATTTTCAGGTGGCGTATTTCTTTGCATTAAAAACTCAAGTGACTCAACTAAAAAATTATATTTAATGTGAGTTTAATAAAGTGGTCCTTTGCAAAATAATATAGCAAAATTAAAAGTTTTGTCAGTATACCAAAAACAACCTTCTTTTTTAATCTTACAAAATATCTAGAAATAAGTTCACAATGTTTAATTCGATGCAATTCTAATCAGAAAAATTCTGTACAATTAAATCCTATAAAAGATGAGTAATAAGTGGTTTTTTGTGTCTGGCTTCTTTCACTTAGCATAATATACACTTTGTATGATTTCTAGTCTGAAATGTGTTAAGGTGTGTTTCATGGACTAGAATATGGCCTATTTTCATGAATATTAAGCTTGCAAGCTTTAGAAAAAATATTTGATTATTATTTGATGACATATTCTATAAATGTCAATCAGATTGAGTTGATAGATAGTGCTATTCAAGTCATCTATATGCAGATTTTCTTCCTGCTTAATCTATCAATTATTGATAGAGAGGCACTGAGGTCTCTAACTGAAATAAGGAATTTGAATGTTTCTGCTTTCAGTTCTATCAGTTTTACCAATCTGTATTATACTACTATGTCCTTAGGTGCATAAACATTTAGGAGATAATTAGGTTCAAAGGAAGAAATTAGAGCCTTGTGCTCTGGATCTCAATCTCTCTCTCTCTCTCTCTCTCTCTCTTTCTCTCCAACTCCCCCTACCCTCTCTCTCTCCCTTCCCTTTCCCTCCCTCTCTCCATCATGTGTGGACACAGTGAGAAAGTGGCTATCTGCAAACAAAGAAAAGAGCTTTCACCAGCAATCGAATGTGCTGCCTCCTAGACTTGTGAGAATTAAATGTCTGTTATTTAAGCCACTCAGTCTAGGGTATTTGGTATAGTAACCTGGGCAGACTAATACAGCTGATTCTTATCTTTATTAATTGGTGTATATGGACTGTTCATATTTAAAATGATGATTGATATAGTTGAATTAATATCTACTATGTCTGAAAGTGGTTTCTATTCATTGCATTTGTTCTTCATTTCTTTCCTAAGACTTCATTTTCTACCTTCTCTAATTTTAATAGATCATTTATATGATTTTATCTCCTTAGCATATCAATTACACCTTTATATTAATTTTTTAGTGTTTATCCTAGAGTTTACGATATACATTTTTAACCTAATTCCACCTTCATAAAACACTAATCAGTAAATGTAGAGCAAGTACTTTGTAATGGAGCATTCCCAGTTCCTCTTTTCTATCCTATGTGGTATCCCTGTCGTTCATTTCATTGATGCACATGTTATAATTACACAAAACACTCTAACTATTATTTCTTTAAGCAGGCAGTTATCTTAAATCAATTTAAGAACAAGAAAATGAAAAGATTTACTTTCCTTTTATTTATTTATTCTCTGATGCTCTTCCTGCCTTTATATAGATCCAAGTTTATAATCTATGTTATTTTTCTTATATCTGAAGACTTTTTTTTTTAACAGTTCTTGCAGGACAAGTAGGCTGGCAATAAATTTCCTCAGGCCTTTTTTTTTTTTTTTTTCTTTTGTTTGCCTCCTTTTCATTGGCAGCATAATTGTGTTGGATATAGAATTCTAGAGTTGAAAGTGCTATTCTTTCAATACTTTAAATATCCTACTTGACTATTTCCAGAACATTAACTACATATTCTTGCACATGGTCTACTTTTTCCTTAAAGTATCAGTTATAGTTACTTTAAATTTCCTCACTGATAATTCCATCTGCGTAATATCTAAGTCATTTTCTGATGGCAGTTTTGTCTCTTCAGAGTGAGATTTTCCTTGGCTTTTAACATGTTTTGTACTTTTTGTTAAAAGCTGGGCAGATTGTATTAGGTAATTAGGTAACAGAAACTGAGATAAATAGGCCTTTAGTGTGAGGCTTTGGGCTAGCACTGCTAGAAGTTAGACTTTGTTTAACTTTTTGATGTTGCTGTTGTTGTTATAGGTACCAGAAGCTTCAAATTCCTCTAATGCTGTCATCTTTTTCTCTAATATTGTTTCTGGGATTCCCTAAGAACAGCTCCTTACAGACAGGCTGTAGCTTGCAGATCTTTCAGCTATAATCCAGTTATGATACTGGAGTCCTGTTGGTGTGGTGGTGCGAAATTGTCTATATTCCTCCAACTAAATTGCAGTCTTTCAGTGGGCTTATGTCTCAGCAATGGAGCAATCACAAATGTTTCTCTATTGGTATGATATTGTACTCCCTCCCCCACACTCCCTTCCTTGGCTGAAGAATTTCAATCTATTTCCATGAAGCACTGTCTCTTATTGACTATTTTTTCCCCCTAAAGTGAGGTAGGAAAACCAGAAATCTCTCCCTGGAATGTGGAGGACTTTCTTTCCTGAGCTATGATAAGATGTCTGGACTGAGTTTTGTCAAAGTCCTTTAATCTGGAGAATAGGCCTTTGTTATAAAGGGCATTCTAGCTACTAGAAAAAGGACTATTTTCCCTGCTAGAGTCATGTAGTGCTCTTTCTCAGATCCTTACATAAATAACTTGGTAGTGGAGAAAAGCCCATGAAAGTTTGCAGACCATCCTAAGACTTCAGCTCCTAAGAGAGTCTCAGTCTCATACTAATCCACACTCAGCCTTCTTAAGTACTCCAAGCAGTTAATGGCCCCAGTAGCTTCTGATCTACATATGCAGATCTTAGCTGTTCTCTCTTTCTTTCTCTGGATGTACCTATCTCTCCACATTTCAGAGGACCATGACCTGTGACCTCAGTTCTCAGAGGGTCTAAGAATAGTTCCTATTTTCAGTTTGTTTACCTTTTACTTGCTGTAAGATGGAGTGACAATTTCCAAGCTTTTTCCCTGCCAGAGCTAAGGCCCAGTTGTGAGCTTTTAAGAATTTTGTTTATTTTTTTTTAGGAAATTCTCTTACTTTGTAAATAAGTTTTAAAAGTCATACATGAAGAATGAAATTGGTGCTTAAGGAGGTAAGTATCAGATATCTGGAAAATGTATGGACACACACACGTTTGTTCTCTAACAATGCAAAAGTGAAAAAGAATGTGTTTAAAAATATAGAGATTTCAAGAATATAGCAGATTATGTTTTCCAAAATTATTAATTGCTTTCAGTCTTGGAAGAATCAATTCAATTACAGAATGCTCCTCTTATTCCTATTATTAATCAACCCAGTCTGATACATATGATAGTTCATATGTAAGTCTATCTACTCCATGAGATAGTGTGAAGGTGTATCTTGGTATTTCCCAGAGTTGCAAACACAGAACTTTGCATATGATAGGCACTTAACAAATGTTTTAAAAATTGAAGCCAAAGACAAAACTTCATCATTTTGCTTTCCAAATAAGTAATATAATTTTACAAAGCATAAAATAACTTGTAATTTTTAATCCCAAATTTCCTGTTCTTAGTATGTAGGATAAGCTCTATAAATGATTTATGGGCTCATTAGACTGATTCTCAGAAATACCTAAAAATTTGACCCCAATTTTGGTTCCACAATACTGAGGTTTAATATTTGAGAAAAATGGGTTTAATAGACTTACAGTTCCATGTGGCCTCACAATCATGGCAGAAGGTGAAACGTACTTCTTAAATGGCCATGGCAAGAGAGAATGAGAGAGAAGCAAAAGTGAAAACCCCTTATAAAACCATCAGATCTCATGAGACTTATTCACTACCATGAGAACGGTATGGGGGAACCAATTATCTCCCACGGAGTCCCTCCCACAACAAGTGGGAATTCTGTGAGTATAATTCTAGATGAGATTTGGGCAGGGACACAGAGCCAAACCATATCAGTAGTCATACTGTCCTTTCAGGTTCAGAGAAAGGGATTACGGAATCTACCTCTTGATGGAGGAGTGACAAGGTCACAAAGTAAAAACAGTATGGCTGATGGGAGATAATTTATGCCATTTTTGGAAGACCCAATTTGAGAAAACTGTCCTCTGGCCACAAAAAGTTACATTATTGTCAAGTATAAAATGTACATATTCCCCTTCCTCTACAAATTCCCTGAGCCTCATCCTTTATAAAGTCACTTAAAAGTCCAAGACATGTCACCTAAATCATATTTAGGTGTAAAAGAGGCTCTATAGATGAGGCTACTCACGCATAACACTTTGAGTAACTTTCCTCTCAACTGGAAGACATGTGAACTAAAATGACAACTTCTCCCCCAGTGCCTCTAACATGCAGTGGTGAAAGAAGCATAGATTAAATGCTATAGCCAGTCGCATTCAAAAAGGAAAAAACCTGAGTTAGACAAAAGTCATTATTTCATAGCAATTCAGACATGTTGGGTATAAGTTGAAAATTCCTTAATCAGTTGTTTACTGGCTGGCAGGTGTTCTCCGTGGCCTTTACACTGTCTTCGGGGCTCTTAGTTGTGCCTTTTGAGTTAGTCTTTCTTTTCCACAAAAGCACCTCTGTTTGTAGCTAAGTAATTACCTTAACCTGCTTTTTGCCCATGTAAGTTTGGGGCATCCAAAACACCTGTTTTCTTTTTTTATTATTTTTTTCTATTTCTTTTAGTTTATGATGATACAATCCATTTATAAACTTTGTGAGTTTTCTGTGAATCAATTTATAATTTAGTCCTTCAAATAAAACTAATGTCTACAAATCACTTAAATATAAGACCTTATCTACCATAGTCTCCCTGTAAACCTTCTGGAAGGTTATGTCTTTAAGATACTTAGAAGCCTTATTATCTAACGAAGCGCTTACCACGAGCAGGATATTTATTGAAGGAATGTATGGATGAGTTAATTAATACAGTTGTCAAGTTTGTGTATTAAAAATTGGGGTGAGGACTTAGAAAATAATTTTCAAGAAAGAGAGAACATCTTTTTCTATGTAAAAACATGAGTTGTCAACCAGAAGTTCAGAAATTGTTAGGTTATGAAATTTATAGTAAGAGAAATATTCACCTCATTTTCCTACAAACTATATTTATTTGTAGACATTTATGAGTAAAAAAACCATACATCCTCTATAAAAACAAATAAACACAAATTTAAACTATCTTATGTCTACAACTAAGCCTAACTCTAGAATGTCCCGGGCTGACAGAAGGTAGTCTCAACATGATTTAAGGGTATTTCCTCTTAACATTTGTTATGACTTACTGGCATGTCAAACTAAGAGCTAAATAAATTCTTATTTTTCCCCATCATCCATTCTTTTTAGCTTTTGGGCAAAGCTATGTGTGTCCAATAATCTTATAGATTGCTTTAGTTTGCTCAGGCTGCCATAACAGAATACCAGGTGTCTCAGAAATGTATTTCCCACAGTTCTGGACACTCAGAAGTCCAAGATCGAGATGCTGGCAAGAACATTTTCATTCTAAGTTCTCTTCTTTTGGCTTGTAGATAGCTGCCGTCTTACTGTGTGCTCACATCACATCTATGTGCACTCACAGGGAAACTGATCAAGTTTTCTGATGTCTCTTCTTATAAGTGCACTAGTCTTATCATGAAGGCCCCACCTTCTTGACTTCATCTAGCCCTCAGTACTTCCCAATGGCCGCTTCTCCAAATACCATCACATTGGGGATTAGAGTTTCCACATGTGAGTTTGGGAGGACACAAATATTCAGTCTATAATGTTCTGTCACTGGGTGCCCCAAATTCATATTTTTCTAACATGCAAAATACATTTATTCCATTCCAAAAGACCCTAAATTCTCACTTTATTCCAGCATCAATTGTAGTGTCCAAAGTCTCATCCACCTATCATCTAAATCAGATATTGGTGAGACTCAAGTTGTGATTCATTCTGAGACAACATTTCTCTCCAGCTTTGACCCTGTAAAACCAGATGAGGTGTGTGTTTCTAAAATACCATAGTGGGGTACAAATAGATAGACACTCCCATTCCAAATGGAAGAAATAGAAAAGAAGGAAGGGATGATGGGTTTCAAGCAATTTCAAAGCATAGTAAGGCAAATTCTATTAGGTCTTAAGGTGGAAGAATCATACACTTTGGCTTGTTGCATTACCTTCTGGGTCCACTGAGGTGGCGGTACCATTTTCTGAACACTGTGGGGCAGCAGGTTCACTCCGATGGCTTTATAAGATTTGGGTCCCACCCCTGTGGCTTTAGGCAGCCCTGCCACCAAGGCATTGCTTGGTCAGAGGCTCTTTGGTTTTTTGAAGCTGAGGTAAAACCTTACCATTTGAAACCAAGGAGGCAGTCCTGATGACCTCTGAATCACCTTTAGGATCATTCTTCCCTTTTCTTGAAAGCTGGTGCATATTTGCAGCCAAATATTGTCTGATCCTATAAGATCTAAGAAGTGTGACAGTGTTGCAACATTTCATCTCATTTTTTAAAACATGCCACTTGTTTCATAATCAAAAAGAGTGTGTGTTAAAAGGTTTAGATTTTCTGCTAATCTGAGACCCACTGGATCAGAATAGATGACAATGTTTCATTATCCAAGAAATAAGCATTTTCACCTGATTTCCAGTTGAGTCTTTCTTACACTAAATTTTGTGAACCACAACTTAGATTTTAGAAATAAATGTAACCAAATGATTTTTATTATAACTTAAAAAAATATATATATATATCTAAAAACATGCATTCATTTTAAATTCTGTATGAACTAAAGACATCTTCATTGCTAAATGCAGCATCTTCATAATGTGCCTGATTTTCTTTTGGTTCTCAATGGTCTCTTTTCTCTCATTTTGTGTTATTGGTTACTTAAGTTACATTTTTATTTTTTTGAGACAGAGTCTCGCTCTGTTGCCCAGGGTGGAGTGCAGTGACACGATTTCGGCTCACTGCAACCTCTGCCTCCTGGGCTCAGGTAATTCTCTTACCCTAGCCTTCTGAGTAATTGGGAGTATAGGCATGCACCACAATGTCTGGGTAATTTTTTGCATTTTTTATGAGGACAACATTTTGCCATGTTGCCCAGGCTGGTCCTGAACTCCTTGTTTTTTATATCAAAAGTATACTTGCTTTTTAACATATTTTGTGAGCTATTTTCCCTATAATGGCACATATTTTTACAAATGCAATTATGTTACTTGAGTATATACAGGAACTTCAGAAAGTAAATAGTAATAGGAAGAAAACAGTGAAAGTGTTTCAACCTATCATTGAAATTTACATTAATGTGTTTTATTATAACATATCTAGATGACATAAATTATATAATACTCTACCTTACTCACCAATATTTTATCAACATCACTTAATTTTATAAGCCATGCTCTTTAAAATGTGTCATTGGCTTTAAAAATGTATAAAATTCTCTTCTTTATTAATGGCCTTTAGATATTTTAGATTTAACAAATTATGTTTTCTAATATCACCACTTAAACTGTTTAAATTAAAAAAAAATACCACTAAAACTTTCAAATTCAGTTTTTTTCTTCTACTAAAATAGAGCAGACACTTTTAGGTTTCTGACTCAATAGCCATCCTATCTCCTTCCTCTTACCTAACAAAATTCAGAGAGCCACCATTCTCTGCAATGGTGATGGGTCAGGGGAAATGGATCCCATCTTGGGGATTCTATCTTGTCTCAGCTAATCATAAAAATTCCACTGTCTTTGCTAGTGATTGGTCTAGAAATAAACATGTGACCCAAAGCCAGCTAATTAGGCATTCAGGCTAGTCTTCACTAGGTCATCTAGGAAAGTGACACAGGAAGATCTGGCCTCTTCTTTAGGACATTGGTGTGGTTGCATGAAATGTCTCGAAGTGTAATGACAGTTTATATCTGAGTCTCAAAGTCATAGCATGGAGTAAGGCATATCCAAGAGAATCTGGAACTGCCCCCTCTACCTCTGTACTTTCAGCATAAGACACGATAAGCCAGGTTTCTTTAGTTATGACTTTAACAAACTCATACCCTGGATGAAGAAATGGCTTGAGACTACTTTAAGCATATAAATTATGCATCTAGGGTAGATAAAAGCGTGGAATACAAAAAATATTGGTTAAAAAATGAATCCTTGAATATATTTGTGTTTAAATAAGTATTGATGAATAATATTTTTAAAAAGTCACTGTAAAACAAAATTCTGTGTGACTAAAATACATAGTATGGAAAATGGGATAGAAAGAAAAATTAATGTATATGTAATTTTTTATATCTTTTGTCTTTATTAAAGTCTTATGTGAACATAATCTGAATATACCCTGTGGAGTCTTGGGAATGCTTTTAATTGTCTGATCCTACGGAATTGCTGCAGGTGGCCACACATTTTCAAATCTAGATCAAATAGCTGATTTCATAACAAAGTAAAATTTACCAAAATTAGTAAAGAAGAGAGAATATATCTAAACCATCAACCTCCCTTAAAAACAATCAGATGACAATTGTGCAAGATTTAAATACGTTCAGATGAGATTCCATTGCTTTCAGAGATCAGGAACTTCACCTAAAACAAATTCTTCCTTGCATCCAGCTTAATTCTTGTCTAAATACTGCAGGTCACAATCATTATGTTTCACAGCAAAATAGAAAGAGGTTAAAATTATATTGGAGACAATGTTTAACTTTTAAAAACTGTTAATTGTGCAGCAAGCAAACAAAAATAGAAACCCAGGAGGTTAGTGATTTTTTAAAGCAAGCTATGCATGCAAACAAATAATACTGGGTTTTAAATACAAAAGAAATATCTGGTTCCTTGGGTAGAAATCACTCCTGGACAGATTCTTTTTGTACTGCTTACAGCTTACTGATATGGAGAATGCCTTAGTAGACTTGGAGGACTATAAATTTTGGTAATTTTTTAAAGATATAATCATACTCATGTCCCAGAGTAAATAAAAGCACCTTGAAAAACGTGTGTTTTTCATCAGTAAACTTATAATCAAGATATTTGACTCCACAGACAGTGCTGATATTAAATGTTGCAATGTGTATGAGATCAAATAAGGATCTTTGCTAAAACAGCTAATAATAAGGTAAGATAATGGAAAGACAAAATTAATAGTGGATAGCCTTAGCCACCTTTCAAAATCTTGACACAGCAGAAATATATTTGCATTGTTTCCATACCTCACTTCTCTGCCGCTCCTCCCTGCCATTTTCTGGTACTTAACATAACCTTCACCTTTTAAATACTGGTTTCAAAGCCATCCCTGCACTTACAAATAGCATGAAATAATACACCGAATTATAAAAGAAAGAAAAACATCAATAAGAGGAGGGCAAAACAAAGAAAGCCATCAACAGAACAGGAATCCTTTGAAGCATTGTTGAAAGATACAACCCATGGAGAAACAAACATTTCAGAAAACCATGATTTAAATGCCTAGAAGTCTTTTATAAGGATGGGAGAGACTCCAGGGCTTCCAATCTCAGAGTGTATAAAATGGATCTAAGAAAAAAGAGTTACTGAGATATCTATCATGGTGATTCATATGGGAATGATATTTGAAGTAGCTAGGCCAGGTGGCATTTGTCCCTTTCTACATGTGCTAGCAGCAGGCTGCAGTACCATGTGCATAGAGGTTAGACAAGAGACAGTGAGGATAAAGACGCAGGGTCACATCTGTGGTAACTATTGGCCACAGAAAGATAGGAAGTCTACACACACTTTTGTAAGCTGCTGGCCTGCCACTGACAACTGACAGAAACACATTGCTGACAATAGTACAGCTAGATCTACTAGGAATCAGAAATCAAACTCGATAGATAGGCAAGTATGCTGCAACCGTTAACATGAAGTGGAAGGACCAAGCTCAACAAAGCATTTTTAATCCCCAGAGAAAAATAAATACTATGGTGAAATTTCAAATTAAGAAAGAGAAAAGGAATGCCCAAAACAATTTCAGAAAATAAATTAAAAAATCAGATGAGCATCAAATTGTTTTATTATCAACACTGGATGCTAAAATGCAGTAGAGCAGCATCTTCAAAACACTAACCAAAAGAAGTGATCCTAGAGTAAAAAGACTATACCCATGTCAGCATACAAGTGAGAGGGAAAAAGAAGAACACTTTAGAATATGCAAGGATTTAGAAAGTTTAACAAACTCACACTCTGGATGAAGAAATTACTTGAAGCTATTTATAAGCATATGAATTACAGATCCAAGGTAGATAAAAAGCATGGAATATAAGAAATATTAGTTAAAAATGAATCTTCCAATATATTTATATTTAAACAATTATTAATGAATAATATGAAAAAGTAGTCACTGGGAAATAAAATTTCATGTGACAAAAATTAGTAGTATGGTAAATGGGATGGAAAGAAAAGTTAATGTGTATGAAAATTTTTCATATCCTTTGTCTTTACTAAAGTCTTATCTGAATATACCTTGTACAGTCTTGAGAGTACTTTTAATTGTTTGATTAAATGATCTGGAATTGCTGCAGGTGCCCACACATTTTCAAATCTAGATCACATAGGTGATTTAATAGAAAAGCAAAATTTACCAAAATTATATATAAAAAAAAAGGAATCAAACACAGCATACCTGGAGGAAAATGAAGATATAGATTAAACATTAATCTCTAATATAGGAATTAGGCTAAGTGCATTTTATCAGTTATATGTAACAAACATATTATTTTCTTATATTAACCACTTCAGAAAATAAGCAGTAAAAAGATAAAAAGCATTCCAACACAATCTCTAAACCTTACTTTATCACAATTCCTAAAGAAGACAAGCATAGCACAAAACATAAATATTCAAATTGCTCTTCGTTCTAAATGCAAATATAAAAGTTTTAAAATATTAGAAGTCATGATCAATCAATGAAAAAGAGTGTCAAGACTAGTTTAGCATATAAAAAAGTAATTCATTACATTGAGATTAAAAGGAAAAACCCTTTGTTTTTTTTTTTTCTTTTATTTTTCCTTAGTCTCCCAGGTAGCTGGGACTACAGATGGGCACCACGATGCCCTGATAGTTCTTTTTGTTTTGTTTTGTTTTGTTTTGTGGTGTTTGTTTGTTTGTAGAGATGGATTTTGCCGTGATGGCCAGGCTGATCTCAAACTCCTGGACGCAAGCAATCTGCTCACCTCTGCCTCCCAAAGTGTTGGAATTATAGGTGTGAGCCACCATGTTATCTTAATAAATGTAGAATATTGGCTTACTAGAAACATTATAATTAAACAGGAAAAAAGATAATATCATTATTAAGAAGAGAAAAAATGCTGTTAGATATGATAAGCACTGTTATAATCAACATTTTCTATTTACATTTAACATGGTAAATAAAATTTTAAAAGTATAAAAATATGTATACTTATAAAATATAAGAAGTATACATATCGGGAAAGATAAGAATATCACTATTTAAGATGCTACTAAATGTTTCCTTAAAATCCCAAGAAATAAACTGAATACAGTTTAAGACAAAAGAGAGATTGGATATAGCAGTGAAAGGGGAAACCATTTAGAATGTGGCATTGTGAAATGGCTATCCACTTACAGAAAAATATATCGTTAACAAAGTTAAATATGTGACAAACTTAAACACATATTTGCAAAATGTTTAGCATTAAATAAAAAAGCACCTAAAGCCAATTTTTAAAATAGGGAAAAAGAGGTAGCAGAAGAAAATAATTAAGGGCTACGACTAGGTAGTTCATATAGAATTTAAAACAGCCAACAAATATGTAAAAAGAGTGATAATTGTAACTTCTTTTGTTATCTCAAAGTTTCCAGAGAAACTCATTAAACTGAGACAAAACAAGGGGTATTAAATATCACTCATTCTAAGTAGAATTGCTGTGAAGAGATTTGCAAAGGTGCCAGCCAAAAATGTGTTCTGCTAACGGTAACCAAGCACCAATCACCAGTCTGGATGAGAGGTGAAGTTTGAAGCTGCCTTAGGGAAAATTTCTCAGGAGAGAGTTGCTAGTGTGGCCTGGGTCGCCTTCTGAGTGGGGCTCAGAGCCTTCCTCATATCACACCGGGGTTTCTAGTTGGATATATGTGGACAATGGGGAAGATAATCAGACTGGTATTGTCTTAAAAGGGAATCTGTATGTTTGGAGTTAGGATGCATTATCCTGTACATTGCTCTCAGCAAAAATAACTATAAAAAAATAAAATACAAAACCTCCTGATTGAAGGCATCAGAGAAATATAAAGGCAACATAAATGTGAGGGGAGAAGACATTAGACAGTAGAAAATTTTTGCAGCACTTTTAGGGACATCGCAAACCAAAAAATAAAAAAAGAGCCAACAAAGCAACAAATAAAAAATAAAGCTCAGGGATACCAACAAGTTGTGATTCGTGAGTCCATAATCTAGGAGTGAAGAGAAATGCAGTGAAGGAAACTCAACAGTCTGATCCCCTATTCTCATCATAGCACCGCTGATTCTTAGGCAGCTCAGCCTAAGAGGCAGAGATGTTGGCCAAAACGAAGCTACTAAGAGGCTGTAAAGGCAAGAAAATTTATCTACAGGAGAAACAAAAATGGAATACAGATCCACCAAAATGGACAGATTCTTGTGAAATCTCAGGTTTTCAGTTGAGATAAAGGCTACTCTCTAAGAGTAAAAGCAATTTAGAAATAGAAAAATTTATAGACTAAAAACTAATTACAAATGAGCTTTATCCTGCTTCTCTTGAGATATGATCTGATTCTACTTTAGCTACCTAGGAGGAAATAAGTAAAATCTTTTTTGAGGGAATATAGCATAATTTAGATTCCTTACAATCATTAATTTTTAATGCCCAACAATCATTCAAAAAATAGTATATAAGTATATTTAAAGGCAGTCTGAGACAGTATTAGATAAAGGAAAAGGTCTTCAGGTGATTCAGATAGTTCAATTATTAGATATGGACTTTCAGAATCATTAATATGTTCAAGAAAAGATAAGGCAATATAGAGGATTTCTGAAGAAAAATGAAAACTATAAGACAGAATTAAAATTACATCTTAATTTTAATTAAGATTAAAGAAATAAATATACATAATAAAGATTAAGAAAAAAGAGTGAAATTACAAATACAATAACAAGATTCATTAGCCTCTATAAAGAGTTATTAATGCTCTGGAAGAACCATAGAAAATAGGCAGACTGAAGCATTAAAATCATATGATACAAGACAAAAAGATCAAACATGGAATAAGGACAAATGAGAGAGAACAGCTCAGGAGTAACACTGAAAAATATCACAGCTAAAAATTTGCATTATTGTTGAAAGACGTGAAGCCACAGATTCAGGAAGCCCCATGTACTCTAAGAAGAATACAAAGAAAATTGTACTACGTACATTATCGCAAAACTATACAAATCCAAAGAAAAAACAGAATGAATAAAATTTTACCTTAAGAGAAGCAATATTCAACTGTAAATTGACTTCTTCAAAGAAATGATAGAAGCTAGAAAACAAAAATCACTTGCTAAAGCCTGAATGGGAGGCAAATAAAAACAATTTCAGACAGGAAATCAAACTAAAAAGAAGAAGAAAGGATGAAAAAAATTATTGAGACTAAAGAAATGTGATGCTTGGGAGAGCATGGAAATTCAGGAAGAATGCCATAACTATATAATAAACATGATAACTAAGTGGGTAACTAAAAGGAAATATTGATTCTATAAAATAATAATATACCAAGAGATTTAAAATACGAGTAAAAAATATGAAAACCACATTGAGAGTGGGGAAGACAGTGGAATGAAAAAGTGAGTATACAAGCTGTGCCGTCTTCATCTGGGAAATGTGCAACTGAGAAAGGGGAAGAGTTTTAAATTGAACAGTGAGCATTAGTGTTGATCTTACATTACAAAGAGTTTCTGAAACTACTGAGATGAGAATGTCCTGAAGACTGAAATAACCAAGAAAATCCATGGAGTCAGCCCCTCATTTCATCCAGGGGCAGAAAAGAACAAATCCAAGGGGATGATATGGAGTGGTTTGGCAGAGAACCAAACAGCTTTAGGGGTTGGTTCCTGCAATACATCATCTTAACTGAGGTTCATTCTATTAACTTTTTATATGAGAAAAAAATGAGGTAGCATAGGAAGTAATCAGGAAAATATAAATTAATGTATTGACATCATTTTTTACAGGTTAGATTGGCAAAATTTAAGAGACTGATAAAAATCCATTTTTGTAAAAATGAAGGGAAGTTAGAACTTGTCCACAATGTTGATAAGAATATCAAGAAATAGTTTTGGAAAGTGATCATATATATATACATATGTACATATAGATACAAGACTATAAACAGAGATATGCAGCATTTCAAAATAAGTTTTTTTAACTTAAAAATAAAAACCCCTACAGGTTTAGAATAATATAAGAATATAAGCTCCATGAAATCAAAAGCAATCTAAAGAAGGGTTTGGAACATGACAGTCATTCTATAAATATTTGTTGAATGAATAAGTTTCTATTTATGTACAAAATGGAGGAAAATAAAGATATATTTAAATATTTAATTTTGTATAATTATGTATTGTGTGAATTTTTGAAAGAAAAAATTTAATCACTCAACACTTAAAGTAAAATAAAATAAATTGTAAGTTAAAAGTACATGCTTTATATATACCAGTTCTAACATTCTGCAGCTTGAACAAATCTACCAAGCTACTAATCTGCTAACATCTCTGGACATCTTTTAAATGAAGATAATAAAATACAACTAATGAGTTTTTTGTGAAAATAACAAGTGAATACCAATTAGCCAGCTGCTTGACACATTATACAGAGTCATTAAATGGTGGCAGGATATTATTTATCACTCTCCTAACCTCCAATGTAACCCAATGTCCTTTGCTGACCTTTTTTCAATCCAAGTTTCTCCAAGATGGAACCTCATCCAGGACTGACATAATGAGCTATGCCATCACTTTAGAATATCTCCCTATTCAGTGAACCTATTTATTAATGACTTTTTTTAAGGAGAAGGAAAAAAAGACTAAGCTGTTTATCTCAAGGCATACAACAAAATATATTTTAAGATCAAAGGTTAAATATTCAAATAACAAAAACAGAGAAAAATATGGGCAATATTAATATGAACTTCGGATGTGTAAAGATTTTTTTAAGCTTAATCAAAATTGAATAAATAACAAGGAAAACAAGTAATAGAATTGACTATACAAAAATAGAAACCTATTAAAGACATTAGGCCTAAAAAACTTTCAACGAAGATGCCAAACACAAATTTAATGCACTAATTTTTGAATAGCCCTGCGTATCTATCATAAAACATAAAGAAGCCCTCAAAGACATTTGGACAAAAGACAAAGCACATGATTTACCCTCTCCTCAAATTCAGTCTTACACTTAGTTTATAAAAGGTATTATTGATACTTTTTAATATGAAAATAATTTTATGTATTGTTATTTTCCCATTCACGCCTGAAGCTAAGCTGTCACGAAACAACGGCCACCAGGTGGCACAGCATCCCCTGAGTTGCGTGCAGTTGTTATACCCTTCCCTATGGGACCAAGCAGTGAGGGAGTCACTCCACCTACCCACCACGGAACCTGCTCCCTTGGCCAGAGCTGAAACTGGCACTTCCATCTGGGAAAACAGTGCCTTTTCAGAGGCTCATTCCACTCCTAACAGTCATCACTACTGCACTCTAGACCTGGAGACCAGCACGAAAGCAGCACATACCCTTCTAGGGAAACAGTGCTGAGGGGGAGCTGTGCCATCCACCTCTCCCAGTCAGTTGCTGCACCCTGACCCCCAGGCCCTGAGCTGAAGCTGCACACTCTCTACTACAGAAATGGTGCTTTGGTGGAGTTGCCACACACTGCCTCTCAAGAAAACAGTGCCTTGGCAGATTTATTCCAAAGATCCCTCTCAGTCACTGCTGTCCCCTGCCCCATGGTACTCAAACTGAAGCTTCACCGCCCCTCCCAAAGAAATAGTGCTTTGATGCAACTACTCCATAAACCCCTCTCTGTCACTGCTGCATCCTGTCCCCCTGTGCCAGAGCCGAAGCAATGCAGGACACCCCGGGGAAATAGTGCCTTGGCTGTCCAGAGTAGTCATACCCCTCTGTGCCCCAGCTAAAGCAGAATCTTGCTTCCTGAGAAAATGGTACCTTTGCTGCTGCTCAGAGCAGCCACATATCCTTGAGGCTAGGTTGAAGCAGTTCGCTAACTCCCAGTAAATGGAATCTTGGCTGCACAGAGGTGTCACACACCCTAATACCTAAGCTGAAGCAGCACCCTGCAGCCCAGGAAAACCATGCCTGGGCCATCCAGAAAAGCCATGCCCCCCACACCTGAGAGGAAGTGGAACAGCAACCCTTAGGAAACAGTGCCTTGTCTGAGTGAGCAGCTATTCATCCCAGGGCTGAGCTGACCTACTACCACATATCACAGGGAAACAGGAGAGTGGTATGAGACATTCTCCCCCACAGGCCAAACAACTCTGATACCTTATTTCTCTGGACATGGACTGGTAACCCAGATTTGGAGTTGCTGATACACTCCTTTACCTGGGTAGTGGAGTCACTGTTGTGCTGCTTCCTGACCCCAAGGGCCCAAACAACAGCTGTGTTCTGCAATTCCGAGGTCTTTGCTGCTGCTGTGCTTGGCCTCACAGAGTCTAAGATACTGCCAAGCCCTGCCATTTCAAAGTCTAAAATCAATCTTACATGGAGTGTCATTCCCTGGGACTCCAGTGCCACTGAGCCCTGTTACTCAGGTTCTTGAATTACAGCCATACACTGCCTCCTAGGCCCAAACCTTCAGAGCACCTTTTCTTCTCCAGAATTGGGCCAGTGCTATACTCTGACCCCAGGGGTAGAATCACCACTACAATGCAGCCTCTCGGGCCAAAACTGCTAGGGCATACCCCAGAGTCACAGATCTTGACTCTGTGGGCAACAGAAATCCAACCTAGCCACAGAAAGCAAACCTGAACCCTAATTCCCAGTGTTACAATAGTATCACAAGACTCTGAGGCTAGGACCTCGACCCCACAGCTGCTCTGAACACCTACACCTGGAACTCAGCACTGCTGCAGCTGCTTGTAGGCCATGTCAGACCTGATAGCAAGAGCCAGCCCTTTGGTTAAGTCTCCCCATTGTGTGGAAAACAAGAATAGGAAGACCCCAAAATATCCCTTTTCAACCAGAAAAATCAACAGCCTACATCACTGCCATTGTTGCCACAAATGTCTACAGTCCAGGTCACTAGGGGTGCCCACAGTTATTTGCTGACATTAACAGCTTAATGGATTTAAAATACAGCCCAATTGTATGCTGCCTACAAAAAACTCACTTCACCTCTAAAGACACATACAGACTTAAAGTGAAAGGATGTGAAAAGATTCCACACAAAGGAAACCAGAGTGAGTAGAAGTTGTTATACTTGTATTAGGTAAAATAGACTTTAACTGAAAAACAGTAAAAAGAGACAAAGAAGGTAATTATATAAGAATAAATAGATCGATTCAGCAAGAGAATATAACAACCTATAAGCATCCAACACCAGAACACCCAGATGCATAAATGCTATTAGATCTAAAAGGAGCAAGAAACTCCAATACAATAATAGTTGGGGATTTCTATACCCCACTGTCAGCATTATAGAGATCATCTAGACAGAAAATCAACAAAAATACTGGATTTAAACTGCACATTAGACCAAATGGAACTAGCAGACATTTATAGACTACTTCATTCAACAGCTGCAGAATACACATCCTTTCATCAGCATATGGAAAATTTTTCGAGATAGACCACGATAGGCCACAAAGTTTGTTTCAAGAAATTTAAAAGAATTAAAATTATATCAACTATCTTTTCTTACCACAAATAGAATAAAGCTAAAAATCAATAGCAAGAGGAATTTTTAACACTGCACAAATACATGGAAATTATACAACATGCTTCTGAACAACTAATGAATTCACGAACAAATTAAGGAGAAAATTAATATATTTCTGTCAGCAGTAAACACTGACATCAAAAAAGTAGAAAGATTTCAAGTATACAACCTAGCAATGCATCTCAAAGAACTAGAAAAAAAAATAAGCCAAACCCCAAAATACTGGAAAGAAAAAAATAAATAATAAAGAACAGAGAATACACAAATAAATTCTAGAATAAAAAACACAAATGATCAACAAAACAAAAAGTTGGTTGTTTGAAAAGATAGACAAAATTGAGAAACGATTAGCTAAACTAACAAAAAATGAGAGGTAAAAGATTCAAAAAACTAAAATGATAAATGAAAATGAAGACATTACAACAGATATCACAGAAATACAAAGAATCACTGGAGACTGTTATGAACAACTACTGTTGACCTTTGTACAATGTGAGCATTAGAGAGAACCAACACCCTGCATAGTTGAAAATCTACATATAAATTTTAACTCCCCCCAAAATTAACTAGTAATAACTTATGGTTTATTAAAAGGCTTACTGATAGTATAAATAGGCTATTAGCACAAACTTTGTGTATTATATGTATTATACACAGTATTCTTACAATAAAGTAATCTAGGAGAAAATTCTGTTAAGAAAATCATGAGGAAGAGAAAATATATCTACTTTTTTTTAGTGGAAGTGGGTCATCATAAAGGGCTCCATCTTTGCCATCTTCACACTGAATAGGATGAGGGGGAGGGTTTTGTCTTGCTGTTTCTGGGGTGGCAGAGGTGGAAGAAAATCTGCATTTAAGTGGACCTGCACAGATCAAATCCATATTGTTCAAGAGTAAACTGTATATGCCAACAAATTATAAAACCTAGCAAAAATGGAAAAATTCTTGAACATGTACAACCTACCAAGATTTAACTCAAGAAGAAAAAACCCAAACAGAAAAATTTTAGGAAATGAGACAGAATGTGTAATGAAAAGTTTCCCAACAAAGAAAAACCCAAGACCAGATGCCTTCACCGCTGTATTCTATCAAACCTTTAAAATACTAATGCAAATTCCTTCCAAACTTCCCAAAATATTGAAGAGAAATAAATTCCTCCAAACTCATTCTACAAAATCATCATCCTCCTGATACCAAAATCAGACAAGGACACAACAAAAAAGAAAACTCTGGGGCAATATCGCTAATAAACATACATGTAAAAATCCTCAACAAAATACTAGCCATCCTAATCCAGGAGCGCATTAAAAAGGTCATTGATTGTGATTAAGTGGAATTTATTGAAGAAATCTGAAGAGATTCAACATGTGTAAATCAATAAATATGATAGATCACATCAACAGAATGAGGTACAAAAACCATATGATCATCTCATTAGACACAGAAAAAGCATTTTATAAAATTTAACATGACTTTATTTTAAAAATTATTGGTACACAAGGTATAGAATGTATCTCAATACAATGCACACAATGGAATATTATTTAGCAATATAAAAGAATGAAATTTTGTCATTCGCAGCAATGTGGATGAGATTGGAAGGCATTATGTTAAGTGAAATAAACCAGAAAAAGAAAGATAAATACCACATATTCTCACTCATATGTGGAAATTATGAAAATTGATCTCATACAAGTGAAGAGTAGAATAATGGTTACTAGAGACTGAGAAGAATAAGAATAAAGGAGAGGATAACTAGAGATTGATCAATGGATTCAAAAGTGCAGCTAGATATGAGGAATAAGTTGTGGTGTTCTATAGCACTCCAGGGTGACTATAATAAACAACAATCTATTTTATATTTTTGAATAGCTAAAAGAGTGAATTTTGAATGTTTTCAACACAAAGAAATGGCAACTGTTGAGATGATGGATATGCTAATCACCATGATTTGATCATTATACATTGTATACATGTGTGAAGATATACTGTACTCCATAAATATGTATAATTATTATGTGTCAATTTGAAATAATAATGTTTTTAAATGTGACAAAATGTTATAAATAGCCATAATGTATGAATATATTTTAGGGATTTATTTAAAAAAATAATCTTAGATCATTTAAGGATTCAAAAACAAAGTCTTATGAGGCATCATTTGTGATAGTGAAAACAGTCAATAGAGTATAAATTTTAATTACTAGTCCTGTGGTACAATAATATTAATAACCCACTGTGTGGTGAAATATTTATGACATAATGGTAACAAAATAAGAAGTCTGCAATATTAAATGCATACTCTAACTCAAATGTCTATAATAAATGCAAATATATCTTATATATGTATAATAAAAAAATTAGAAAGAAATTAGTCACAATAGTTATAATGTTTACCACCAAGTTAGGATTAAGATTGATTCAGCAAAATGGGGAGGCTGTATTCCATAGTGTGAGTGCAAAGACTCTGGAAGCAGATTCATGAGCTTTCTATCCAGTCCTGTTACTTTAGAGAAGTTACTTAATATTTCTGAATATTAACTTTTTTTCAAATTTTTTTAAAGTACACACATACATTTGGTGGAGTTTCAGAGCACATATCAATTAAAATATGTAAAAGAATGCAGTGTAATTTTTGTCACAGGAAAGGAGCCAAATAAACATTAGATCTTTTATATTCTTTATAAATTGTTGTATTTTCCAAGTTTTCTACCATTGAGTTTGTAATTTTATTTTCGAATTAGGAATTTTTCTGAATGCTGATTATTCTATTTCTATCTGCTGTCCTATTGTGCCTAACCTAAGACAAGCAAATCTTCTGCATCCTGACTCCACTAATATCAGTGAACAGCCCGGGGAGAAGAGAAAAAATCATATAAGCCAATTATATGATTACTTTTATGTTTGCTACATCTGTTAACTCTCTGGAAATACATATTTTTAAAATTTTACTTGTAAACGTCTGCACTGTATGCTTGGAAGAAGGAATTTTTTAAACTCTATTTTATTTCCCAGCATATAACATAAAGCCAGAACCAAGATATTCGTAAAAATCCATGAAATTAAATGGGTCTGCAGATATAAAATGGCAAGCATTCATAGCAGATAATGGGAAATATTTCAAAGGTGAAGCTATTTCTGGTACAGTACATTTTAAACCAAGCAGGAAGCCACTTAGTCAACTGTATCAGTCAGGATCCAGTCAAAAGACAGAAACCATACAGTAATTTAATCATGGGAAGTTTAATATAAAAATTACTAACTTTGAAAGGAGATTGGCATAACAAAGGACTTCCTAAAAATGAGAAATAGTCTTAAAAATACAAGAATAGTAGATATAAAGAGAATATCAATGAAGGAGCATCCCACCTCTTCACCCCTTAATACCACAGGGCTTGAGATAAAGATGGCAAAGTTTGCTAAGGTGCAGCACTTTCAGAACTTGCTAGAAACTCACCTTCTGAAATGCCAGGGGAAGTGCTCTACAGGGAAAGGTTGCACCTCAGAACTTGCCGCAAAGCTGTTCAAAGTTGTGATAAGGAAGCTGCTTACTCCCTGATATTGATGGTCAGAGTAAGCAGCAGCACTCAGGTTCTGGAGAAGCCACCTGTATAACGGGAGCCTAATACTGTTGAATCTACTCATAATTCAAGAGTCCAGTGATGGATGTGTGATGCATACATTAAGGAACCTGCCACAAGAAGCACATTGGAACTTCTTTCTGCTCCAATCTCCCTCCAGTGCCCTCTACTGATATGCTTTCTAATGGCAACTGGCAAAATAAAAGTATTTGTGGGGCTTACCTCCATTATCACAGAGTAAGTAATGAAGGTGGATTTGGAACTGAGAGATAAATTGGTATCTGGCAATTTTCACATTTTTGGTTACTCAGCTTCCGTATTCACCTTTATACACACATTTGTACTTTATAATAACAAACTATCTTTATACTTTCCCCTAAAAAGATAAAGCTATTCTTTTTACGAGTGAAGTTCTCATCTGTTCCCCAAAATGAGAAAAAAGCAGAGTCCCAACAGTCATTACATCCATCACTGGCTTCAATGAGTACTACTCAAATCCCGCCACACTTCCATGGTATATTCTATCACCTAAATGCCAAAGGTTAAACCTAACTTCTAGCAAGTTGCATACAAAACAATATGAAAGAAGTTAGAGAAAAAGAAAATTGTTGGCACATGCCAATAAACACAGGCATATAACCAGCAAAAAGAAAAAATACAGTTACCACATTTCTCATCTCTGTAACCGGTCACAAGAACATAACTGATACATATTACTTCATTCTTCTACTATTCATTTCATACTTCCCCTGCCTTCAGTCAGAATGTCAGCTGGTCAGGATACTTTACCTGTTGGAGTAATGCAAATCTTTTTTCTTGAAAGGTCTGAGTTAGCAATCATGCTATGATTTGCTGTTGTTTCAACAGTTTTCCGTAACTATTGAGCATGGGAGTACTAAGAAATACACTAGAGGATTTGCTGGGTTTCAAATTTGGTCCTGCTTATCCTCATTATGCAGCAACAAATCAAATTCCCTTTGGTAATTGGGAGAAATCACTCCATTAAGTAGAATAACCTTTTTTTCCTGCCTATTAGTTCAATGGCATAAAGAGACCAAGCTAATCGGGTAGCAGTTTCATCTTCCAATTCAATGGAACCAATATTGTGTCCCATAGTTGCAGCATGTTCACCTTGGAGACTAACAGTTCCAAATCAGCAGAGTTCAAAGCTGCTAGAATAGAAAGCAAAAATTTTGCAAGTATATTATTGAGTATAATAGTAAGAAAAGACACTCTCGTTTTCATCCTTTGATTCCCAGATTCATGTCTTGTGTATGGCAGAAATAGCATCATATAATGACCTTTGCTTCAAAATATATACTTTATTTTGTATGTCAGAACCTCATCCTTTCAAGGTATTGTCTCTCAATTGGCTCTGGAACTGAGTCTTCAGCAAGCCATTTCGTATTTCTATTTATTCTGTAACTTCTGGTTGATGGGGTATTTAGAATGATTCGTTGATTCCATGGGCATGAGCCATTGCTGTACTTCCTTTGCATTGAAATGAGTTCCTTGACCAAAAGAAATGCTATATAAAGTAGCATGAGATTGGGTAAGTGGTTCTCTGGGATTATGGATTGTAGTGCTCTCAAAAGCTCTGATCCCCTCCATGATGGTTTCCTAATGTGATCAACCCACCACAAGATGACTAGATGGTCCCCCTGAAGAATTGTGCCATATTGAGAACTGAGTATTTCTCCTTGTTGCCGACAGGTTAGGAACTCAGCAGCTACATTAGTCAGGTCATATCTGTAAGAGAAATTCCATGTTGTTAGGCCATGTGTAGTCTATTCCTACCACCTTGATGACTTTGCTCATGAGCCCATTGACCAAGAAATGGGGAAAGTGGTAAAAAGAGACTGACATCCACAGAATGTGTCATTCTGTCCACCTAATTATTAACATCTTCCACAGCAGTGGATAAACTTTGATCAGCATTCACATGGGTCACAAATATCTTCACAATCTGTGCCCATACTGAGAAACATCCATCTTTTCCCCAGACTTCACTGTTGCCAATCATACAATTTTGTTTCTGTCATGTGCTTAACCATCCATACAAGCCATTAGCAATTACTTAGAAAGTAATGAAAATTATTCCTCTCACTGAGAAGAATTTCCTTTGCTCTTATCCTTCAGGAAGCACCCCTAAATGGATCTGTAGTATTGCAGCTATCCACTTTTGAGAGGTACAAGCATATGCAAATTGCTCATAACTTTCAGACCCACTTAAGTTCAGTTTCTTATGGGCCATTTTACTGTTATAATATATATTGCTGAGCATGCCTAAACTTATAGCCAGGTGTGTCAGACTGTAACAGGCTCATGATGGAAAGCTCAGGCCACATGATCACTTGATATCCCTTTGTTAGAAGTTCAGTCTCCACCAACTCCCAAAGCAAGCCAATATTCTTACTCAAAATAGCTGCAGGAGACAGCATCAATTTCCTCCAAAATCCTAGAGCTCTGGAGTGTGATTCTTTTCTTGGTGCTTCCCAGGGACTCCATGAAGGATCTTCACTTGCCACAAATATTTTAAATAATTGGTTTATACTGGACCTGCTAGATCAGGAAGGATAAGGGGTAGTGTAGCCTTTACTACAGCTTGAAATTGCTGCAGAGGTTTAGGGTCACTTCTAGCTGAATGAGAAAACACAAAATCTGAAATCTCTAGATCAAAGTTCAGCCATATCAATTAATTTGGCCTAATCTAGTGGTATAATCCATGACTTTTTTTATAAATCTAATACCATTAGACTATATTTCTACACATTTTCCACAGATTTCTCCCAAAATATTTTAGTAACATTTTGTGATTTTGTGGGAATAAACTATTTGTCCAAGGTCATAGTGACCTGTCTCCTTAGAATACACTGATATTTTATTCTAGTTATGAAATAGCAGCTACCAGGGACAGTCGTAGGTCTTAAGAAGAATGAGCTTCCTTCTTCAAGGCATCTTATCCAGGTAAAGTTATCTCTCACAGCGTTTCAAAATTAAGTAAAACTGTTTTTTCAAGTACCAGAGTGAAAAATAATTCCACCAGAAAGAGTATTGAAAAGTGATTTAGGAGTCAAGAGTCCCTATTTCATCTGGATCCAGCTAGATGTCCCCAGTCCAACTAGATCTCCCATCCAAGATCCAAATCCTTCCCTATCAGTGTCCTGACTTTCATATGAAAAACCTTGACAAGATAGTGAATTCAATTGTTATTGTAATTCATCAACATGCTAACATATAGTTAAATTGTGTGTTTGATTTTCAGAAATGACTGTGACTACAAAAAAATTTTAAATTCATTTTAGCACCTTCATGGAAATGCTCTAGTGTTTGAAACTGTTACGTCAGCTTAAAGTTAAGGGAATTAACCTTATTATTTCATTTCTGTAAACTGAAGGACACTAAAAAGGATCCATGTTACACCACAATCCTTATAGATATCATTACTGCCATATGGTCATAATTGGTACCTTAGAAAATAACAAAAGTATTTTAGCACCTTTATTTTTTCCTGATAAGGAAAAGCTTCCCTGGCAAACCTCAAAGAATTCCTTCAAAGTCAACTCTTGATTTAGTATAAATATATATATATATATATATATATATATAGAATTAAATTGAATTTATTTGAAATAGAAAGATAGTGAGGACTTCTGGTTTTGGAAATCTGGTAGGTTGAGTATGTTATCCAGAATTCCTAGGCAATTGTCATGGGAGAGGTATATTGTCTCAACCTACCAGATTTCCAAAACCAGAAGTCCTCACTATCTTTCTATTTCAAATATATTTTGATAAGGTCAAAATCAACTTAGGATGATCAGGATGATCCACGTACCTATTTCTTTTTGCTTTCATGTAGATTTAATACCACTTGGGCTTGTTGGTTATAATTTTATAACAATCCTTATTCCATTTTCAAATCATGGGTTTTATAGGACTTGGATACCAATTGTTGTTGTTTTATTTGTACTGGAAAAGCGCAGAGTCCTGCAAGATACTGTGTGTATATAGAACTTTGAGAAAATATTTTTTCCAAAGTATGAATAGAAAGAAAATTACTTAAGAGTCTTCCTGATCTTGGGAATATTTCATCACTTGGTGAATGTGTAAATACTGCTCTCTACTCCTAAACATTTAATAAGGCAGGGAAGATTGGCTTTACCCTGGACTTAATATTGTCAAAAAAGAGAGTATTTATTTTTCTTTCTTTGTTCTCTAAATAAAGACAAAAATAGTTCTATCTGATAGATAGAAATTGGGACACAAGACAAAGGTGAGATATTGTCAGTTTGAGGATAGATACTTCTGTTTCACTCATCTTCTCACTGAACAGAAGACCAACAGGAAGAAAATTATTATAGCTCAATGTAGCAAGAGACTCATTGTAAACCTGACTCCTGGAAAGTACCACAGGAAGTGTAAAAAAGTTGAAATTAAGAGAAGTATCCTTTCTTCATCTGTTTTTATGGTATTACAAAAACTAAATGTAGCTTCATCACACAACAACAATAAAAGACTCTTAAATGTTATCTTCTCTAAAATAACATGCTCCTGTGCAGACACAAATATTCATGATACGGCATCCAGGATATAGATTTTTGAGAACTTCAGAAATGCTTGAATTCTACTTCCTATATCTAAAATAAGAGGCTGTGAGTAATCTATTCTGTTACTAACCCTGAGCCAAAAGATCTTCAAAAGCAAAAGCAACCAAAGTGCCCCTCTTTACTCAATAGCATCTAGTTGAAATTACTACATAATTCAAGATCTCACAGAAAAGATGGATCTTCATAACAAGGAAAGCAAGGCAGTTGTAAAAATTTAAACATAGTCATACTTTATTATTGTTATTTGGTAAGTAATCATAAAATGTCATTATTTAATGAGAGTCTTTTAGCATTAAATTCATTAAAACAAAAAACAAACCAAACAAAACAAAAAACAGGAAAAAATAGCTGGGCATGGTGGCTCATACGTATAATCCCAGCACTTTGGGAGACTGAGGTGGGTGGATCACTTGAGGTCAGGAGTTCAAGACTAGTCTGCCAACATGTAAAACCCCATGTCTACTAAAAATACAAAAATTAGCCAGGCGTGGTAGCAGGTGCCTGTAATCCCAGCTACTCAGGAGGCTGAGGCAGGAGAATCACTTGAATCTGGGAAGTGGAGGCTGCAGTGAGCAAAGATGATTGTACCACTGAACTCCAGCCTGGGCTACAGAGTGAGACTTCTCTCCAAAAAAAAAAAAAAGAAAAGGAAAAATATTCCATCATAGCATTGTTTGTTAAATGTTGCACATGAACTAATGAGCAGATGAGACAACTACTGTTTGGAAAACATAAAACAAAGTTAGATAAATCACACATGGAAAAATAAATATAAATAAAGGTCAAGTAGAGCTTCAATTTGTTTGCTGTAATCTAATTTTGAAGCAAATCTCACATCTAAGGGAAAAGGGGCCGAGCAGAAAGCATAAGATACATGTGCATTTTGTTTAAGAAGTTTTTTTAGGAAAATAAAATGTTTTGATAGAATTGGATTAAACTTAAAAATCTGATTTCATCAGGAAAATAAAAAATGGAAATAACAAATTACCTTCACAACTCAGAGCTTAAATTACATGCTGAGTATAGAAATGTGAGACATTAATAATTTTTTTCAATCTCCACTGTGGCCCATCCTATTTCTGAACATCACATGGAAGTTTTCCGAATCCATGTACCTATTTCTCAATACCAGTCACATAGACTTCTTTTCCGTGGTGGCATATTTTCTCACTTCAGGAGGTTAACAATGTCAAAGGTCATTCTTACTGGCATATCTATCAAAATATCCTTCATTCTACTCCCATTTTTCTTCTTGATCCCTCAATTTTTCCCTCTCTTTTCTTGTTAATTGTATAAAAGTCATCTTTCTCACTGTGACATCACTGAAAATGATGGAGTGGGGAAATCCAAAACTGTTTCTCTCCCCTCAAACAATTAAGCTAGCAAAAAAACTATCAGAATCAAAATTTTTAAGACTCTGAAACCCCATAAAAAATGTAATGCAACCAAGGTAATGATCAATGAAGACAGAAGATGGTGAAATGTTCTAAGGAAGTATTTGACATTTGAACTTATCTACCTACCATCACTTGTTTCCCAGCTTAGTGGTGACAACAAGTGGCAGCCTGCATTCCTGGTACAGCTTGTGGGTGCCACAGGAGCAATATCTATCTTATTTTCAAAGAACTGTGATTGTCTAGTTTTACCTGTCTGGTAGCTCTCTAAGAGATCATCTCAGGAACCCGCCTTTATTTCACCCACCTCAGAGTTTTCTCAGAGCTGAATGTTATCCCTGGGCCGTGTTTGTTGAAAGAGTCAAAAAGTAAATAAACTAGCTACAGACACCTGAAGCAAGGGATAGCAGTTAGGACAAGCAATAGACATATCAAAATGTATGGGAAGAAAAAGCCTGGGAAAGGAGATACAATGGGAAAAATATCTTCCAAAAAATCTTGCATGTATTGAGGAATCTGGAAGACCATACACATTCCCAGGACAAGACATATACCCAGAAAAGATCCAAGAAGACGCTAATCTTTCACCTGTGGCTGACAATAAGGTCCCACGTAAGCAGGAAGTGAAACCTAAGGCAGAGTGCTAAATAGCTTGAATAAACACTAAAGGAGTGTCCAACACAGAGACAAACTTCAAGGACCAGGAGAGATGGTGGTGGTGGTTGTTATTGTTGTTGTTTTGACTACAAGCATTTAAGGATGTTAAATTTAAGCCCAACGGTAATCAAAAAGAAAATATCTATAGAAAACACACAAAAGGAGATGAAGGAAAATCAGAATAGTTTACTACAAAAAAAAAAAAATTAGTTAAACACAAAAGAAGGCAGTAATGGAACGCACCAAAAAGCTGTAAGACAAAAAACAAATGGCAAAGTCATTCCTTATAAGTAATTTGCAAAATGGCAAAAGACCTTCCTTATGAGTAATTACTTTAAATGTAAATGGATTATACTCTCCATTGAAAAGGCATAGATTGGCAGACTAGATTAAAAATAAATGATTCATTGTGTTGACCATGAGATTAACTTTAGATATAAAGATAAAGAGAGGTTGATTGAAAGTGAAATAATGTAAAAGATAGTCCATGTAAGTAGCAAGCAAGAGTACTGGAACAGCTATGTTAGCATCTGACAAAATAGATGGTAAGTTAAAAACTCCTACAGAGGACAAAAATATTGATACTGATAAAAGGGCCAAATGGTAAAGATAATATAACAATTATAATCATGTTAAGATTTTTGGCAAAAGGGCCAATCCAAGCAGAAGACATAACAGGTGTAAACATACATGTTCCTAACAACAGAACTCTAAAATACACTAAGAAAATTATGACAATTGAAGGAGGAAATAAACAACTCTATGATAAGCATTGGAAACTCTCATACACCATTTTCAGCAATGCACAGAATAACTAGTCAGAAGATCAACAAGAAAACAGAGTACTTGAACAACATGATTACCCAATTACGAACAGACATGCTAACACATATTCACTGACTAACATACACAACACTCCACCCAACAGTAAAAGAATATATATTCTTTTCAAATTCATATGAAACATTTTTGAGGATATGTAGACTCATATATTTGTCTACAAAAGAAGTCTCAATAAACTTTAGAAAATTAAAATCATACCAATTATCTTCTCCATCCATAATATTATGAAGCTAGAAATCAATAACAAAAAAACTAGAAAGTTCACAAATCTGTGGAAATTAAAAGAGATACTTTTAAACAACCAAAATGTCAAAGAAAAACTCACAAAGGAAAATAAAAGTACTAGAGATTAATGAAAATGAAAACACAATATACCAAAGGTTTTTGAATGTAGTGAAGGAGTGCTCGGAGAAACATTTTTAGTTGCAATGCTTTCATTAAAAAGAAAAATACGGCCAGGCACGGTGGCTCACGCCTGTAATCCCAGGACTTTGGGAGCCTGAGATGGGCGGATCACGAGGTCAGGAGATTGAGACCATCCTGGCTAACACAGTGAAGCCCCGTCTCTACTAAAAATACAAAAAAAAATTAGCTGGGAGTGGTGGCAGGCGCCTGTAGTCCCAGCTACATGGGAGGCTGAGGCAGGAGAATGGCATGAATGGGGGGTGGTGGGGGCAGAGCTTGCAGTGAGCAGAGATCGTGCCACTGCACTCCAGCCTGGACGACAGAGTGAGACTCCATCTCAAAAAAAAAAAAAAAGAAAAAGAAAAATACTGGGGGAGGCTGGATAACATGGCTGACTAGACACAGCCAGGTGAAAAGCTGCCACTGAGGGACCAAGACGACTGGTGTACTCCTAACAGATCTTCAGAGGGAAGGCACTGAGAGTGGAAAGAGGAAAGACACAGAAGATAAGTTGAAGGAGAAGGAAGCTGGGAACTCTGCATGGGGTTACCACACACTGGAACTTGTTCCTGGACTCCAGTGGCTCTGGAGGAACAGGTGAGTTGAACCGGCAAGGAGCAACCTGCTGCCACTATGGGCCTCTGGAATCCCAACAGGAAGAGACCTCTTGACCACCACAGACAGTCAGGTTGGCAGGGAGGGCTTCTTAGAGAAAGGGTAGAAGCAGCACATCAGCTGATGTGAAGCCCGGAAGGTTTGATGTGGGAGCCTCTATACTGGATCATGGCCAGGGATGCCCATCCCCCTAGGCTTGACTTGCTCCCATAGGAGACTTTGGCCCTAGGGGAACTGCCAGACTTGAACTCTGCAGGGTGGTCTTGCCCATCAGATGGGGCTGGTCTGACCTGAGCACCTCTTGCTCTGCTGGACTCTCCCAGCGCCCCTGTCTGGCCACATCTGTGTGCAGGGCAGCCTCAGGTGCCCATATCATATCTCCTGCATTTATGGACTGTGCCTGACTGGTGGAGAGCTCCAATGGGGCAGCCCCAATGGCCACACAACAGCCTTCTTGCTTCCTGCCCACTACTGCAGCTTCTCCCAGGCCCATGGCCACCCCCAACATCGCTTTACTGGTGCATATGTGTATGAGTGTGTTTTTCCTTCCCTGCCCTGCCAGCGAGCATGTGTGCATCCCCCATGCCCCCTGCCACTGCTGCAGCATGAGTGCACTCTGCCCCCTGCCCCTATACCACCATTGCAGTTGGAGCCTTGGCAGACTCAGAGCCAGCCAGCCCCCACCTCCACCAACACCCCTTCCCTGGAACAACACTGCTGCAGGAGTGAAACTAGGCATAGAGAACAGCAGACCTTCCCCTGCACTGAGCAGCCACCCCTGCTTGCAGTGCACCAAGAGCTCACTTAGACCTACACCCACCAGCCTCTCATCTTTGCCCCCATGCTAACGCCACCACCAGCACGACTGCATGCATAGTCACCAGTAGGACCCCAAAATCCCCCAACCCCACCACATGGTGTGCTGCCTCTGCCACTGTTGTGAATGTCCACATAATGACAGGAACCCCAGCATGCGCTAGCACCCTACCACAGCTAATAAGTGTGCACCCTGCCATGCTGCCACTGCCACTGCTGCTGGCACATAAGGAGGCCAGATCCCGTTGCCACCATGCTATGAAACACTGGTGGGCCCTTCCCTTTGAAGTATGGTGACCAGCAATCTGGAACCACCTCGACAACCTCAGTGCAGTGGATTCCTAATCTTAAGGAGCCTGAAAACAAAGTCAGGGCTGATGCAAGTTCCCCAGAGTTAAAGCATGAAGTTCAGGAGTTTGGAGCTGAGCATAGGCCCACTAAAACCTTCCAGAAAAAAGCCAGCAGACTGAAACTCACCTTATAGGACAATCAAACCTTCAAGGTCATCAAATATAATGAAAAAGAAATACAAAAGTCAGCAACTTCAAAGATTGAAAGAACATAATCCCACAAAGATGAGAAAGAACCAGTGCAAGAATGCTTAATACTCAAAAAGCCAGAGTATCTTGGTTTTTTTCTCCAAATAACTGTCCTATCTCTCCAGTAAGGGTTGGGAACCAGGCTGAGATGACTAAAATGACAGAAATAGAATTAAGAATATCAATAAGAACAAAGATTATTGAGATTCAGAGTATGTCAAAACCCAGTCCAAGGAAGTTAAGAATCAGAATAAAATGACAGAGAAGCTGACAGACAAAATAGCCAGTATAGAAAAGAACAGAACTAACCAGATAGAGCCAAAAAAGACATTATAAAAAGTTTATAATACAATCAGAAGTTTCGTTTGTTTGTTTGTTTGAGACAGGGCCTCACTCTGTTGCTTAGGAAGGAGTGCAGTGGTGCAATCCTGGTTCACTGCAACCTCCACTTCACCGGTTCAAGTGATTCTCATGCCTCAGGCTTCCAAGTAGCTGGGACCAGAGGCATGTGCCCACCATGCCTGGCTAATGTTTTGTATTATTAGTAGAGGCTGGGTTTCACCATGTCGGCCAGGCTCGTTTCAAGCTCCTGGCATCAAGTGATCTCCTTGCCTCAGCCTCCTAAATTGCTGGGATTACAGGTGTGAGCCCCTGCACCTAGCCTTAATCACAAGCACTAATAGTAAAATAGACCAAGTAGAGGAAAGAATCTCAGAGCTTAGAGACTGGTTTTCTGAAATAAGACAGGCAGACAAGAATAGAGAACAAAGAATGAACAAACAAAACCTCCAAGAAATATGGAATTATGTAAAGAGACCAAATCAATGACTCATTGCCCCTGAAAGAGATGGGGACAATGTAAGCAAATTGGAAAATATATTTCAAAATGTCATCCATGAGAATTTTCCCAACTTAACTAAAGAAGCCAACATTCAAATTCAGAAAATGTAGAGAACTCAATAAAATATTTTGCAAGAAGATGATCCCCAAGACACATAATCGTCAGATTCTTCAAGTTCAAAATGAAAGAAAAAAATGTTAAAGGCAGCTAGAAAGAAAGGTTAGATCACCTACAAAGGGAAGCTCATCAGGCTAACAGCAGACCTTGCAGCATAAACCCTACAAGCCAGAAGAGATTGGAGGCCTATATCCAACATTTGTAAAGAAAAGAAATTCTAACCCAGAATTTTATATCCAGCCAAACTACACTTCATACTCGAAGGAGAAACAAGACTCTTTTCAGACAAGCAAATGCTGAGGAAATTTGTTACCACCAAACTTACCTTATAGGAGCTACTGAAGGAAGCAGTAAATATGGAAAGGAAAGACTGTTGCCACACACTACCAAAACACTAAGGTACACAGACCAGTGACACTATGAAGCAATCATACAAACAAGTCTGCATAATAACCACTAGCATTATGGTAACAGGATCAAATCCACACGTTTCAATACTAACCTTGAATGTAAATTGGCTAAATGCTTGAATTAAAGGCACAGAGTGGCAAGCTAGATAAAGACCCACAATCCATTGTTATGCTGTCTTTTAGAGACCTATCTTACAAGCAATCACACCCATAAGCTCAAAATAAAAAAAACGGAAAAAATCTACCAAGCAAGTGGAAATCAGAGAAAAACAGTGGTTGCAATTCTAATTTCAGAAAAAACAAACAAAACAGACTTTAAACAAACAAAGATCAAAAAAGACAAATAAGGGCATTACATAATGGTAAAGGGTTCAATTCAATAAGAAGACCTAATTATTATAAATACATATGCACCTAATACAGGAGCACAGAGTTTCATAAAGCAAGTTTTTAGAGACCTTCAAAGAGACTTGGACTTCTACACAAGAGTAGTGGGAGACTTCAACATCTCACAGAAAGTATTAGGTCAATGAAGCAGAAAATTAACAAGATATTCAGGATGTGAACTCAGGACGGGATCAAATAAATCTGATAAACATCTACAGAACTCTTCACCTCTAAACAACAGAATAAACATTATTTTCATTGCCACGTGGCATATGGGATACTCTAAAAATCAACCACATAATAGGACACAAAACACTCCTCAGCAAAGCAAAAGAACTAAAATTAGAACAACCACTCTCTTTGACCATAGCTCAATAAAATTAGGGACCAAGACTAAGAAAATTGCTCAAAATTATACAATTACGTGAAAGTTGAATATCCTGCTCCTGAATGGCTTTTGGGTAAATAATGAAATTAAGGTAGAAATCAAGAAGTTATTTGAAAGGAATGAGAACAAAGATACAACATACCAGAACCTCTGGGACACAGTTAAGGCAATGTTAAGAGGGAAACTTACAACACTAAATGCCTATGTCAAAAAGAAAAATCTTAGTTTAACAACCTAACATCACAACTAAAAGAACTAAAGAACCGAGAGCAAATCAACCCCAAACCTAGCAGAACACAAGTAATAATCAAAATCTGAGTTGAACTGAAGGACACTGAGACATGAAAAAAACATTGAAAAGTTCAACAAGTTCAGGAGTTGTTTAAAAAAAAAAAAATTCATAAAATAGATAGACCACTAGCTTATCTAATAATGAAGAAAATGGAGATAATCCAAATAAACACAATTAGAAATGACAAAGGGGATATTACCAGTGACCCCACAGAAATACAAATAATTGTTAGAGAATATTATGAGCACTCCTAAGCACATAAAACAGAAAATCTAGAAGTACTGGATAATTCCTAGACACTTATGCCCTCCCAGGAATGAACCAGGAAGAAATCAAATCCCTGAATGGACCAGTAATGAGAAGGAGGAACTCCTCACCAATTTACTCTGTGAAGTCAGCATAATCCTGATACCAAAACCCAGCAGAGACACAACAAAAAAAGAAAACTTCAGGCCAGTATCCTTAATGAATATTGATGCAAAAATCCTCAACAAATGAAGGTAAATTGAATGAAGCAGCACATCAAAAAGTTTATCAGCCAGGCGCAGTGCCTCATGCCTGTAATCCCAGCATTTTAGGAGGTTAAGGTGGGTGGATAGAATTTGAGACCAGCCTGGAAAACATGGCAAAACCCCACCTATACAAAAAAATAAACAAATTAGCCAGTTATGATTGTGCATTACTGTAGTCCCAGCTTCCTGGGAGACTGAGGTGGGAGGATTGCTTGAGCCCTGGAGGTTGGGGCTGCAGTGAGCCAAGGTTATGCTATTGCACTCCACCCTGGGCAAAAGAGTGAGACCTTGTCTCAAAAAAATAAAAATAAAAAATAAAATAAAAATAAAACCTAATCCACCATAATTAAGTGGACTTTATTCCTGGAATTGTAAGTTTGGTTTAACATAGGAAAATAAATGTGATTCATCACATAAACATATCTAAAGACAAAAACCACATGATTATCTCATTAGATGCAGAAAAGTCTCGAATAAAATTCAACACCCCATTTATGCTAAAACTGTAAAATAAACTAGGTATTGAAGGAACATGCCTCAAAATGATAAAAGCCATCTATGACAAACCCAGAGCCATTGGTTGTTCAACTCCCACTTATAAGTGAGAACGTGCAGTTTTTGGTTTTCTGTCCTTGTGATAGTTTGCTGAGAATGATGGTTTCCAGCTTCATCTGTGTCCCTGCAAAGGACATGAACTCATCCTTTTTTATGTCTGTATAGTATGCCATGGTGTATATGTACCACATTTTCTTTATCCAGTCTATCATTGATGGGCAATTGGGTTGGTTCCAAGTCTTTGCTATTGTGAACAGTGCCACAATAAACATACATCTGCATGTGTCTTTATAGAAGAATGATTTATGACCATTGGGTATATACCCAGTAATGGGATTGCTGGGTGAAATGGTATTTCTGCTTCTAGATTCCTGAGGAATTGCCACCCTGTCTTCCACAATGGTTGGACTAATTTACACTTCCACCAACAGTGTAAAAGTGTTCCTATTTCTCCACATCCTCTCCAGCATCTGTTGCTTCCTGACTTTTTAATGATTGCCATTCTAACTGGCATGAGATGGTATCTCATCGTGGTTTTGATTTGCATTTCTCTAATGATCAGTGATAATGGGCTTTTTTTCATATGTTTGTTGGCCGTTCTTTTCAGAAGTGTCTGTTCATAACCCTCACTCACTTTTTGATGGTACAGCAAACCACTATGACACATGTATACCTATGTAACAAACTTGCACATTCTGCACATGTATCCCAGAACTTAAAGTACAATAAAAAAAAGAAAGAAAAAAATGTATTCCATTTGGGATTTTTGTTAAATAACTAGATTTTTAGCTACCCTTGTCACAAAAAGTAACTATGTGAGACAATAGCTATGTCAATCTGATTCATTATAGAAACCATTGTACTAGTCACATGTATCTATATGGATCTGTGTGACTATATGTATCCCACAACATTATGTTGGAAACCTCAAATATATGTAATAGAATTGTTTACATTGTGAGGAAGAGTTGATTGAACTCATGAATCTAGCTGGCCTCTCTTTTGTTTTTGATTTAAACTAAGTTGAGCTGTGTCTCCATCACTAGCAAATGAAAGAGTCCTGGTGCTCAGAACATCACTAAGGTAACCCAAGTTTGTGAGTCTTCCTAAGACCAGGAATAACTCCCCTGAGGGAGATATATGGACAGAGAAAAATACAGTTGTGTAGGAATAAATTACTACAACTAATTGTTCTAACCCTTTTACCTCCTTTGAGAATCAAGCCTCTAAAAAAAACTATCCCTTAATTAGTGAGCTAGAATTTAATCCATCTCTTTATGGGTGGAATGTCTCATCTGGATTCTAACATTTTGGAGGTAGAACAAAGAGATGTAGCCAAAGCAAAAAGAAGGAGGAAACTTGGGATTTTTCAAAGGCTACACGAAACTACTGTGTATGTTGGAAGAAGCAACTATTTTGCCTCAATGCAATGCTCAGTGAATTTAACTTCATCTACTATGGCTTCATCATTTAAAAACATGTAAACACAATTTTGTAAATATATTGGCATTTTTTACACCTCGAGTAAGATACACAATTAGAGATTTTATAGTATTTTTTAGGAATCTCATTTATAATGTGTAAGGTATTTTTTAGAATGATATCATTATATTTGACTGATGAAAAATGGAAACCCTCTGTTTCTCTGTTGAACTGCATATTACTTGCAAATTATTTCTTGTTTATATGTCTAATAGTTTCAAGGGGGTTATCGTATATACATACAATCCCATAATATGTATACATAAATAATACAGATATGTGTATGTGTGCATGTTTGTGCATGCATACACATTCATTTATCTTTCATGTTAAATAATAGGTGCTTACTAAATATCTTTGTCAAGAATAAAGGTAGAGCTTCATAAATTGTGAATATGTTAATGCTAAATGTACAGTCTAATTCAATGGATTTCGATAAGAAAATTGCTATATTCAAAATGATGTGATCTAACCGCTTTTAAAAAACATGAAAATTAAAAAGGTGCACATTCTTTTCCCCAAGGAGCATAGAATCTAGGTAGTAAAAAGTAAAATACAGAAAGATAGACAAGTAAATATGACACCGGGTTAATAAGAGCAGCAGGAAAATAATAAATTGCTATAATCATTCAGGCCAATTCAGATTAGGGGATACCGTGGAAGCTTCAGTAAATATGATAGCTCAATATCTGAGCTAAATATTGAAGGTGGTTAGTGCTTTACCAGGTGGAAATCATAATCCAGGTAAAGAAAAAAGTATAGCCAAAGGACTCAAGGCAGTAAAGTGTGGTTACTAGAGAGGAAAAGCAATTACTGTAGAGGAGAATTAAAGTTAGCAATGGGAAATAGAGCTAGAATTTTGAGGTCTTTGGAAATTTTGTCAAGACAAACTCCAAGTTGTTGTAAAATAACAGCTCTAGAAAAGGGGAAATCAACATTTGAAAATGCTTCAGTATCTCATGTGTTTTGTATTTGAGCTACAATGACTTTGCGGTATGTGTTCATAGTCACCAGGGATATGAAAGTTTGGAGAGTCAAAGCAAAAGTCATTTTCTGCCTTAGGGATGTTTAGGTCTATGTTCAGCTCAGTTAATTTAAGTGGTTAACTTTTACTGGTTCACTTAGTAGAAGTTGCTGTTAGGAAGAAAAAAAAACACTAAATTTCAATTATTATATGACCTTTTGGGAATTTAAAAGACAGTCTTGTCACTGGGTTCAAAAGCATCCCTCGCACTTTTAGGAAACTTTTTCTTCATAGAAGGAAAGGCTTCCCTCTCTTTATTCACAGTTGTGTGTTCTCTAATAAATGTGCCTTTTCCTTTCGGGCTGACCTGCTTTTACTTCAGTGCATGTTGTTTTCAAAGAGCCATTTGATGTACAAGAAATCTTTTGCTTAAAAATAAAAAGGGAATCTGGAAGAGTGAGATAGAAAGAAAAGAATGGAGGAAAAGAAAAAAAATACTTTCTGGTGTTTGTTTTTGTATTTGCGGGTGGGTAGATAGATTAATATGGAGCAGAATTTGCACTAAAATAATCTACCTTCCAGCAAATTGCAAACCTTATATATTCATTATTTCATTCTTCCTTAATTCTGTGCCTCACTTTGACCAAATGAGAAGGACATAAACAGACAAATTCCATAGAAACTGTTTTTTGAAATGAAACAAGAGAGGAAGAGAAATTACGTCTTTAATGTTCGTTTATAGAATTCAAACCCTTTCATCTGACCTTTGAAAATCCCCAGGTGTAGGTCTTTGCCTCACCCAAGCATATTTCTTTTATTTTGCTCTCTAAATCTCAGCCACCTTGATTTCTGGGATCTCTGCTCCAGCAGAGTTGATGTATTTATTGTTGTATATGTGCAACTTGCTTTGGTTTTATCATGGCTATTGTAGGAATCAATCTCATCATCAAAACTGCTCTCTACTCTTCTCTGTGTCCATCTGATTTGTATACACAACATCGGTCTTAACTAGGAGATCTTTCTTATTTTACTTTGTCTAAATAAACCTTTATTTTTTTCTCAAACAGAATTAATAAATTTTGGATTTCACTTTCTCTACACTATAAAGTGTATTTGTATATGCTATTTATATTCTGTATTCATTCTATTTCTTCAATTAGATAATACATTCTTCAAGGGCACAAACAATGTTATATTCCTCTCCAATCTCTTTTTTTAGGCTCCTATTAGTTCTTAACATGTTCGTTTGAATTTGTGTCCTTCCATGCTACAAAAAAGGGAAAAAAAGACTGGTATGTGTGTGCATGAACACATACACATCCACATACGCACACATGTACACACACCACATGAAAGAATGTCAAAAAGTTCATAGAAAAATAGAATTAAAAGATAAAATTTTTAAAATATATATGGTTCACTTATTAACACAAGCTTCAGCAAGTTTGAAACATTTTTGTAACTGATAATACCAGCCTTTAGTCCATCCCTAAAGAACTGAGGGTACTGGAAATTAATCCATGTTAATACAATTATTTTATATTATTAAGTGATGCAAAATATGTTCCCTTTAAATATATATTTTTTTAATTGGGAAACAGAAAGCACCAAATCAGTACTGTAAGGTGGATGCCTAATAATTTCCCTTTGAAACTCTCAAAAAATTGCATTTGTTTGAGGAGAGGAGTGAGAAGGAGCATTGCTGTGATGGAGAAGGATTCTCTAGGGAAGTTTTCCCAGATGTTTTTCTGCTGAGGCTTTGGCTGATTTTCTCAAAACACTCTCATAAAAAGCAGATGGTTTTGTTTCTTGATGTTCTCTTTCTCCAGAAAGTCAACAAGCAAAATTCCTTGAGCATCCCAAGAAACTGTTTCCATGCCCTTTGCTCTTCACCAGTCTGCTTTTGCTTTTACTGGACCACTTTCTCCTCTTGGTAGCCACTGCTTTGATTGTGCTTTGTCTTCAGAATCATACCAGTAAAACCATGTTTTATCTCCTGTTATAATTCTTCAAGGAAGTGCTTCAGGATCTCCATCTTACTTGTTTAAAATTTCCATTGAAAGCTCTACTCTTGTCTGCAGCAGATCTGGATGCAAACGTTTTGGCACCCAGCAAGGGAAAAGTTTGCTCAATTTTAATTTTTTAGTCAGAATTGTGTAAACTGAAACAATTGAGATGTTTATTAAGTTTTCATTGTTTCTCCTATTAACCATCAGTCTTTTTCAACTAGGACATAAACAATATGAATTTTTTCCTCAAAAATTGATGTCAATGATCTGCTACTATGGGCTTCATCTTCAACACCATCTTGTCCTTGCTTAAAACAAGTTATCTGGAAGGGTGCGGTGGCTCATGCCTGTAATCCCAGCACTTTGGGAGGCCAAGGTGGGTGGATCACCCGAGGTCAGGAATTCAAGACCAGCTTAGCTAACATGGTAAAACCCTGTCTCTACTAAAAATATAAATAAAAAAAAAAAATAGCTGGGCATGTGGGTGCCTGTAATCCCAGCTACTTGGGAAGCTGAGGCAGGAGAATTGCTTGAACCCAGTGGGCGGAGTTTGCAGTGAGCCAAGATCACACCATTGCACTCCAGCCTGGGCAACAAGAGTGAAACTCTATCTCAAACAAACAAACAGACAAAACCCATGAAAACAAACAAACAAAAAAAACAAGTTATCCACTTGTAAACTGCTGATTTCTTTGAGGGCATTGTCCCCATAAACTTTTCATAAATCATCAATGATTTCATCATTCTGCCACCAAAGTGTCAACATAAATTCAATGTTTGTGTTCTTGCTTAAATTTTAACAGAATTCATATTGCTCTGATAAGGGCTCTTTTCAAACTGAGCTCTTATGTTACTTCATGCCTCAAAGTAAATCCTGTTCAGACACGTTACATGTTATATACCAAGGTACAACGGGTTTCTTTTGGTGCAAAAAAATATTGAAATCCATGAATAGTTTTCTCATAATATGCACTTTCCATGAGCATTTTGAACTCTCCATATATATTAAGGCTTAGACTTAACCAGATATAATTTACATATACAAATAAACACAGATCACTGAGCTTACACCAAACCTTTATTTTATACATGCTTTTAAATTATTTTCTTTTTTTTTTTATCATACTTTAAGTTCTAGGGTACATGTGCATGACGTTTATATCATGTATAACTCCCCAAAGCAATCCCTCCCTCCTCCCCCCTCCCCATGATAGGCCCCAGTGTGTGATGTTCCCCTTCCCGAGTCCAAGTGATCTCATTGTTCAGTTCCCACCTATGAGTGAGAACATGCGGTGTTTGGTTTTCTCTTCTTGTGATAGTTTGCTCAGAATGATGGTTTCCAGCTGCATCCATGTCCCTACAAAGGACGCAAACTCATCCTTTTTGATGGCTGCATAGTATTCCATGGTGTATATGTGCCACATTTTCTTAATCCAGTCTGTCACAGATGGACATTTGGGTTGATTCCAAGTCTTTGCTATTGTGAATAGTGCCACAATAAACATACGTGTGCATGTGTCTTTGTAGTAGAGTAATTTATAATCCTTTGGGTATATACCCAGTAGTGGGATGGCTGGGTCATATGGTACATCTAGTTCTAGATCCTTGAGGAATCGCCATACTGTTTTCCATAATGGTTGAACTAGTTTACAATCCCACCAACAGTGTAAAAGTGTTCCTATTTCTCCACATCCTCTCCAACACCTGTTGTTTCCTGACTTCTTAATGATTGCCATTCTAACTGGTGTGAGATGGTATCTCATTGTGGTTTTGATTTGCATTTCTCTAATGGTGAGTGATGATGAGCATTTTTTCATGTGTCTGTTGGCTGTATGGATGTCTTCTTTTGAGAAATGTCTGTTCATATCCTTTCCCCACTTTTTGATGGGGTTGTTTGTTTTTTTCTTGTATATTTGTTTGAGTTCTTTGTAGATTCTGGATATTAGCCCTTTGTCAGATGAGTAGGTTGCAAAAATTTTTCCCATTCTGTAGGTTGCCTGTTCACTCTGATGGTAGTTTCTTTAGCTGTGCAAAAGCTCTTTAGTTTAATTAGATCCATGTGTCAATTTTTGCTTTTGCTGCCGTTGCTTTTGGTGTTTTAGACATGAAGTCCTTGCCCATGCCTATGTCCTGAATGGTACTACCTAGATTTTCTTCTAGGGTTTTTATGGTATTAGGTCTAACATTTAAGTCTCTAATCCATCTTGAATTAATTTTCGTATAAGGGGTAAGGAAAGGATCCAGTTTCAGCTTTCTACTTATGGCTAGCCAATTTTCCCAGCACCATTGATTAAATAGGGAATCCTTTCCCCATTTCTTGTTTCTCTCAGGTTTGTCAAAGATCAGATGGCTGTAGATGTGTGGTATTATTTCTGAGGACTCTGTTCTGTTCCATTGGTCTATATCTCTGTTGTGGTACCAGTACCATGCTGTTTTGGTTACTGTAGCCTTGTAGTATAGTTTGAAGTCAGGTAGCGTGACGCCTCCAGCTTTGTCCTTTTGACTTAGGATTGTCTTGGCAATGCGGGCTCTTTTTTGGTTCCATATGAACTTTAAAGCCGTTTTTTCCAATTCTGTGAAGAAAGTCATTGGTAGCTTGATGGGGATGGCATTGAATCTATAAATCACCTTGGGCAGTATGGCCATTTTCATGATATTGATTCTTCCTATCCATGAGCATGGTATGTTCTTCCATTTGTTTGTGTCCTCTTTGATTTCACTGAGCAGTGGTTTGTAGTTCTCCTTGAAGAGGTCCTTGACATCCCTTGTAAGCTGGATTCCTAGGTATTTGATTCTCTTTGAAGCAATTGTGAATGGAAGTTCATTCCTGATTTGGCTCTCTGCTTGTCTGTTACTGGTGTATAAGAATGCTTGTGATTTTTGCACATTAATTTTGTATCCTGAGACTTTGCTGAAGTTGCTTATCAGCTTAAGGAGATTTTGGGCTGAGACAATGGGGTTTTCTAAATATACAATCATGTCATCTGCAAACAGGGACAATTTGACTTCTTCTTTTCCTAACTGGATACCTTGATTTCTTTCTCTTGCCTGATTGCCCTAGCCAGAACTTCCAAGACGATGTTGAATAGGAGTGGTGAGAGAGGGCATCCCTGTCTTGTGCCAGTTTTCAAAGGGAATTTTTCCAGTTTTTGCCCATTCAGTATGATATTAGCTGTGGGTTTGTCATAAATAGCTCTTATTATTTTGAGGTACGTTCCATCAATACCGAATTTATTGAGCGTTTTTAGCATAAAGGGCTGTTGAATTTTGTCAAAAGCCTTTTCTGCATCTATTGAGATAATCATGTGGTTCTTGTCTTTGGTTCTGTTATATGCTGGATTACGTTTATTGATTTGCGAATGTTGAACCAGCCTTGCATCCCAGGGATGAAGCCCACTTGATCATGGTGGATAAGCTTTTTGATGTGCTGCTGAATCGGTTTGCCAGTATTTTATTGAGGATTTTTGCATCGATGTTCATCAGGGATATTGGTCTAAAATTCTCTTTTTTTGTTGTGTCTCTCCCAGGCTTTGGTATCAGGATGATGTTGGCCTCATAAAATGAGTTAGGGAGGATTCCCTCTTTTTCTATTGATTGGAATAGTTTCAGAAGGAATGGTACCAGCTCCCCTTGTACCTCTGGTAGAATTCAGCTGTGAATCCATCTGGTCCTGGACTTTTTTTGGTGGGTAGGCTATTAATTGTTGCCTCAATTTCAGAGCCTGCTATTGGTCTATTCAGGGATTCAACTTCTTCCTGGTTTAGTCTTGGGAGAGTGTAAGTGTCCAGGAAATTATCCATTTCTTCTAGATTTTCTAGTTGATTTGCGTAGAGGTGTTTATAGTATTCTCTGATGGTAGTTTGTATTTCTGTGGGGTCGGTGGTGATATCCCCTTTATCATTTTTTATTGTGTCTATTTGATTCCTCTCTCTTTTCTTCTTTATTAGTCTTGCTAGCGGTCTGTCAATTTTGTTGATCTTTTCAAAAAACCAACTCCTGGATTCATTGATTTTTTGGAGGGTTTTTTGTGTCTCTATCTCCTTCAGTTCTGCTCTGATCTTAGTTATTTCTTGCCTTCTGCTAGCTTTTGAATGTGTTTGCTCTTGCCTCTCTAGTTCTTTTAATTGTGATATTAGAGTGTCAATTTTAGATCTCTCCTGCTTTCTCTTGTGGGCATTTAGTGCTATAAATTCCCTCTACACACTGCTTTAAATGTGTCCCAGAGATTCTGGTATGTTGTATCTTTGTTCTCATTGGTTTCAAAGAACATCTTTATTTCTGCTTTCATTTCGTTATGTACCCAGTAGTCATTCAGGAGCAGGTTGTTCAGTTTCCATGTAGTTGAGCGGTTTTGATTGAGTTTCTTAGTCCTGAGTTCTAGTTTGATTGCACTGTGGTCTGAGAGACAGTTTGCTATAATTTCCGTTCTTGTACATTTGCTGAGGAGTGCTTTACTTCCAATTATGTGGTCAATTTTGGAATAAGTGCGATGTGGTGCTGAGAAGAATGTATATTCTGTTGATTTGGGGTGGAGAGTTCTATAGATGTCTATTAGGTCCGCTTGGTGCAGAGATGAGTTCAATTCCTGGATATCCTTGTTAACTTTCTGTCTCGTTGATCTGTCTAATGTTGACAGTGGAGTGTTGAAGTCTCCCATTATTATTGTATGGGAGTCTAAGTCTCTTTGTAGGTCTCTAAGGACTTGCTTTATGAATCTGGGTGCTCCTGTATTGGTGCATATATATTTAGGATAGTTAGCTCTTCCTGTTGAATTGATCCCTTTACCATTATGTAATGGCCTTCTTTGTCTCTTTTGATCTTTGATGGTTTAAAGTCTGTTTTATCAGAGACTAGGATTGCAACCCCTGCTTTTTTTTGTTCTCCATTTGCTTGGTAGATCTTCCTCCATCCCTTTATTTTGAGCCTATGTATGTCTCTGCATGTGAGATGGGTCTCCTGAATATAGCAGACTGATGGGTCTTGACTCTTGATCCAGTTTGCCAGTCTGTGTCTTTTAATTGGAGCATTTAGTCCATTGACATTTAAGGTTAATATTGTTATGTGTGAACTTGATCCTGTCATTATGATATTAACTGGTTATTTTGCTCAGTAGTTGATGCAGTTTCTTCCTAGCCTCGATGGTCTTTACATTTTGGCATGTTTTTGCAATGGCTGGTACCGGTTGTTCCTTTCCATGTTTAGGGCTTCCTTCAGGGTCTCTTGTAAGGCAGGCCTGGTGGTGACAAAATCTCTAAGCATTTGTTTATCTGTAAAGGATTTTATTTCTCCTTCACTGATGAAGCTTAGTTTGGCTGGATATGAAATTCTGGGTTGAAAATTCCTTTCTTTAAGAACGTTGAATATTGGCCCCCACTCTCTTCTGGCTTGTAGAGTCTCTGCCGAGAGCTCTGCTGTTATTCTGATGGGCTTCCCTTTGTTGGTAACCCGACCTTTCTCTCTGGCTGCCCTTAAGATTTTTTCCTTCATTTCAACTTTGGTGAATCTGGCAATTATATGTCTTGGAGTTGCTCTTCTGGAGGAGTATCTTTGTGGCGTTCTCTGTATTTCCTGAATTTGAATGTTGGCCTACCCTACGAGGTTGGGGAAGTTCTCCTGGATGATATCCTGAAGAGTGTTTTCCAACTGGTTCCATTTTCCCCCTCACTTTCAGGCACCCCTATCAGACGTAGATTTGGTCTTTTTACATAATCCCATACTTCTTGCAGGCTTTGTTCATTTCTTTTTCTTCTTTTTTCTTTTGGTTTTCTCTTCTCGCTTCATTTCATTCATTTGATCCTCAATTGCTGATACTCTTTCTCCCAGTTGATCGAGTCGGTTACTGAAGCTTGTGCATTTGTCACGTATTTCTCGTGTCATGGTTTTCATCTCTGTCATTTCGTTTATGATCTTCTCTGCATTAATTAGTCTAGCTGTCAATTCTTCCACTCTTTTTTCAAGATTTTTAGTTTCTTTGCGCTGGGTACATAATTCCTCCTTTAGCTCTGAGAAGTTTGATGGACTGAAGCCTTCTTCTCTCATCTCGTCAAAGTCATTCTCTGACCAGCTTTGATCCGTTGCTGGCGATGAGCTGCGCTCCTTTGCAGGGGGAGATGTGCTCTTATTTTTTGAATTTCCAGCTTTTCTGCCCTGCTTCTTCCCCATCTTTGTGGTTTTATCTGTCTCTGGTCTTTGATGATGGTGACGTACTGATGGGGTTTTGGTATGGGTGTTCTTCCTGTTTGATAGTTTTCCTTCTAATAGTCAGGACCCTCAGCTGTAGGTCTGTTGGAGATTGCTTGAGGTCCACTCCAGACCCTGTTTACCTGGGTATCAGCAGCAGAGGTTGCCGAAGATAGAATATTGCTGAACAGCGAGTGTACCTGTCTGATTCTTTCTTTGGAAGTTTCCTCTCAGGGGTGACTCCACCCTGTGAGGTGTGGGGTGTCAGACTGCCCCTAGTGGGGGATGTCTCCCAGCTAGGCTACTCAGGGGTCAGGGACCCACCTGATCAGGCAGTCTGTCCATTCTCAGATCTCAACCTCCGCATTAGGAGATCCACGGCTCTCCCCAAAGCTGTCAGACAGAGTCGTTCGCGTCTGCACCGGCCCCCGCTCTTTCCCCTATTGGACTGCAGCTGTGCGCTGTCCGCAGAGGTAGAGTCTACAGAGACAGGCAGGCTTCCTTGAGCTGCTGTGAGCTCCACACAGTTCGAGCTTCCCAGCGGCTTTGTTTACCTACTTAAGCCTCAGCAATGGCGGGTGCCCCTCCCCCAGCCTCGCTGTTGCCTTGCGGATCGATCCGGATCGATCGCCGCAGACTGCTGTGTTAGCAGTGAGGGAGGCTCCGTGGGCGTGGGACCCTCCCGGCCAGGTGTGGGATATATTCTCCTGGTGTGCCTGTTTCCTTAAAGCGCAGTATTGGGGTGGGAGTTACCCGATTTTCCAGGTGTTGTGTGTCTCAGTTCCCCTGGCTAGGAAAACGGATTTCCTTCCCCCTTGCGCTTCCAGCTGAGGCGATGCCTCGCCCTGCTTCAGCTCTCGCTGGTCAGGCTGCAGCAGCTGACCAGCACCGATTGTCTGGCACTCCCTAGTGAGATGACCCCAGTACCTCAGTTGAAAATGCAGAAATCACCGGTCTTCTGTGTCGCTCGCGCTGGGAGTTGGAGACTGGAGCTGTTCCTATTTGGCCATCTTGCTCCCTATCCGAAAGCTAAATTATTTTCTTAGCACATTAACTTTATACTTTGTTCTATTACAAAAATTTTAGCCGGGAGTCACTTATATAGACATGCATATTTCCCACCAAGATAGCAAATAAATCACTCCGTCCACCACTCTGCTTATTGCTGATCAAACACTGCACTTTTTGCCAATAGACTTAGGAGAAGCTCCAGAATCATTCTCAATACAACAAAATATATTACAGGCAGTCACTAGCAGTAAATTGAAATTCACTTGAGAATATAACTTATTTCTAATTTTTGTAAAACTCTAGGTTTGCTGAGGACAACATGTGTTTTATTTACTATATCATCATGAATTGCACTTGGCTACATATGAGAGAAACCTATATGAGAGACTTAAGCAATGAGAAGCTTACTTTTCAGACAACAAAATCTGGAATCCAGACATAATGTAGCTACCTGAGGAAGTAAGTGGGGACCCAGGCTCTTTTGATCTATCTGCTTAGCTATCCTTGCTTTCTATTCTTATCACCATAATATGGGTGTTACTGCTCTCTTCGTTGCATCCCATTTCTAGGAAGGAAGAATGGGGAAAGGACAAAAGACAAAGAAAAGCATGTGCCAGACAAATATGAACTCTCTAAACAGAAAACTGATAATTTCACAGGAAGATTCATTCTGAAGATATTCACTTATATCCTATCAGCCAAAATTATATCATGCAGCCAAATCTGGTTGCTAGATACAGCCCTAAACAAGTTCTGTTTTCTACTAGTGGGAGAAAAAATAAGGAAAAGTCTATATTTAGTGGGTAACCAATAGGTGATTCTACAATGCTGAGCTTTTAATACACAGCACAGCACCTGTTACAGAGTACACACTCAATAAGAATATAATGAATTAATTAATGAGTGAGTTATTGAAAAGTTATAATAATTACATTATATTTAACACTGAGTCTTTAACTGCCTCCACTGATGGTATCTCATACACCAACAAAATATATCAAATGATATGAATGTAGACACTCTGCTATATAACAGCATGTTAGGCACTTAAAGTAGTTTCATCATGAGGTACACCCTTCTAGACTTTCCTAGACAACATCCCTTTCTCTTTCATTGACAACTATACTGGAATTAATGGTGATTGTGGCACCTAATATGGCAAACTCTTATACTGGTTAAGACTTTTTAAAAATATAATCAAAAGAAATGGATTGTAAGATTAGAAGCATTCAAGGGACCTCAGGATTTACCTAGGAATTAGGAATTGTAAGTCTCCTAAGAGAAACAAGATGGTCACAAATTAGCCAGGGAGAATAAATGAAGATCCAGTTATCAATAATCCTTTTATCTTCAATGACAGAAAAGGGACATCTGATTTTCCAAGGGAGAGTATATGGAGTTTCTGTTCATGTCTGTCAGACCGTGTTCATGGTGAGAAGAAACTTCCTTGAGGGTAAACCTGGCTGCAACTAAGACATATTGTTTCAGGCTAGTGAGGAAGACCAACTTATGCCAGTTAATGATTTTTCTGGTTCTACCATTGAATGTCCCACATACCAGGAAACACAGTCTCAGGCAAAGCAGGATGGTTGGTCCTCGTAACACTAGCCTATATGCAGGCGGACACACACTCACATGCGCGCATGCCCTTGCACACAAACCTACCAGAACCTTCTTGCTTTCCCACCTTCTCTTGGTGCTCATCCTCTCTTCACATTAAATTTCTTCATAAGGCTGTATTCTCTTCTTTTCTATTCACAACGAATCCTAACAATTATAAAATCAAAAGCCTGAATCACTAGCATCCTACACCTCAGGAAGAAAAGGAGAGGGAGGGCTTTCTTTCCTCAAGAGTAAAAGTAAGAAAGGCTTATCTTCAATTGAAGAGAGAAAACTTGTTTTCATATTGAAGCAGGTTGAAAGTTTCTAGCCTATCATATTCAATTAAAGAAGGATCCCTAGGAAGATAAGGAATCATCACACATGCACACACATGCAACCAATCTTTATCATTAAGAGACTTCCTATTAAAAAGCTTGAAGATGACCATATTTAAAATTATGCTGCCAGTTAGAAAACGGATCATCTTTTCTGAATTGTGTATAGAATGTAATAGAGACTCCTTGAGGAGCAAATGAAACCCGCTGAGTTCTACATTCATTACTTGACTGACATGAGAAAATGATAGACTAAAGACACAATGGCAGGCCGGAAGCGGTGGCTCAAGCCTGTAATCCCAGCACTTTGGGAGGCCGAGACGGGCGGATCACGAGGTCAGGAGATCGAGACCATCCTGGCTAACACCGTGAAACCCCGTCTCTACTAAAAAATACAAAAAACTAGCTGGGCGAGGTGGTGGGCGCCTGTAGTCCCAGCTACTCGGGAGGCTGAGGCAGGAGAATGGCGTAAACTCGGGAGGCGGAGCTTGCAGTGAGCTGAGATCCTGCCACTGCACTCCAGCCTGGGCGACAGAGCAAGACTCCATCTCAAAAAAAAAAAAAAAAGAAAAAAGACACAATGGCAACGGTTTGGTAACTTGGAGGCCTCCCATGTGTAGGAACACAGGAAGTGCCTTTATCTTATTTCCCAAGTGATTATCTTAATATTAAAAAAATGAAAGAAGAGTTAAGACATGAACAGACTCTTCAGTGGTTCTCATGACAGGATCAGATGGAGCATGGCTTCTGATATAAAATTATGGACAATATTGAGGAGTCATGTAAGATAAAACCTGAAAAATGAGAGTCCTGGATTCAACACCAGACAGAGGTTGATGTCCTCTTATAAGTTGTCTAGTTCTCAGTCAAGGGTTTTAAATCAAAAAGCCAACAGGAACCAAGTGGATAATTTAAACCACTTAAATATACTAGGATGAGGGCCAACTGGAGACTCCAAACCTAATTTAAAAGAAAGAATCCCTACACAGCCCCTGTTGATTGTTGCCTAGGTTTAGTGTGTCAGATTTTCTGATATTTCCAGTATAACAATTAAAAAACCACGTACACCGAATTTGTATGTCAAACCCTTTAATTTGTTAATTTACCACTTAATTCAACACTTTCAAAAATATTGTATGCAAAACTACACCTACAGGCTGGATCCGACCCACAAATCCCACCTTTGCTATTTCTGCTCCTAAAGCTTTGTTTTTTGTAACTTTGATTAAATAGAATTGGAGGAAGAAGGAACCTGATGTAACATCTAGAAGCATGATCTCCAGGGGCCTCAGAGGCTCATGGAAAGTGACAGTAAAGCTAGAAAGATACACTTCACCAGCAACTTCCTTTAGACACTCTCAGATGATTCCAACTACCTACATCTCGTGGTTACAAATAGTATTTATTTTTTAAACAATGGTTATAGAACTAAGAGGATTTTAAGTAATGATTAACTTCAACACAATACTAAATTTTACTGTTAAAACAGTAAGAGCTAAAGTTAGTGTCATACCCTGGATTATATTTCATATCTCTTGTCTATCATTCCAGTACTGTTTCTAGCTAATTTCACAAAATTGAGACCACCCATGGCCTTTCAATACCAAAGTCCTCTTTGAGAGATAAAGTAAGACATTATATATCAAGAGCCTATAAACTGCCGAGTGCTATGCAAATGTAATTTACTGTAATATAATGAAGAGAAAGAATGTGGTTTGGTAGCTGGAACATCCTGATGGAAAAGCTTATACTAAACTTCCAGGAGAGAAAGTCGTTAACGAAACCTGTAAAATCATATGACAAGTTGACCTAAAAGAATCCACTCTGTAAGTCTCTGGAAATATTAACAATGATGACAATCAGAGAAAAAGGAAAAAAAGAGAGAAATTTGAAAGTAGAAATAACAAAAGGACATCTCCATAGAACAAAACAATTAAAAATCATTGTCATTTGAAGGCAGACATACAGAAATTAAATTACTCAGACTTAAATATGAGACAAGACTTTCACAGGTTCATTTAATTCTCTATTACAGCACTTTCAATTTCAACAACAAAATAAGACATTCCAACTCATTGCTAAGAGTCAGCTGGCAGGAGGGGAAACAATGGAGAAATGGGGAGCTCTCTTAAAGAAGCCCAGGGGAGTCAAAACACATTGCAAATGAACTATTTCCTTAAAACACACATTCCTAATTTGATGAAATTACAAAATTTTATTTTTTCTATTTTTTTCTGTTATACAGCTGCACATGCTCTAAAACACAGGTGCAACAAACAAAATAAATACTTCATATTTTTCTTTTGGTGAATTTCAAACATACAAGTAAATAATTTTCCTCACAATTTATATATAAATAATTAGCACACCTATTTTCTTTTTCAAGCTGGAACACGCATCTGGATTTAATTAGAAAAGCAAGGAAACAGCATCTGGAGAGGATCAGGCCAGCCTGTTCGTTAAACGATTATAAACATTAACAGAGAAAATAATCTTTATGCTCACACTCCACCTCAGAAACAAGACCTTCTAAAGGAAGTTATAAAATGTTCCACTCTGGCTAATATGACATTAATATCATTCAATGATGAGTATTATAATCCATCAAACCTCTATTATGGGTTTTTCATAATTTTCCTTTAATGCTCAGAAATGTCTTTCACAGGAATTCAAGACTGAAATCCAATAGAGCCAAATGCATTTGGCCTATGGACTGAAAACATATCTCTCCCTCTTTTCAAGCCTGATCTTGTCCCCTGAGTCTCTCAGCCCTTCTCTCTGTCTCTTGAATTTCTCTTCACTAATTATCTTCTTTTCTTCCTCTCACTTCCTCATCTTAATTTCTTTTATTATTTCATGTTTTTTGTCAATTTTTAAAAAACACAATATATAATTGTTATCAAATACTTGCCATTTGAAATAATCTCATTTCCTCCTCCTTTGCCCTACCACCCTCTTTTTCTTCTTTTTCATGGACACACTTCCAGAAAGATTGGTTAATACTCAATGTCTTTGCTTTCTTACCTTCTGTCTTTAGCCTACCATACCTGACCTCTACTGTCATCAAGTCACAGAGCATCTCCCCTAATATCACTAATGATCTATGGATTTGTCAAATTCAACAGGTTGTTTTCTCCATTTCTTAATCTCTTGGTGCCATTTGGCTTGTTTTTTTTATTTTATAGTCTTGAGATAACACAACTTTATTCTGATTTTCCGTCCATGTGTCTTTCTATATTCTCTTTCTCACACAGCCCTTAAATGTTGATATTTCTTACTATTTCATCATTAGTTCTCTGCTCTTTTAACTTTACATATATTTCTGGGTCACATCTATATTTTTATAGGTTGTTAACTCTATGAATTTTTTTCTAACTCGTATCTCAACTTCTAACTAGGTATCTTCAATTGGAGACGTCTGAATATATCTAAAACTTTCTTACCCACTGAAAGCTCATCTTCCTTTCTCTCTATTCCCTCTTTTTTAATATGTAAGAGAATGGAGAAAGTATCACCACACATTTTTCTCAACACAGCAATATGGTCATTACTGTAGATTCTTCATCTTCCTCACATTCACATTTATCCACTGATATCAATATTTTCTACCTATCTTTGTTTCTGTCCCTTCTCCGGTTAATTATCTTCATGATGCCAATCATATATATTGAAACAAGTCACTACTTACCTTTAGATCCTTCAGTGGATCACCTTATATTTGCAGAAACAAGTCTAAACTCCTTGCCATTACATAAAAGACCCTTCAGAATCAGGCACCCGCCCAATTTGCAAGGTAAATACTACCAAGTTCTCCCACAGGTACCTTAAAATTAGAAACAAACGAGTTATTTGAAGGCTCCTGACAATAGCATGATCTCCTACGCCTCTGAGTTTAAATGTTCTTTCTTGCTGCTGGACTGTTTTTAACCCCTTTCTTATCTGTGTCTTCTCTAGTACTCAGTTCAAGGTCCCTCATGGGAATATATTTTGATGCCCATTCACCCCCCTCCTCCTGCAATTTGGTTCTCTCTTGTCACCTTCTAGCATTAGAGTTTCTCATAATCATTCTCATAGCAATTATTGAAAGTCCTTGTATGAATCCCCACTTCTGAGATCCTCAAAGCTGATTGAGTTACTATTCTTCTTCAACACCTGGTTATCTATTTCTTTCTTTAAATGTATGAGCTACTTCATTTCCTTGCAATGAATTTAACTTTGCATAAGATGGGTGAGAAGCTGAAACTGTGTAGTATGATTGCACGAATGCACTAATGTTGTTAGTTATTCAACCTCTTTAAGGTTTAATTATGAGGTAATTAGCCCAGCTCCTGGGACACAGTCACTGCCCAATAGATGAAATCCCTGCCCTTCTCCAGGCAGGGCACTTAGTATACTAATCACATTGCATCTCATTATAGATTCCATTGCCTGCTTCCTTCCCTGTACTCTGAGCTCCTAGTTTCTAATGATACTTGTTAAATAGCACATACTTAGTAAATGTTTGATGAGGAAAAAAATACTTGGTGCTCATGTGTTTTTGCCTCTCCTGAATCTGTATCCCTCTCTTTCTTGAAAATTTTCTAAATTATCTTTGGACAATCATCTCTCTCCAATTCTTAGTGAACGTGGCTTGATGACATACCTCATGCCCCAGAGATGAGTCATGAATGGGTTAAGCTTACCAAGTATCTTATTTCCCTGGTTGCAGTGATTGACTTATAGAGCAACACATAACTGAAATAAAGCTAATCAGATGCAAGGAGACATTTATCACAAAATCCTGGGGTAATTTGCTTCCACAATGCTATAATTCCTCCCTGGTTATAAGTAGTATAAAATGTAAAATTTGGAATTCAAAATTTATTTTGTTAACATCAACCAAGGTATCCAAAACTGTTAGGGGTACTTGAGGCCAGAGAAAGAGATGAAGAGAAATGAGGCTATTTCTGAAATCTTTAGTGCTCTAATATCAAGTCTCCCTTAAATTATACCAATGTATTAACTTTTCAATTATGTGAGCTGATGGATTTTTTTTTGTCATTTAAACCACATTGAATTTTCTTCCTCTCATTTGCAACATAAAGAATCATAACAGATATGTTATTTCACTCACTTTACTAGCGCTGGGTTTTCTTGAAAAAAAAAAAACACATTTTCACTAAGTCATGTTTCTAGCTTCAGCAAATCATTAAACTCTGAGTCTGAGTTTCTGTGTTAATTTCTTCACTGGCCTATATTTGACTTACACACATAACACTTTAGTAAAAATTCACTCTATTATATTGATATTTAGAGGTATGTTGCTTCTTTCATATGGTTTTATTTTAATGTACTTTTTTCTTCTTTTTATAGCATCATTATTTCTAAAGATGAAAGGTTTCTTGGAGATTATCTTGTTCAATTAACTCATTTAGTGTACAAGAAAACTGAAGCCCAAAAGGTTAAGCAATTCTTCCAAAGCCATACAAAATACACCAGTTAAAAGAAATTCTATGACCATATTTACGCTAATTAATCAATTGTTTGGCTTGATTAAACTGGTCATTTCTCACAAACAACTAATTTATTTTTCTGTATATACATACAAAGATCATGACATATTTTCTATCCAGGTGTGATGGTTAATACTGAGTGTCAACTTGACTGGATTGAAGGATACAAAGTATTGATCCTTGGTGTGTCTGTGAGGGTGTTGCCAAAAGAAATTAACATTTGAGTCAGTGGGCTGAAGAAAGCAGACCCACCCTTAATCTGGTGGACACAATCTAATCAGCTGCCAGTGAATATAAAGCAGGCAGAAAAACGTGAAAAGGGAGAGACTAGCCTAGCCTCCAGGCCCACACCTTTCTCCTGCGCTGGATGCTTCCTTCCCTGGAACATCAGACTCCAAAGTCCTGCAGTTTTGGAACCTGGACTGGCTCTCCTTGCTCCTCAGCTTGCAGACAGCCTATTATAGGACCTTGTGATCGTGTAAGTTAATACTTAATAAACACACACACACAGACACACACACATATATATATATATTCCTATTAGTTCTGTCCCTCTAGAGAAATTTGACTAATATACTAGGAATCTCCTGTGCACCATTTTAAGGAAACTAAAGCAACATTTAAGTAACAAATAAGTAATAAAGTAACACTATTTGTTACGAGATAGGTACGAACAAACACCACAAAATTTGGAAGAGTTGAGAATTCCTTCTAAGTTTTTATTCAGTCACTCATTTATTCATCTAACAAACGTGTTTATTGAAGATTGATTGAAGAAGCCTATGTTTCGGAATCCCAGTTGTTAAATAATTTCTATGGATCTGGTTAAAATCTAACCATATCTTTAAAAACAGGTCGAATTTTTATGTAAGTGAGCAAGACACAAAGGCACTCTTAGGAAACAGAATCTATGCTAGCAAAGACTCAAGAGAGGAAAAAATAATCATGTAGAGAAAATGTATAGTACAAAAGGAAGCTGAGCCAAGTGATGAAAACCTAGAAATAGTGAGTGGGGCATTCAAGCTTTCAGTTGATGTTGTCAGCGCATGTGGACAGGGGTGCCATAACTGGGTGTCTTGGGCATTATTGTGACCCTAGGTAAAGAGGATTATGTGCCACTCAGCCAGGTCCTTCTCATGTAACATCTCATAAATAAAGCTGTACTGTGAAATAAGCATATATTCAATGTATGAATTAAGAAATCAAAACTCAGTGGGATAAAAGAAGCATCCAAGAAAGTTCAAGCCATTCTAAAAGCTCAAACTCTTACTAAACTCAGATATCGCAAAGGAAACCTAGATACTGACCAATCCTTTGCAACAAAAGAGTTAGGCATAGAGGACAGAGCCTCCCATCATTGAAGAGGAAGATGAGACTTTCCTGTGACCTGAAGTGTCATTGAATTAACAATATTGATGAGTTGATGCTTTCATGCAGATTAGACTGTATGTACTAGATATTATGCCACGGAGACCAATTTTGGCCCATTCAATAGTGGTGTCTATATTTCTTCTGTCATTCACTCAGAGTGCTGGCTAATATTTTTTTCAGGAAATATTGAACATTCTATCAAGGGTACCATCAATTTGAGCCTTAATCATCATTATGTAAGACTCTGTTTGTCATTTTAGAAACTGTTTCATATTTATTGCCTTTTCATGAAGATGACGCTAGAATGACTCCTTGATAACTGACCCGCAAAGAACATTGGCCAAGAAGAACCTGGTCACTGCAGACTTGAGAAAGGCAAGAATTCTGTGCCTAAATTCAATGAAAATTACAAGATGAGATTTTCAACTATTTAAAGAGGTAAACATGTCAGGAAATCTATGTATAAAAAAAAATATATTTACAATGGTAGTTGCCAGTGCTATAATATACTGACTTTACATCACTGTTGTTTTTAAAACCTGTTGAGAAATGTACTGTGAGAAACAAAAACTGTATACATAAACCTTTGGCGAATATGATTGCACTCACGCAACAGAAATTAACACTGAACTCCTTTATATAACCTCATAAATGTGGCTATCATTATTCTGCTAAATTAATTGTGGCCTTCCCACATTCTCAACTATTCCTTCCTCACTGTACAATTCAGTCTTATTTATAATGTTAAAAAATAATATCAACCTTAGCATTCTAAAAGACAAAACCCTTTTAAATCAAGGAAAGACCTAAAGTCTGCATGAACATTTTTGAAAATGTTTTGCTTCAAAGTTTGAATTCAACTCTTGTCTCCCAACAAGACAAATGCTTCTTAATACTTAAAGATAAATAATAAGAATATTTTATATTTCCCTACCATATAACAGAGCCTGCTTGAGCAGAAGGCTCTGTAATTGCTATGCCAATTAAAAACATACAAATACAAAACTGCTGAAAGAATATTATCTAAGTCCAGTAATTTGCTGTTCTACTTAGCAGACAGACTACTTAAGGGCATATCACAAGAACGTACAATTTGTTGCATAATGGTAGTGACATTTTCAGTCATTATTATTGCTATAGATTAAAGTCAACCAAATGTGTTATGTCAAATGCTAACATGGTGATGGTCTGAATTTTGAAGATACATTTAAACAAGAACTGGTAAAATTATCATGAGGAAATTTGATTTTGCCCCTTATTTTAATAACACCCAATTTTAGTTCACAAGCCAGGCTTAACATTTCATAATCACTAACCTGGGGGGTTATTTCCCATTGACAGTTAATATAAAATGTTTTCATTTCATACTTCTTGAACATCTGTATTATTGTACTATTAATATATGCTAAGCCTTAGAGGATGTGACGATATAACGTTTTAAGTAATTCTCCAAATAAAAATTGTAGAAATCTTGCTGATTTTTTTCTATGATCTTTGCTAATGATTGCCATCTTTACCAATAATCTCTAGAATTATCTAATAGAGAAGACCATTCACATAATAAAATATTTTGGATTCGATTGCATTTATTGTAATATAAATCATAAAATACAAGGAAAATAATTAACATCTGTCTATCAAAGGGTAGAATAATAATAATTAAGATCTATTATGACTTTGCCATAAGTCAGACACTGTACTGAGGACTTTATGTTAATCACCTCTCTTAAACCTCAACACAACCATATGAGGTACTATTATTGTCCTCATTTTATAGGGGAGGTAATATGTCAATATCACACAGATATTATGCAGAGAAATGTGATCCAGCCAACATTAATCCACTTATGTCAAAGGTAACATGCACATGTTCATTCAGCCAACAAATATTAATTGAACACGTTTTGGGTTCTGCACAGAAACTTTGCTGTCACAGTACCAGGTACTAAAGGGAACTGTCATAAATAAGACAAATAGTTTCTTGTCTCACAGAATTTAAGATCTATGGGGAGACGGACTGATAATTAGGCAATTTCAATACAGACCATGCTTTCATTTGCAATGTCTGGCTCTTACGTTTAAAGGTCCTGTGGCAAAAATCAGAGCTCCCTTTTTAGTATGCTTTGATATATTTAGAGAGGCTCTATAATGGCCTATCTTCTTTGTTCTGCATAAGTTTGGACATCTGAACTCAGAAATCTCAAAGCAATAAGGGGAGTCAAGAAAGAAAAATCCAGAATCTTAGAGTCTGGGAATTCTCACGGTTCTTTCCTGTTTTGCTTCTCCAAAAGATTTGTTTCCCATTTGAATAATTTCTTTATCAATTTGGGGGTCATAATCTGATCCTGTCATATGTTTCATGAACAAAAGGGACTACACAGAATTAGTATTGATTTGTTTTATGACAGTATATGCAGAAGAGTTTTTTGCTTGCTTGCTTGCATTTATTCTAAGTTCAAGTCAGTAATGAGTTGATGTCAAAGTTCAGGAATAAAAATACTCTTCAATATCTACAGTAAAACATTTAGGAAGTCAGAATTTTGAGTATTTATGAACTCTCTTTATGTAGAATGCCAGAGTCCCTTCATTCTGGCTGCCTATCAGTGTGTGTCCTTTATAAGCATCAGGGTATGTGCAACAAACATTCTCTCATAGTTCTCTATCTCATCAACCATCTGTGCCTTCCATTCACTCAGACACATATTCAGTAACCGCCAGCTACATCACCAGGATAATATGTTACAGCTGACCATTGAACAACAAGAGTTGTCCAACTCACGTAATCCACTTATAGGTGAATTTTCTTCTGTCTCTGCCACTTCTGAGAGAGCAAGACCAACCCATTATCTTCCTTTTCTTCCTAGGCCCACTTAACATGAAGACAATGAAGACCTTTATAAGGATTCACTGCACTCATTGAATGGTAAATGTATTTTCTCTTCCATACAATTTTGTTATTTTCTTTTTCAATTTTTAGTTTAGTTTTGGGGATACATGTGAAGGTTTGATACATACATAAGCATGAGTCAACATGTCACTAGGGTATATATTATTACATCACCCAGATATTAAGCCCAGTACCCAATCTCTTCTCCTCTTGTTGCTCCTTCCAGCCTCCACCCTCAAGTAGACCCCAGTGTCTATTATTTCCATTTTTGTGTTCATGAGTTCTTATCATTTAGCTCCCAATATTAAGTGAGAACATGGAATATTTGGTTTTCTGTTTCTGCATTAGTTTGCTAAGGATGATAGCTTCCAATTTCATCCATGTTCCTGCAAAAGACACAATCTTATTACATTTTATGGCTGCATAATATTCCATGGTGTATATGTACCACATTTTCTTTATCCAATCTGTCATTGCTATGAATTATGTTGATTCCATGTCTTTACTTTTGTGAACAGTGCTGCAGCGAACATTCGTGTGCATGTGTCTTTATGATAAAATGCTTTATATTCCTTTGGATATACACCTAGTAATGGGATTTCTGGGTTGAATGGTAGTTCTCTTTTTAGCTCTTTGAGGAATCACCATACTGTCTTCCACAGTAGTTGAACTTATTTACACTCCCTCCAACAGTGTATAAGGGTTCCTTTTCTCCGCATCCTCACCAGAATCTGTTATTTTTCCTCAAAAGTGTCTCATTTTTATACCAGATCCTGGATCTCCCCCAAAGAGGGAATCAACCCATTTTCCAATGGGAGTCTTATCTCTCAATGGGGGTGGGGGTGTGTGTGTAGGGGGGTTGGGAACATTTCCATACCTTCTAGATGACCAAGAGCATGCTTCTCATCTCACACTGTAATCCCCAGGTGTTGAGGGATGGACCTGGTGGGAGGTGATTGGATCATGGTAGCAGTTTCCCCCATGCTGTTCCCTTGATACCGAAGGAGTTCTCATGAGGTCTGATGGTTTTATAAAGGGCTCTTCCCCCTTTACTCTCTGCTCTCTCTCTCTTCTGCAGCCTTATGAAGACAGTGCAAAGAGCTGTGTATTCCCCCATAACTGCCATTATCTGTCCCCAGAAGTATGCTTCCTGCCTTGTTATTACACACCAAACCTCTCTCATAATTCAGAGTAATTTCTGATATCCCCAAAAGTTTAAAAAGTGAGATAATTCAATGTAAAGCAGAATAGAGCCTTAGATTTTGACAGAGATCTGTCTACTTTCAAGTCCTCAGGTTTCAGGTTTCTTGAGGAAAACAAAAGTGTTTTTTTTGTTTTGTTTTGTTTTGTTCCTAAAACAGGTTCTGTGGCACCTCCTTGGTTAATGTTGTTGGCTCTGTGTCTCCACTCAAATATCATCTCACAGTGTAATCCCCAGGTGTCGAGAGATGGACCTGATGGGAGGTGGTTGGATCATGGTGGCAGTTTCCCCCGAACTGTTCTCTAGTGAATGAGTTCTCATGAGGTCTGATAGTTTTATAAAGGGCTCTTCCCCCTTTGCTTTCTGCTCTCTCTCTTCTGCAGCCTTATGAAGAAGGTCCTTGTTTTCCCTTCACCTTCCACCATGATTATAGTTTCCTGAGGCCTCCTCTGCCAGGAAGAACTACGAGTAAATTAAACTTCTTTACTTTATAAATTACCCAGTCTTGGGCAGTTCTTTATAGCAGTATGAAATCGAACTAATGAATCTTTTCTCCATATGGAGTCTCAGGCTATTAGAGCTTGAATATCTGCTTTTTATTAAGCTGACTTTTAACCATAGCACTCTTTAAAAAACAATTTTTAAAATTTCTTATTTCCCTATGTTAGCCATGTGAAATGGCCAATACTTCTGGCTTTTGAACTTTACCAAAGGTAACCTTCCAGGCACTCAGAGAAAGGAAATTTCAAGATGTGGAAGAAAGAGATTCAACAAATGGTAAAAATCATACAGATTTCAACTAAAAAGTACTTATTCCCTAGGACAAAAACTGAACCTGAACCTGGGCCACCACTGTGAAAAAACAAAGCTTTATCTACTGAGCTATAACACTGGACAGTCTCCATTGCCCTTCCCAGAAAGAGCCTAGAGCAGCCGATTTTGAGCTCGCAAAGGCTTTTAAATGCTTGAGATAGTTTTTAGGGCTAACTATGGCATGAATTCTAAAATTTCTGTTCCCTTAGTGGAGATCAAGAGAAAGTACCACCATGTGGTTACAAGGTCAAGCTCCCAAGGAACATTTCACCGGCAAAAGCCTCTCAACTTTTCAAGACACAGCCCAAGAGGTTTCATGGGGTAACCAAATTAACATTTTTCATTCTAGCCAGAGCAAAATACATGTGATGTGACAAAACGTAGACATTAACCACTCTACTTAGCACCCAATATCTAACTGGCAAGGCTCAAACTTGCCCCTGGACGGGCCCTGTCATCTTTAATCCAACCTCCAATGAGGAGTTCTGACATGTGGTCTCTGGGCAAGATGGTTGCCCTGAGTAACAGAAGAGAGAAAGGAGAGAAAAGGAGAAAAGCATTGCCTGTGACAAGGTGGAGAAGGCAAGGAGCTCAGGGAAGCCAGAGAAAGACCCAGCCATTGCAGCGATACTGAATCAAAAGTTTAGGCGACCACTTGTCGGTCGGGAAGGGATCTTTTCCAGCAGTCCCATCAGCTCTCAAGTTTCCCTTCTGGGGACAAAAAAGCTCCCCATGTCCCATTTGTCCTGTACATGCCTAATCCTGTCACCCACAGCTGTTGGCAAAGACTGCAAAGTAGATTAATCCAAAGAAAAGAGCAGTTAACATCCCATAATGTCAAATCCACCCTTAGCCAAGACAGACTTTACCGAGAGGGGCCTCTAACCCACTAAATCTTAGGAAGATTCTAACCTTTATAAGTTATATATTTGGTCAAGCATCCTTGTCTTTTATTAAGAGGGACTTTTAACCCACCCTGTCTTAGGAGAGGCTCTAACTCCCCTAAGTTGGGCCTCTAACTCAATCCCATCCTTTACCTGGGTACCCTACCACTTACCCAAAGCTGGCCAGTTGGTGCTGCAGTCTATTTCCTTTGGGTCAGGGTCTCCTCAGTATCATCCCTTTGTGGTTTCCCAAGAAGGTGTTACCAGAAAGGAGTCTTGATCCAGACCCCAAGAGAGGGTTCTTGACCCTTACACAAGAAAGAATTCAGGGCGAGTCCACAGAGTGAAAGCAAGTTTATTAGGAAAGTAAATAAATAAACAATGCTACTCCATACACAGAGCAGCCCTTTTTTAATTTTTTAATTTTTAATTTTTGTAGGTACATAATTGGTATATACATGAGATGTTCTGATATAGGAATGCAATGCATAATAATCATACGTTATGATTTTCTTAATAACATTTTCTTTCCACTAGCTTACTTTGTTGTAAGAATACAGTGTAAAACACTTAAACGAAATATGTGGTAACTCTTTGTGCTTACTGGTCAGTCATGTGGCCAACAGTAGGCTATGAGTAGTTACGTTTTTGGAAGGTCAAAAGCTACACATGGATTTTTGACTATGTGGGGGAGCCAGCATCCCCAACCCCTGTGTTGTTCCAAGGTCAACTGTGTATTTTATCATGAACATCCAAAGAAAAAGAAACATTGTGAATTCTGGCTAGAAAGATAACTTGGAAGATCACTTAAAGTAGAAAGATCTGTTCATAATTCTCAGATTATCCTTCATGGATATAGGCTGTGGTGTGCTTATACCTTGAATTTTCAGAAATGTTGTAATCCTGTTTTTAAACACAATTATTAAAAAGCAAATTATGTAAACTTACATTTGTGCAATTTTTTAAAAAGTTAATATACACCCAGAACTCAGACTTCCTAAATATCATATTTTTACCTATACTCTTAAGGTTATTTACATCTATTCTATCTGTATGCTGTAAATACTATATATTGGTGTGCTACCTATGCATCTCTTCCCAGTTCCACATTCAGTGACTTTGATGGCTTGAAATTTATCATGGTAAAAAAATAGTATTTATACACAGGAAAGGCAAATACTCATAATCACGACTTATTTTTGTTGGTTTCCTTAGAGAATTTGTTGTTAAACTTTTACTATTAAATTATTGTATATAGGTTTCCTTTAACTAAACAGGCACTGATTTTGCGTTCTAAAATCTAGTGCCAAGTAAGAAAAGTCATTGAAATATAGGTTTTGGTATTACTGGGTTTTTAATCATAAGAACCAGAGCAGTCACTTCATTAGTTAGGCAATTATAAATGAGGAATGGTTTCATACAATATTTCCTTCTTCGCTCAGAACCTTGCTTTGATCAACTCTCACTTTAAGAAATCAATTAATCTAGAATGTGACATCAGCAAAGTGGTAGAATAGGCGATTTCAGCCCTTATCCCTCCAGAGAAACATTATTTTGACAATCATTCATGAATGAAAATACCTTTTTGAGAGTTCCACAGTCCAGTTGAAAGTTTCCATCACTCTAGTGGACGACAAAGTACAAGATCAACTACACTGAAAGGGGTACAGAAAGCAGCTTCACTCTGCCAATAACACCCTCCCAGAGGCAGGTACAAATCAGTGCCAAAAGGAATTTCTTTTTTCCTGCAGGAGAAAGAGAGAGCATAGAAAAGGTCTGGGTTTCCCAGAATTTGAAGGGGAACATCCTGAGAGGCCTGCTTGTATCTTACTGCGTCCTGAACACTGAGAAAATTGGATGACTGGAGAATCCGAGAGCAACTAGGAACAAAAAAGAAAGAAGAAAGAAGGGAGCTCACAGCAACCAGCATGTGTGCCTCCACAGATGGCACCCTGTAAATGTCCAAAACCAGCATCCCAAGTACTTCCAAGTTAGCATGTAGACTTCAGGAACTGGCTTAACTCTGTGGGACTGAGAGAAAGCACACAAGCCTGAAACTGCTCCTTCAGAAGAGATAGAAATAAATGAATCTTACACCCATTGTCCCAGCACAGTGCTCAGTTCCAAGGAAAAGGGGTGGGTGACACTTGACTTTTCGTGTGGCTCTGCAGGGTAGAAGAAAGGTGCATCAACCTGAAACATCCCATTCATGGAGGAAAGAGAAAAAGGAGTTTGCATCCAATGCCCCAGCACATCCCAGCACTTACCTAAGAGAAAGAATGGGCAGCTCTCAGCACCCAACATGGTTTTATGGGATAAAGAGAAGGCATACAGATTTAAGACTTTACCCCAAGATGGAATAAGAAGAGTTGAGTGGGTGTATCCACAGAAAAGATTTAAGAGATCTCTATAATCTCCAGCTGGGCTGACTGATGAAGATCTTTTCATCCCAAAGCAAGTTTATAAAGACTGGAAGAGGGGGACTTTTTTTTTCAACTATGTAGACATCAATGCAAGATTACAAATATTATGAATAATTAGGGAAACATGACACCACCAAAGAAACAAAATAAAGTACCATAACTGACTTAAATAAATGGAGATCTATGGATTGCCTGATAAATAATTCAAAATAATCATTGTTAGGTGGCTTTGTGAGCCACAAGAGAACACAGACATGCAACTAAAATAAATAAACTAATATTAGGGAAATGCAGATCAAAACCACAGTGAAATACCTTTCTCACACCAGTCAGAATGGCATTATAGAAAAGTCAAAAATAACAGATGTTGGCTGGGTGCAGGGGCTCATGCCTGTAATTTCAACACTTTGGGAGGCTGAGATGGGTGGACCACCTGAGGTCAGGAGTTCCAGACCAGCCTGGCCAACATGGAAAATCTCCATCTCTACTAAAAACACAAAAGTTAGCCAGATATGGTATCAAGCACCTGTAATCCCAGCTACTCGGGAGGCTGAGGTGGGAGAATCACTTGAACCCGGGAGGTGGAGGTTGCAGTGAGCCGAGATCGTACCACTGCACTCCAGCCTGAGCAACAGAGTGAGACTCCCTCACAAAAAATGAATGAATGAATGAATGAATAAATAAATAAATAAATAAATAACAGATGTTGGTGAGGTTGTGGGGAAAAGAGAACACTTACACACTACTGATGGAATGTAAATTAGTTCAGCTATTGTAAAAAGTAGTTTGGCGATTTCTCAAAGAACTGAAAACAGAGTTATCATTTGACCCAGAAATCCTATTATTAGGTATATACCCAAAAGAATATAAATCATTCTACCATGAAGACACATGCACACATATGCTCACTGCAGTACTATTCACAATAGCAAAGACATATAATCAACCTAAATGCTCATTAATTATAGACTGGATAAAGAAAATATTGTACATATACACCATGGAATACTATGCAGCCATAAAAATGAATTAGATTATGTCCTTTGCAACAACATGCATAGAGTTGGAGGCCAGTATCCTAATAAAACTAACACAGGATTAGAAAACCAAATACCATATGTTCTTATTTATAAGTAGGAGCTAAATATTGAGTACATATGTGAAAACAAAGAAGGGAACAACAGACACCAGGACCTACTTGAGGGTGAAGGGTGGGAGGAGGATGAGAATCAAAAAAGTACCTTTCATGTACTACGCTTATTACCTTGGTGATGAAAAACCTGTACACCAAACCCCCACAGCATGTAATTTATCTATATAATAAACCTGTGCATGTACCCCTGAACCTGAAATAAAAGTTTTTTAAAAAAAGAAAACAATATATCAGCAATACCAGAATTTCAACTAAAAGATTGAAAACATAAAAAACAACAAAACAGAAATTTTAGAGATGATGAATATAATGACTGAACTGTAAAATAGAAACATTTCCATAGAAAGTTTGAAGAGTAAACTCAAGTAGAAAAAAGAATCAATGAATGTAAAGAGCGTTTCATTTGAAATTGTCTAGTCAAAGGAGCAAAAAAGTGAAAAGAATGAAGAAAGCCTATGGGACTTACAGGCTACCATCAAATGAACTGGTATACATATTACGGAATACAAACAGGTGAAGATAAGGAGGAAAGAAACAGAAAGCTCATTTAAAGAAATAATAGCTGAAAACTTTTCAAATCTGTGGAGAGAGATGGACATCTAGATTTATGATTTACCAAAAACACACCAAATATGTCGAATCTAAAGAGGTCTACACTGAGACGCATTACATTTAAATTGTCAAAAGTCAAAAACAAGCAGAATTTTGAAGGTAGTAGGATAAATTAATTTATTATATACAAGGGAACTTTCAAAAGACTATCAGCTGATTTCTCAGCAAAAATCTTTCAGACAAAGAGACAGCAGGATGATTTATTCAAGACAAAAAGTGCCAACCAAGAATATTTCACTTGGTAAAACTCTCCTTTTAAAATGAAGGAGAGCTAAAGACTTTCACTAACAAGCAAAAATGGAGGGAATTTATCACCGTTAGATCTGCATTACAAAAAGTGCTAAAGAAAGTTATTCAAATGGAAATAAAAGGATGCTTAAAAGCAACAAGACAGCATAAGAAAGTCGAAAACTTACAGGCAAAAGTAAATATATACGTAGACACAGAATGACATAATATTTAATCGTGTAAATCATTTTTAGCCCAAGTATAAAAGTTAAAAAAACAAACAAACATAGTATTAGTAATAGCTCTAGGCTGGGTGCAATGGCTCTTGCCTGTAATCCCAGCGTTTGGGAGGCCAATGCAGGAAGATGGCTTGAGCTCGGTTGTTTGGCACCAGCCTGGGCAGCAACATACTGAAACCTCATCTGTAATATATATATATGCTACCATCAAATGAACCAGTATACATATTATGGAATACAAACATGTGAAGATAAGGAGGAAAGAAACAGAAAGCTTATTTAAAGAAATAATAGCTGAAAGCTTACTAAATCTGGAGAGAGACGTGGACATCCAGATTTATGTTGTACAGATTATAAATAAACCAGTTGTGCATAGTGGCATACATCTGTGATCCCAGCAGTATAGTATGATCTCATCTGTACACTATATACATATATATACACACACACGCTATATATATATATTTTTTAATCAGTTGTGCATGGTTACATACACCAGTGGTCCCAGCTACTTAAGAGGCAGAGGTGGGAGGATTGCTTGAGCCCAGGAGTTTGAGGCTGCAGTAAGCAATAATTGTGTCACTGCACTTCAGCCTGGGTAGTAGCATAAGACCCTGTCTCAAAAAAAGAATGGAAGGAAGGAAGGAAAGAAGGAAGGAAGGAAGGAAGGAAGGAAGGAAGGAAGGAAGGAAGGAAGGAAGGAAAGAAAGAAAGAAGGAAGGAAACTGTAACTCTGTAACTACAAAAATCTGTAAAAAGTTATACAACATAAAAGATACAAATTGTAACATAAATAACATAAAGTTTTGAGGGAGGATTAAAAGTATACCAAAGTAATTAAAAGGTGTACCAAAGTAATTAAAATTAGCATGTCTTAGAGATACCTGCTTTTCCATGTTTATTGTAACATGATTCACAATACCTAAGATGTGGGAGCAACCTAAATATTTATTACTGAATAAATGGATAAAGAACACATGATATATGCATACAATGGATCATCATTCTATTTTTTTTATAAAAGGAAATTGCCCCATATGCAACAATATGGGTGAACCCAGGGAACATTATGCTAAGTGAAATAAACCAGACACAAAAAGGATAAATAATCCATGCTACCACTTATATGAGGAATCTAAATTAGTCAAACTCATGGAAGCAGAAAGCAGAAAGGTCTTTTTCCCAAGAGACAGGGGAGGGTGAAATGGAAAAGTATTAGTCAAAGAGTACAAAGTTTCAGTTACAGGGAGTGAATAAATCCTAGGGATTGACTGTATAACATACTGCCCACAGTAAACAATACCATGTTACATACTTGGAAGTTGCTAAAAGAGTAGATCTTATGTGGTTCCTTATTGCAAAAACAATAAATAAAGACATAAATATATCAGGAGGAAATTTTGGATGGTATATTGTGAACCTTTATGGCATAGATTGTGTCAACAGTTTCAAAGGTGTATACTTATCTCTAAATTCATTAGCTTGTGTAAATTTAATATGTATAACTTTTGTATATCAATTATACCTCAATAAAGAAGTTTTCAAAAAATCCAGTCAATCCACAGATTTTTCTGCCCCTAATATCTAACCTCAAAAACTCTAAGCCCAACACACAAGCTATAAAAATTATACATTCACTTCTCAAAACAAAATGTCATTTCAGAATTACCTGTATGGTAGTTACCTTTGCTGCAGTGACTTAATATAAGAACAGATGGGATTTTTGTGTTTGTTTTGTTTTGTTTTGTTTTTAGGATATGATTTTCTAATATCCAGTCATCAGATGAATTTTGCTATGAATATTTTATTGGTCATTTGTCCATGGGACTATCAAGATGCAACCTGAAAACACAATTTTGTGTAGGAAGCTTAGTGCCATTTTGAATGTTGCCTCCAAGATCCCATCTTGACAACCTTGCACACTCCCATATGTGAATGCTTTTTTCTTCTTTCCCTTTATGCTTCCATTTTACTCATGATTAAGAATTCTGTTGATAGGATCCTCCTGTACTATGCAAATTTTAATGTCTTTTCTTTCATGAGCAGTCTCTGGTTTCACCACATACTCTAGCCATGGAGCAGGACTCAGTATGTTGCTCCATTTCCCCAAATTAAATACATTTCACAAATAATTAGTGAACATTACAGATTCAAATGCAAAATTTGGGGAAAAGAAGGAAAATGAGAATGTTATGATGCTTACCATACAACAAAATAATCATTAGATGTGTCTGTTTTCCTCAAAGTCGTAATTCATTGCCAAACTACAGTTGTGGTTTCTTTAATTGATTCTTCTTTCTTCCCATCATCAGTTATTTTCACTTCACTGCCTTTTATATCCCTCTTTAATTATGTAGAAATTTCAACTAAAAGGCCATTTCCTTAGGGAAAATATTTGATTATAACAGCTGCTAAGAAAACATTTTCTCCATAATTTATACAATATGACATAGGTCTGGGTGCCTAAAGTTTGTCCTATGAGATATAATTAGGGAACAAACTTGATCTGTGGTCAACTTAGTTTGGAAAATAATGGCCCAATTTTTTTTAAAAATGAATTTTTTTGTTTTACTGTATACTTCTCAGAGTCTTTATTATGCTAATATGGTGAATCTCTAAAATATGGTGTATCTCAAAGATAAGAAATTCTCACATAAAATTGACTTTCAACGCCCGTGGTGTTTCTATACAAACAAAAACATTTATGATACTACTTTTGCACTGGATGAACTTTGAGATATTCTGAACTAAAATTTCTAGGCTGAATAGACAGCAAGTGAGCTCTGTGGACTCAGTGCTATCTTGGATAGTGCAGATAATGGCTTCACTAACATTCCCTTTAACTCTATTATGCCTTTGACTCCTTTCATAAGAGTGAAATTCATTTGGAACACTGTAACTTCTAGACAGGAGAAAGAATGATGTGGCCAACAAAAAGAAAGAGGAGATATGAGGGAAGAAGTAACCAGGGAACCTACATGTTGATGAGAGAACCAAGAAACATGTGAATACAAATGACAGAGATATTCAGAACAGTCTTCAGTGAAACTATCTGTGACACTTTCAGCATGATATGTTGTAAAAACGAATGCAGAAAAATATAACTTTAGGCTTATCCATTTTAAACACCCCTATAGCAAGCAGCTACATTATTCTTTATGGTTTCTGAGATACAATTGTTATTTTATTTTGACTATGATCCTTACAAAGAACAAAGTAGGACACTTGCTTTCATTTAGACAAAAATAAAAGCAAGTTAAGAGTGTAAAATAGCAAGCACCGATGTATATTTTTATTTCATTTATCACATTCAATTCTTGAAATAAACATTTGTATGAGGCTGGTATTGTTATTCCAGTTTTAATTGAGGTAGCTGACTGTCAGCTGTCCTTGGTCTCTTAGCTACAAAGGAGTAAGATCAAGGATCTTCTTGGCAGTATCAGGTAGCCCTCAAAATTTCTAGTTCTAAAGAAACATATAACAAGGCTATATAAAATCAGCCATATTGTTTTAAAATTGTAGAAGACTTTCTAATTCTTATTTTTGATTATGTGGTTGAAGTTCATTTTTTTGGTTTATACCTTCCATGTTCACAAAATATCATTTACAAAACTAATCTGTAATTATTAAAAGTTTTAAAGTTTAAGTTCACAGAGAGCACAAGGTGTGGTCTAGAGCTGGGCAAAAGAATACATAGATTTAAAAAAAATTAAGCGCCAGAAACATATATTAATTTAGCAAATGAATAGTAAAGAAGATGGGTACCTCAGGAAACAGAGGTCAGAATGAAGCTCATACGTGAAAGAGACCGGGCATGCATTGAATAAAGAATAAATAAAAGAGATAAATGAGGATGAGAAAGAAAAATATGCACAAAATTTTTCTCCTTTTACCCTCTGAACTGCATATTATCTATTTTCTCCTCAACATTTATTCTCCACCCCTTTTCATCCTACTGTGTAGCACAGAATGCTAACCTTAATGGATAATATAAAGTAAGTTATCTTGCCTTCTGGCTTCTGGTTGTATTCAACCAATAGAAGGCCCTGGAAAAGACTGAAGGATGTGATGAAAGAGAGGTGATGGTATTAGCCCCGGCTCCCTCCTTGATGGCTGCAATTTGGCAGTTACTGAATTTCTCTACCTAAGGCTGCAATGACCATAGTTGGCCCAATTCTGGCAAGTGTGCCTCTCACTGGGTTCTGCCAGAGCAGTGAAATCTATCAAGAATACCTGTGAGCTTTTTTTAGATCACTATTTTCCCCCTTCTTGCAGTTGTCTCTATCTTGAATGTTCTTGTATAGAACTAGATCTAGATCAAATAAAAAGTGAAGGTTAAGAAAAAACCAGAGGAAGAAAAATGGTGTAAAAAAGATGGATGATGGAAATAAATTGAAGGCAGAACTGAAAGCCAAAAGCACAGTGCAGTGACTGACAAATGAGGTGGAGAACAGAAGAAGAAAAATGTCCCATTCTGTTACCTCTTTCAACCCTGCTTTCTTGACTTAGTGAAAGGCATAATCAAAGAAAGGATGAATTTCAAAAGCCTAAGCAAGGTGCCTCCATTGAATGTCAATGTGAATGTCTATTTGTCTCTAATAGAAGACCTATCATTCATCTTGAAATTGGGGTTTTCAGACTGATAAGAGCCAAGAGAGTTATTAGCCTAACTGAAGCTCAGGATGCCCAGGAGGAGAAGGAAAAGACTGATATATGTGGCAGACAGGTTAAAGAGAGGCAATATAATTTTATGTCAAAGCTAACCAGTGTGTCAAGCCTCCATCACCCTCAAAGGGCATGACAATTATTCCTGTCCCTCTATGCAAGAACACATGCTTGACCTACAAAGATAATTCAGCTTACCTCTTCTCAATTTAACTTATTTTCCTTTTGTCTCCACAATCCCCAACTTACAATATTTTATAGACATTTTATAACCTTACTACTATTTAAAATTATCAACAAGACTTTGTTAAAATAACCAAACTTGAAATACTCTACTTTTTAAAAAAGTAATCTGATGTCAAGGGCACACTAGCAGTATCCTAAATGAAGAATAATTTTATTTACCTTTTTATTTTTTTTGGACAGGGTCTCACTGTCAGTCACCCACACTGGAGTGCAATGGTACAATCACAGTTCACTTCGGCCTTGACCTCCCCAGGTTCAGGTCATCTTCCTGACTCAGCCTCCGGAGTCAGGGAGTATATTTACTTTTTCTTTCTTTCCTAATCATTAACAAACTCTACTCTCTTTTTGCAAATGGTTGTCTTCTATTTTCAAACCTCAAACAATTCTAAGTTATGGCAATAAAAGAGAATAGGCTAAAGATGGGAATGTTCTGCTGAAGTGAAGTCTGGCATAAATATGACAAAATTCATCCAATTCCCACAAATGCAAGGGAATGAAAGATGTTTCTTCAAATAATCTAGAAAATATAAAGCCACAGGATACCTAGAAAAGACTGGACATGCAAGGGGAAAAAGTCACTAGTAAAAAATTGTTATAAAATATTACAGACCTATTTTAAAAACCATCAGGGTGATTTGTTCCAAGTATTCATTTGTGTCCAATTTTCCATAAATCTGCATAATATGTTGATAAACCCCTAAGACCAAGTATGAAATATCAAATCAAGTGCACTAATTAGTGTGGCTGACTAGAATTAAATCCAAGATCAATCTGACTAGCTCTCAATTACCTGCTTTAGTGGAGAGAAACAGCCCTGTGGGGGATAATCCCCTAAACATTTCTTCTTGGCTCTTGCACATGTTATTATGCTGGATTTTTGTTGGGTTGATTGCTTATTTGTTTTTAGCAGTATTTTCTTCCCAGTTATTTTTACTTAAGCGTAACAAAGTAATTCATCTTCCCAAAGTTAGCTGAGGTTTAACAAGGGCATCGAAGCAGGGCCATGCTTAGAATCAGGTAGCTTAGAGACTTGTGCCTCTTCCTGGTGCCATGTTCTCCATCTCATGAAGCTGAATGGCCAAATTGTCACTGCCGGGGCTCTCAGAGTCTCCCTAGGGTACATGGGACCTGACTACAATTGAGACCAGTGATTTCTAACCATTATGAACTGTCAAATATTTTATGATGGCTAATCCTGCCCCCAACTTACTATTTAGGCAATTTATTTTTTCTTTCTACTTCTCTCTTCTTGATCTTTCTTATCCTTGAAGAATCCTGAGAGAGGATGGTATATACTAAAATTTCTACTGGGAAAGCTTGATCTGGCCCAACTGCCTTTATAATAAGTGAATTGACACCCATGAAAAGCCATCTATCCTATATCTTGTTCCATAATGAATCAATAACCTGATTTATGATGACAAATTGCTGTTTCCATATAGAATGTCAATAGTTTAATATTTTAATAGAAACATCCACAAACCAAGCCTTAACCAAAATATTAGATTATATAACCTTATAGAGGATATAATTATAGGCCCCGTAGGAGGCTAGAATACATTTCTTAAATTTTATTTTAATGTTTTCAGTTTGTATACGGTGCTCTGTGGTAGTCTTCAAACACTGTACATGTGACTTTCCATTTCATCTAGGTGGTGATCCAGGCAAGGGAAGAAAGGGAAAATTGTCTTAGACTGAAAAAGGAGATCTGCATTTCTCAAGAATGGAACCCTGACTGGGTGTGATGGCTCACACCTATAATCTCAGCAACTTGGGAGGCTGAGACAGGATGATCCTTTGAGGCTAGAAGTTCAAGACCAGACTGGGCAACATTGCAAGATTCCATCGCTAAAAACAGTTCTTTTAAGTAGTAGGCATGGGGGTGGATGCCTATAGTGCCAGGTACTCAGGAGGCTAAGATGGAAGCGTCACTTGAGCCCAGGAGTTTGAGGCTGCAGGGAGTTATAATCAAGCCACTACACTCCAGCCTGACCAATAGATCAAGGACCTACCTTTAAAAAAAGAAAAGAGTGAACCCCAAGTGATATCAGGCGTTAAATAAAGGATGAAAGGGTGGGAGAATCCAGGTGATAAATATCATGAATCTTCCTAGAGAATTACCTTCATTTAAAGAACTTAGAGGTGAATTAATTGGCAATCGACAAGTAATTTATTATTCACATTTTATAATACAAATTTTACAGATAAAAACTCTAGAGTTCAAACACAAATGTAATACTTTGATCTGCTGTAAAAACTTTAATAGACATTTTAACGATATTAATTCTTACAATTCATAAACATAAAATATCTTTCCTTAATTTGTGTCTTCTTCAATTTCTCTCAAGGTTTTATGGTTTTCATGGTATAGATATTTCACTTCTTTGGTTAATTTACACCTAAGTATTTTATTTTTATGCTATTTGTAAGTGAGACTGTTTTCATAATTTCTTGTTTGGATAGTTCATTAATACTCTGTAAAAATGCTATTAATTTTTATTTGTTGATTTTGTAACCTGAAACTTTAGTGAATTTGTTGATCAGTTCTAACCATGCTTTGGTGGAGTCTTTACGGTTTTCTGTATGTAAGATTATGTCATCAGCATGATGAAATGAAGAGATAATTTTACTTTTTCCTTTCCTATATGGTTGCTGCTTATTTTTTTTCTTACCTAATTGCTCTGGCTAGAATTTCCAGCAATATATTGAATAAAAGTGATGAGTGTGGGCACCTTGTCTTATCCCTGACCTTACAGGAAAATCTTTCAACTTTTTACTATTGAGTGTGATGTCAGCTGTGTACTAATCATATATGCCCTTCTCTGTGTTTGAAGTATATTCCTCCTATGCTTATTTCTTGAGAGTTTTGAGGATAAATTATCACAAACTAAACGGATTAGACAACAGAAATGTACTGTCTCATGATTCCGGAGGCTACGAGTCTGAGTCCAAGGTCAAGGCAATGGAGAAGATCTATTTCAGACCACTCTTCTAGTTTCAGGTAGTCCCTTGGCTTCTGGCAGCATGCCGCCAATCTTCACATGGTATTCTCTCTGTGTACATGTCTATCACTTCATAAGGGCATTGTTTTTCTATGGACACCAGCCACATTGACTTAGGGGCCCATCCTTCTCCAGTATGAGTTCATCTTTAAATAATTAATGACATCTACAACTGTCTAATTTCCAAGTAAGGTCACATTCTGAAGTAGTGAAGGTTAGGACTTCAATAAATGAATTTTAATGGGACATGATTCAACTCATAACATCTAATGACAGTTATTACAGCTAGAACTTACCATAATCCTGGCTATAAAAAAAATCAGTCTAGGCCGGGTTCGGTGGCTCATGCCTGTAATCCCAGCACTCTGGGAGGTCAAGGTGGGCAGATTATGATGTCAGGAGATCGACACCATCCTGGTCAATATGGTGAAACCCCGTCTCTACTAAAAGTACAGAAGTTGGCTGGATGTGGTGACGGGTGCCTGTAATCCTGGCTACTCAGGAGGCTGAGGCAGGAGAATCGCTTGAACCAGGGAGTCGGAGGTTGCAGTGAGCCAAGATGGTGCCACTGCACTCCAGTCTGGTGACAAAATGAATGAGACTCCTTCTCAAAAACAAAACAAAACAAAAAAAGAGTCAGCCTACTAATTTGTGTATTTTATTTCTTCACTGTCTTTGGGGAAAACAAATGTTTGTTTAGAATAAGTAGTCAAAAAAATATATATTACCCCTGAATGACTGGGGCTCTAAACCCAGTTCAGATACAACCCAGTTATATCTTTCTTTCTTTAGTTCTTGAGAAACAAATTTCAGAAATGCACATGCGGTACTACCCCTTTGTGGCTTTACTTTCCATGGTTTCAGTTACCTGGAGTCAGCCAGTCTAAAAATATATGTACATTTCCAGAAATAAACAATTCCTTTGGTGGTTGCCATAGATACTAAAAGAAGCATGTTTTACTTACTAAATGTAATAACAGTTATTATGTTTGTTTTCTTTTTTTAATTATTATACTTTAAGTTCTAGGGTATATGTGCATAACGTGCAGGTTTGTTACATATGTATACTTGTGCCATGTTGGTGTGCTGCACCCATCAACTCGTCAGCACCCCTCAATTCATCATTTATATCAGGTATAACTCCCAATGCAATCCCTCCCCCCTCCCCCCTCCCTCCTCCCCATGATAGGCCCCGGTGTGTGATGTTCCCCTTCCCGAGTCCAAGTGATCTCATTGTTCAGTTCCCACCTATGAGTGAGAACATGCGGTGTTTGGTTTTCTGTTCTTGTGATAGTTTGCTAAGAATGATGGTTTCCAGCTGCATCCATGTCCCTACAAAGGACTCAAACTCATCCTTTTTTATGGCTGCATAATATTCCATGGTGTATATGTGCCACATTTTCTTAATCCAGTCTGTCACAGATGGACATTTGGGTTGATTCCAAGTCTTTGCTATTGTGAATAGTGCCACAATAAACATAGGTGTGCATGTGTCTTTATAGCAGCATGATTTATAATCCTTTGGGTATATACCCAGTAGTGGGATGGCTGGGTCATATGGTACATCTAGTTCTAGATCCTTGAGGAATCGCCATACTGTTTTCCATAATGGTTGAACTAGTTTACAATCCCACCAACAGTGTAAAAGTGTTCCTATTTCTCCACATCCTCTCCAGCACCTGTTGTTTCCTGACTTTTTAATGATTGCCATTCTAACTGGTGTGAGATGGTATCTCATTGTGGTTTTGATTTGCATTTCTCTGATGGCCAGCGATGATGAGCATTTTTTCATGTGTCTGTTGGCTGTCTGAATGTCTTCTTTTGAGAAATGTCTGTTCATATCCTTTCCCCACTTTTTGATGGGGTTGTTTGTTTTTTTCTTGTAAATTTGTTTGAGTTCTTTGTAGATTCTGGATATTAGCCCTGGTACCATTCCTTCTGAAACTCTTCCAATCAATTGAAAAAGAGGGAATCCTCCCTAACTCATTTTATGAGGCCAACGTCATCCTGATACCAAAGCCTGGCAGAGACACAACAAAAAAAGAAAATTTTAGACCAATATCCCTGATGAACATCGATGCAAAAATCCTCAATAAAATACTGGCAAACCGGATTCAGCAGCACATCAAAAAGCTTATCCACCATGATCAAGTGGGCTTCATCCCTGGGATGCAAGGCTGGTTCAACATTCGCAAATCAATAAACGTAATCCAGCATATAAACAGAACCAAAGACAAGAACCACATAATTATCTCAATAGATGCAGAAAAGGCTTTTGACAAAATTCAACAGCCCTTCATGCTAAAAACGCTCAATAAATTCGGTATTGATGGAACGTTCCTCAAAATAATAAGAGCTATTTATGACAAACCCACAGCCAATATCATACTGAATGGGCAAAAACCGGAAAAATTCCCTTTAAAAACTGGCACAAGACAGGGATGCCCTCTCTCACCACTCCTATTCAACATAGTGTTGGAAGTTCTGGCTAGGGCAATCAGGCAAGAGAAAGAAATATGTTTGTTTTCTTATAGTCAATACAGAGAAAATTTTAACATCTGTTAATTTTTTATATATTTAATTCTATAAGTTTTAAACTTCATAAAACTGTTGTTCTTTTGTATAGTCAAATGTTTTTATATTTTCCATATATTTATCCTTTTATGTACTATTTATTAATACCTCCATCTTTAAGCTTCTATCTGGAATCATTTTCTTTACACTATAAGAATTTCCTTTAGTGTCAGATCAACTAGTAATGAATTTTCTCAGTTTTTTGTTTCCTTTTTTGAAGGTATTTTTATTTTGCTCTCTCCTTTTGGCTATATTTTTTCTGGGCAAAATATATTTACATTTATATTCTCTTAATATTTGAAAACGATCATCTATAGTCTTTCATCTTCATTTGCTTTTATGAAAACTCAGTTATAAATATAGTCATCATTAATTTTAAAATAGGACTTTTCTTTTTATCAATATATTCTCTTTTCTTTTGGTTTTCCACAATTTTTACACTGAATGACAAGATGTGCTTTCATTTCTACGTATTTCCTTTGGATTAATTGTGGCTTTTTACATCTGTGATTTGATGTATTTTATCACTTTCAGAATATGTGCATCCATTGTTTCTTTAAATATTGTCTTCATTCCCTTTGCTCTCTCTCATCTTTCTGAGAACACAATATATGCATTGTACTTTTTTACTTTAGTATATTTCACATGACTCATTCTATTTTCTATCTTTTTCTATTCTTTTTTTGTATTTCAGTATACATATTTTCTTCTAATTTATTTTATGATGCACTAATTATCTTTTTTCTTTGTTCATTAAGATGTTGAGCAAACCTATTATCTAATTTCATTTATCATTTTTTCTTTTCCATTCTTTTGTTGTTTTCAATACTTTTCAGTTACCTACTTAAGTCTTTCAGATTGGCACTTCTTAAACGTACTATTTATACTTATTTAAAGGATGTGATTGATAGTTCTAATATCTGGATCCTCTTTGTTGTATTCTTTTGTTAACTTTCACCTTTTTATGTACCTGAGTATTTTAGATTGAATACACAAAGTCTGAGAACATATACAAGTAATTTAAGGAACTCAGTGATGTTATTTTCCTCCAGAAAGGATTTACTTTTTATTCCAATGAGGCAGTTTAAAGAAGGAATATGACCTAATTCAATCAGCCACTGAGCTAATTCAAATTCACGCTGCAGTCTTTGTGAGGTCTGGCATATTTTTGGTTTTCTCCCATGTTTATATTCACATTCCTCACTATCATGTCTCAGGAGTCCTAACTAAAAGCCTGGGGGTTTCCTAGCATTCTTATTTCACAGTGGGCCATGAACACAGGGTTTTTCTCTATAGCCCCATGAGACATTTGGAAGCTCTGCTCAGTATCTCAGCTTATCAGTCATTACTTTTTAGTCAGCTCTTCAGGTTCTCATCTGCATCTTTTAAATTAATAATTTTCTGGAAGAAAAAAAAGAACATCAAATTTTAGATTTCTTCTTTAGGTATTTTATTTCCCAAAGACCTTGACAACTCAATAACTCACTTTCTTGACTTCTGTCTGATGTTTCCTTCAGATAAATGCTTTTCCATGTTTTTATGGTTTTTTTTTCTAGTTGCTCTTAATAAGTTGATCTATTACAATATCGGCAGAATCAGAAATCTGACTATTTTGCTCTATAATATACTGATATAGTTTGGATATTTGACCCCTCCAAACCTCTTGTTGAAATGTGATCCCCAATGTTGAAGGTAGAGCTCTGTGGGAGGTGGTTGGGTCATGGGGGCAGGTGTCTCATGAATGGCTTGGTGCCCTCCATATGGTAATGAGTTACTGTGAGAGCTGAGTGTTTAAAAGAGCCTGGCACCTACCCTCCTTTCTCATGCCCCCTTTCCCATGTTATGCACCTGCTCTGTTTTCAACTTCTGCCATGATTATAGTCTTTCTGAAGCCCTCACCAGAAGCAGACACTGATGCCACGCTTGTACAGCCTGCAGAATACTGACCAAAATAAACCTCTTTTTTTTTTTTTTAAATAAAGTACCCAGTCTCAGGTACTCCTTTATAGCAACACAAAACAGGCTAACACATACCCTTTCAGGAGAAGTGGTTTTATTATGTTTCATTTTCACTTAAGATCTAAAGTTTGTTTGTAAGTTGCTCAATGCACATTTTGGTTCATACCAACTGATAAACATAATCATCAATCAATATTTAGAGAAGCTGAATCAGGTATTTTAGATTCTACTTTTTAAAAATGTATTTTATAGGTTTGACATACAAATTGGATATATCCATAACACCATATTAAGGTTATAATGCTCATCGTAGGATAGATGGTATTCCAGTTATTTATTGTTGCATAACAACCCTTCTCCCTAAAATTTAGCAACATAATCCAACAATAACTATGTATTTTGATTTGCAATCCACAATAATATGAGCAGAGCTGAGGGAAGAATGTTTGCTTCTACTTTCATGCCGTCATTTGGGGCAAAGACTGAGAGCTCCCTCATAGCATATCTGATGGTTGATATGGGCTGTTGACTGGTACAGGGCTGTTGGCTGGAACACTTTCATGCCTCCCCTCCACATAGCAGAATGCCTTCCTTATAGCATGGTTGCTGAGTTTCTAGAGCAAGCAACTCAAGAGGATTGTGTTTTATAAACTACTGTTAGACGTCACACGGCATCACTACTGCCATTGTCAGGAGTCCAGCCTAGTAAAAGGGTAAAAAAATCATAGATCCCCACCTTTCTATAGGAGGAGTATAAAAATTATATTCTAAGAGATGTGGAAGGGATAAGAAATAGTGTTGTGACCATTTTGGAAAATGCAATCTGCTATATTTTTCAGAAAATCTGTGATTAGGTCAGCTTTCTGAAAATACATTGCATTTGAAATCTTATAATGGTGTTAACCTTTTAAAGATCCTGATACAAATCTTTAATTAATGTTTAAATTATTCCCATAGAGAAAATAAATCTCTACTTTTTAATTTATAAAAATGAGATTTCTCTTAAACTTGGTTAAACTTGGTTAAAGCTCGTATCTTACCTCCAAGAAGCCATTATTTATTTTAATATTCTAATTTTGCCATGAATTAATTATATCCTTCTATCTATTTTTTTCTGAGAGTTATAGATTATTTTTGTGAGGGCTGTCAGTGGCACTGAGTGTCAAGAGCATTGCTAAACCTGCTTCAATTATTTTGTGCCACTTAGACTTTTGTAAGTGCATGTACCACATAGACAGCATGTATGTTGTCAGAACTCGAGATGTGCATTTAAGAAGCTCTCTGGAGTTATCTTCAAGTTCAAAAATATCATCTAGCCAAGGTTTTCTTTATATAATCTCTTGAAAATGCTAACTAAGTACCTTCAAATTTCCAAAAAGAGGGAATTTTTCTCTAATATTTAAATATAAGACAGTCAGAAAACTCCACAGAAGTCTAATGGAAAACATAACAATAGTGCTTATATGACAAGAATGCAATAGACTAGCACATGCTTCAGTCTGTTGCATGCCTCAGGTTTCTTTCACAAGATGGGGATGCCTGACGAAAAAAAAAAGGAAGTTCTGTTTTATCTTACCATCATATGTTTCCTAACTCCGAGACCCACAATGGTGCTGACAAGAGGAATAACTGTAACTCGTGAGTGATGCAATGTGAGACTGGAAGTGTATAACCACTTTCTCTCCACCCTGTAACAGTTGCACTGGCTGCAATGTTGAAAAAAAAAAAAAAGCTTCAAATTTCATAAAATCTGCCAGACAGGAAATGGAAGCTGATTGGCAGAATGCCCTGGGGAATTCAAGTGGAAGCTGAGATAGAAAAAAACCTTAGAGCATAACGAAAACAAGAAATTTTAGGCATGAATTAAGGGTAGGAAGGAAATGCCACCTCAGTAGGTCAGGGAGGCTTTTGACTGGTTGACTGTATAAAAAAGAAAAAACTGGACATGCCATTTAACTAAATTATAGCAAAAGAGAGTAGAAACAAATCCCCCAATTACCACAAACAACAGTTCAGATCCTCCATCTCCATTTACAAATGCAAAGATCATCAGAAGTAATTAAACATCCTGAACTATTCATGAGTCAAAATAGAATGTAAAACTGCAATTGCAGGTTAAGAACATGTACCTGTAATGAGAAAAGTACACATGAAACATAATTCAAATTGTAATCGGACAAGCAAAGCCCTTAAACTGTATTTGAATAAAGTATAAATGTTAAAATTTGTAATGAAATTCTGGGAAAAAAATGGTAAACAAGTAGGTAGGAAGAAGAAAATAACAAAAGATAGAATTTTTAGTAATTTTATTAAAAAATACATTAGTAATATTTTACTAATAAAAATTAAGGCATTAAAAAACTAAATTGAAGAGGTAATTCATTGAATGTATCCATAAAATAAAATTATATTGTGTCAAAATAATTGCAACCATAAATGAAATAGATAACTTTATAAAAAATATAAATTTCTAAAATTGATTTATCAGGAAAATTTTAGAGCATTTTATGTATCTATGTGTGTGTGTATGTTCATATATGTGTGTGTGTGTATAAAATGATGAGTGAGGGAATTAATAGATCAATGAATCTAGAAAGTTATCTGTCAATTGTCAAAAATTAATCTCTTCCTGAGTAATAAAATTAGGGTTGAATTTTATTTTCTTGAAAAGTAGTAGTAATAAATTCATTGAAAACACAAAAGCACTTAAATTTGAAAAGAAGCAAAATTATCTTTATTTACAGATTATAGAATCCCATATATAGAAAATCTCAAAGAATAAAAGTTACTGGAGTTACTGAATAAATTCAGCAAGTTGCAAGGCACAAGATAAAGACACAAAAATGAGTTAATGTTTCTGTATACTAGCAAAGAACAATCAAAAAGGAAATTTTAAAAAAGCATTTCCAAGCACTATAACCTCTAAAATAATAAAATATTTAAAAATAATTTTTACCAAGAATGTGAAAGACTTATAGACTGAAAACAACAAAATATTGCTGAAAGAATTTAAAGAAGACTTAAATAAATTGAAAGATATCTCATGTTTATGAATTGGGTGACTTAGTATTGTTAAGATGACAATACTATGCAGAGTGAGCTACAAATTAATTCAACCCCTATAAAAATTTCAAGCCATTTTGCAGAACTGGAAAAGGCAAACCTCAAATTCATATGGAATTTCAAGGGGTCTCGAATAGTCAAAACAATCTTGAAAAATAAGAATAAAGTTGGAAGAATCCCACTGGATTTCAAAACTTTCTACAAAGCTACAGTAGATATCTCTAACCAATTCATTTTTCTTTTTTTTTTTTTTTTTTTTGAGAGGGAGTCTTGCTCTGTGGCCCAGGCTGGAGTGCAGTGGCCGGATCTCAGCTTACTGCAAGCTCTGCCTCCCGGGTTCTCGCCATTCTCCCGCCTCAGCCTCCTGAGTAGCTGGGACTACAGGCGCCCGCCACCTCACCCGGCTAGTTTTTTTTGTGTGTGTGTATTTTTTAGTAGAGACGGGGTTTCACCATGTTAGCCAGGATGGTCTCGATCTCCTGACCTCGTGATCCGCCCGTCTCGGCCTCCCAAAGTGCTGGGATTACAGGCTTGAGCCACCGCGCCCGGCCGGCACCAATTCATTTTTCAACAAGGGTGCCAAGTTCATTCAGTGGGGAAATAATCTATTCAACAAATGGTGCTTGGACAACTAATTTTCCACAGGCAGAAGAATGAGGTTGGACCCCTATCTCACACCATATTAAGAAAAGGAAATCAACGTAGATTAATGACTAAATGTAAGAGTTAAAGTCATAAAATTCTTAGAAAAAAATATAGTGGTAAATCTTCATGACCTGGGATTTAGCAATGAATTCTTAGACACGACACCAAAAGCACAGGCAACAAAACAAAAAATAAATTAAACTTCATCAATATTAAAATTGTACACATCAAAGGACAGTATCAAGATATTAAAAAGACAACCTACGAAATTGGAGAAAGTATTTGCAAAACATTTATCTGATAAGAGTTTGCTAGTCAGAATGTATAAAGAACTCATAAAATTTAACAACAAAAATACAATTTGATAAAAATGAGCAAAATACTTGAATAGATATTTTTCCAGAAAAGATATACTAATGGCCAATAAACACATGAAAAGATTCCCAACATCATTAATCATTAGGAAGATCCATATCAAAACCACTATGAGAAACCACTTTACACCTACTAGCCTGGCTACAATTTTTTTTAATTGAAAAATAACAAATGTTTTTAAGCATATAAAAATATTGAAACCTCTACATTGCTGGTGGATATATACAAAATGATGTAGCCACTGAAGAAAACATTTGAGTGATTCCTCCAAAAGCTAAACATACAATTATCATATCATCCAGATATTTCACACCTAGGAATATACCCAAAAGAATTAAAAGCAAGTACTCAAAAAGATATGTTCATAGCAGCATCACTCACAATAGACAGAAGGTGTCAAGCATCTGTCAACAGACTAATGGAAAATCAATGCCTGGATCGTGGAATGTTATTCAGCTATAAAAAGGAATTAAGTTTTGTTATGTACTACAACATGGACAAACCTTGAAAACAGTATGCAAAGCAAAATAAGCCAGACACAAAAGAACAAATACTGAATAATTTCACTTATATAAAAGATCTAGAATGAGTAAAGAGACAGAGATAGAAAGTATATTAGCAATTACCAAGGGCTAAGAGAGGAGAGAATGGGATGTTACTGCTTAATGGCTGAAGAGTTTCTGTGTAAGGTCATTAAAAAGTTCAAGAAATAGTGGTGATGTTTGCACAACGCTGTGAATGTACACTTTTAAATAATTAAAATGGTAAACTTTGTTATATATTTATACATTACATGTTTGTTATATACATTACATAGTATATATATTATGTAATACATATCTATTATATACTTATATGTATATGTTTTATCATATATCACATATTATACATAATAATGCATCTGTTATGTACCATAAAATAATGCATAATACAAATTATTTTATAATAATATACAGTTACATGATATATAACAAATTGTTTGCATGTATTATGTACAACATATTTTATATAATATTATGCTAACAGGTTAATATAACATATTAACATACATGTTAGATATAATATACCTTTACAAATGGAAAACATATCTTATATATATCTCATCACAATTTTTAAAAATAAATTACCTCAGATTCGTGTAGGTTTGGATTTTGCTTTTACCACCTATTGTGGAATCTTGAACAAGTTATTTAATATTTCTTAGTATGGGTTTCTTTAGTTGTAAAATATGAATTATAACTACAGCCCCACACCTCCCTCATTAGCCTGCAGTAGGGAGTGGGACAATTTGCACTTTCAGCATCCTCCAAACACAATCACAATAGTTATCTCGAATACTGTACATCCTCTATTCTGAAAAGTGTTTTTTCATTCATTTTAAAATTACGTTGTGTCCTACAATTAACAGGCATATGTAATAAAATATTTTTATCTAATAAATATTATTAAAGACTTTGCACAGTGGTTTACACCTGTAATCCCATCACCTTTGGAGGCTGAGGAGGGAGAATCACTTGAGACAGGAGTTCGAGACCAGCCTGGGCAACATATTGAGACTCCATCTCTACTAAAAAATAAAAAGTTATAAAATATTGGTGTAAGTTTCATTTGCTATTATCTTATAATTGAGGAAATACAACATTTTTATTATGTATATCTGTAATTTTAATAGGCAAATATTCTTGGCATAATCAGAATAAACAAATTGAATTTTGAAAATGTAAATTAAAATACAGTGACTAAAATAAATAGTTGAGTTATCTAGAGACTTTTATAGGCAATCTACAAATAACTTTCTAGAAACTATGCAATTACTATTTAGTGGATAAATAATAGTTTTGGCAAGCACATTTAGTAGCATGGAAACAGATTTATAGGAAAAAAAGATTAGCAAACATTATGTATAGTATGACCCTTTTTAAAACCAAAATATCAATAGTGATGGGTTAATTTCTTTCTCTGTATTTTCTACAATCAATGTTTTACACTTTCATTGAAAAATATTTATTATGTTTCTATTATATGCTGATTACGCAGATATTAAGCTAATAATTATTTTGGCAATGTTAAAATGAATAAACAAAAGTGAATTTAAAAAATGAAGATGCTGGGCACGCTGGCTCATGCCTGTAATCCCAGAACTTTGGGAGGCCGAGGCGGGTGGATCACGAGTTCAGGAGTTCAACACCAGTCTGGCCAAGATGGTGAAACCACGTCTCTACTAAAAATACAAAAATTAGCTGGGTGTAGTGGTGGGCACCTGTAATCCCAGCTACTCAGGACGTTGAGGCAGAGAATTGCTTGAACCCAGGAGGCAGACGTTGCAGAGACCCGAGATCATGCCACTACACTGCAGCCTGGGCAACAGAGCGAGACTCCATCTAAATAATAATAAAATAAAGAGTAATTTTGCCGGATTGGAGCTACTTCACCCATACAGCATAACTCTAACACCAAGCAAGTTGATTGGTCCTGCCTGCCCCTACCTGATGTCCTGGTCCTACCTTTGATAGGATCTGCTTACTTGCTGTGGTTCCCAAAGGGGAATTATCAGCTAAAGTCAAGTTTTGTTTCAATTTATTTCTCAGTGACTGCAGTTACCTTTCATGTGTGAAGAAAGAATGTACTTTCTCATTGCTGCTTCCTGATTCTCAAAATGTGATTCCCACAATGTTCCCCCTCATCCCATGTCTTTCCATTTTGCCAACAGAAAGTCAAGTGGACCTAAAATCTTCCAGAAATAGCAAAATATAAACATGCAATCTAACCTGCACTTTAAATGATATAGAGTCAGCCTTCCATATCCATGGGTTCTGCCTCCATGGATATAACTAACTGCAGAGCAAAAATATTTTTTAAACATTATGTCTGGGCTTAACATGTACAGATTTTTTTTCTTGTCATTATCCCCTAAGCAATATAGTATAGCCACTATTTACTTAGCATTTGCATTGTACCAGGTTTTTTCATTGGTTTTAGAAACAGGGTTCCTGTCATCTAGGCTGGAGTGCAGTGGTGATATCATGGCTCACTCTAACCTCAAACTCCTGGGCTCAAGGGATCCTCCTGCCTCAGCCTCCCAAAGCGCTGTGATTGCAGACCCTCTGTGCCCGGCCTGTATTAGATATTCTAAGTAATCGCATGATGTTTTAAAGCATACAGGGGGATGTGTGCATAGGTCATATCCAAATATGTGGCCATTCTATATAAAAAGATTTTGGTATCTGTGGGAGGTCCTGAAACCAAAACCCCAAGAACACCAAGGGATGGCTATAATTCTGACTGAGCTGTAAACTGAAATCCTGTGGGTTGAAACACTTTCCTGATTTTTTTTTCATTTATTTTATACAACAAATGTAGATACTCCATTGTAGGAGAATCAATTTGTGAAGCCAAAATTGGTGAGAAATTTCCTTGTCCAGTTGACAAAACACAGACATGCAAATTTGCATCTTTTATCAATTTCAACCCATGTGCCTCTAGCATACACCCCAAGATAATTATCTGAAGTCTGCTGTACCTAAAACATAGGTTCTCAGTTTTGAAGAGTATAATTTGAGAGGGCAAAGATACGTACTTCATCTTTGCACACAATTAGTTCCTCTTTCAAAGGCAAGATGGCATATATTTCAAAGTGACGATGATATGGTTCTGCTCTGTGTCCCCACCCAAATCTCATCTCAAATTGTAATCCCTACATGTTGAGGGAAGGACTTGTAACCCCCACGTGTTGAGAGGGAGAGGTGATTGGATCATGGGGTCAGTTTTCCCCATGCTCTTCTTCTGACAGTGACTGAGTTCTCACAAGAGCTGATGGTTTTATAAGCGTTTGGCAGTCTCTCCTTCACACATTTCTCTCTCCTGCCACCTTTTGAAGAAGGTGCCTGCTTTCCACTATAATTGTAAGTCTCCTGAGGCCTCCCCAGACATACAGAACTGTGAGTCAATTAAGCCTCCTTTGTTTATAAATTATCCAATATTGAGTAGTATCTTTATAGCAATGTAAAAACAAACTAATAGAGACTACAAAAAAAGAACTTTTAAGAAAATCAAAGAGTTAGATATAAATTAAAAGAAAAGTATTACATTTAAATGAAAAGAAAAGGTAAAGAACATTTCCTAACCCCGGGTCTATAGTGCTCTCAGTTAGAGTTAGTTGTAATTTCCACACACCTCATTCACTTACATTCTTCTCACTTATCAGAATTTTGTTCTCCCAGGACAGGTAAATAGACGAGAATCCATTGTCATCTTAGCCGTGATAATGTTGCCTCCCTTAATTAAGCAACTTATCTTAGTTGTTCCGTTGCCAGCCTGAAATTGTTCTTGATTCACTGATATATATAAAATGTTTTTCATTTATGCTGTTTTACCTCTCTAATGAATGCCTCCCAAATTTATATGCATGCTTCTCTGATGATGAGAAACACAGAACTGAAAGAAAATTCAAAAATATCCTAACTGTGGACCTGCCAATTCAAATACCTTAAGAGCTACATAGAAAATAGAAAGGTCATTAAACTAAGCAAACTAACCCAGGAACAGAAGACCAAATACCTCATGTTCTCACTTACAAACATTGAGTACACATGAACACGGAGAAGGGAACAGCAGACACCATAACCTACTTGAGGATGGAGGATAGGAGGAGGGTGAGGATCAAAAACTACCTATCGGGGCCAGATGCGGTGGCTCACACCTGTAATCCCAGCACTTTGGGAGGCCGAGACGGGCGGATCATGGGGTCAGGAGATCGAGACCATCCTGGCTAATACAGTGAAACCCTGTCTCTACTAAAATATACAAAAAAAAAAAAAATTAGCTCGGTGTGGTGGTGGGCACCTGTAGTCCCAGCTACATGGGAGGCTGAGGCAGGAGAATGGCGTGAACTGGGAGGCGGAGCTTGCAGTGAGCCGAGATTGCCCCACTGCACTCCAGCCTGGGCGACAGAGCGAGACTCTGTCTCAAAAAAAAAAAAAAAAAAGAAAAGAAAACTACCTATCGGATACAATGCTGATTACCTGGGTGACTAAATAATCTGTACACCAAACTCTTGTGACACAGAGTTTACCTATGTAACAAACCTGCACATGCACCCGTGAACATAAAATTTTTAAAAAAGTGAAGAAGGTAAAAAAAAAAAGAGAAGAAAATATAAATGCGCAAAGCAGTGAGTTTAAAGATTAAGATTACAAACCTGTGGAAACTTGAAGAACAGATATTACCATAAAGCATTTTAGAGTACTAATTAACGCTATTTTGGCCAAAAAATCTGTATTTGTTAGCTGGATCAATCTCAAAGTTATTAAGTTTTTATTTAATTCAATTCCCTCATTTTACAATTGGAGAAAGTAATATTCAGAAATGATAAGTGACAAAACTACTATGAGATAGCAAAATGACTATAAGATAAGAAGGATTTGATAAGTAGTTCTTTTTTCAAAAAGGCTGGCAAATCCTGGACTGTCCCTTCCAAATTCTCCAGTCTCATTTCCCTCTAGATACTCACTCGCCAAACCCAATCTCAACTTTTACCACTGTGATCTTCTTCCAACACTCTCTTAGCAAAATGGCAAGGTCTATTTTCCCACTTCTTGAATTTGGACTGACACTGTGATTTCCATCAGCCAATGGAACATTAACAAGTCTGACTCAGGAAAGCTTGAAAAGTGTCCATGCGTTTCTGCTCAATCTCACACTCTGCTGGTACCACAAGGGCATGCCCTGGCCTGCCTATTGAAAGATGGAAAATAGGAGACAGGTCAGTTTTCCCAGGTGAAACCAAACTGTGCTAGTTCAGCCCACAGCCCACTGACATAACAGCTCTGCCTTGCAGAAGCACAGCAGACCACAGACACATGAGCAAGCACAGCCCAGATCCTCAGGAGTAGACTAGATTAGCTGAACCCCACAGACTCAATGAGCTAAATGATGTTTTAATGTTGCATGCCACTGAGACTTTGTAGTTGTTTGTTACTCAGCATTATTGTGTCAATAGATAACTGACGCACTTGTATCATAATTTCCAAACCACTCCATCTGTGACTACATTTGGTTGAGTCACGTTGACAGAGGAGTATTCAGACAGGTCTGAGGCCAGTGAGATAAAGGTGTAGCATAGACAGCCAGGTGAATACTTGTTCAGCTTGTGAATAAGTGTGGGGCTCAGATGGCAGGAGGAATTAGTTCAGAAATGGTTTCTAGTTTATAATTATATTAAATCAGAAAGCAAGCAGATTCAGGACCCAGGGCAGGCTTCGAATATAGTTAGACTGATGTCAACCAAATAATAAGAAAACTGAGTCAATAGTTGCATGATAAATGAAAATAACTTTTTTTTCTTTTTCTTTTTTTTGAACAGGTGTTGGCAGCTGGGACTGGTCTGGGTTGGATTGGGTTAGCATAGGACTGGGCTTCAGAAGCAGGTGGCAACAGACAGTTCTCCTGGCAGTAGTACCTAGTCCTCTCCAGTGGTAAACACACATGCAACTTCCAGAGAGGCCTTGCACACCCTGACTTGTGAGTCCTGCCTGTGTTGGAGCAGTCAAGGAGAAACATTTTATACCTGCAACTGCTCTGACCTATTGTTGGTAATAACTGGTAATGCCTTTAACAAACTGGAACAATAAACTCATTTTTAACCAGATTAACTCAAGTTGGCATTGCCAGATAAAATACACGATGCCAAATTTAATTTGACTTTTAGATAGCCAACATAAAACAACATATGTCTCAAATAATGTATGATATATACTAAAAAAAAAAAAAAAAAAAACTATTCTTTTATCTGAAATTCAAATGTAACGAATTCCTGTATTTTTATTTGCTAAACCTGGAAATCCTAACATAGGGTGCTCCTCGATGATTAGCTAGTTGAAACCTACTATATTAGTCCATTCTCTCACTGCTATAAACAACTATCTGAGACTGTGTAATTTATAAAGAAAAGAGATTTATCTGGCTCACAGTTCTGCAGGCTGTACAGGAAGCATGGTTGGGGAGACCCCAGGAGACACAGTCATGGCAGAAGGTGAAGGGAAAGCAGGCAATCTTACATTGCCAGAGCAGGAGGAAGAGAGAGAAGGGGAAAGTCCCACACACTTAAATAACCAGATCCCATGAGAACTCTATCATGAGGCAGCACTAGCTGCCAGGCGCGGTGGCTCACATCTGTAATCCCAGCACTTTGGGAGGCCGAGGGAGGTGAATCACCTGAGGTCAGGAGTTCGAGACCAGCCTGACCAACATGGTGAAACTCCATTTCTTCTAAAAATACAAAAAAAAAAAAAAAAAAATTAGCCGGGCCTGGTGGTGTAATCCCAGCTGGCCTGTAATGCCAGCTACTCAGGAGACTGAGGCAGAAGAATCGCTTAAACCTGGGAGGCGGAGGTTGCAGTGAGCTGAGATAGTTCCACTGGACTCCAGCCTGGGTGACGGAGAAGACACTCCCTCTCAAAAACAAAAAAAAAGTGGGGGGAGGGAACAGCACTAGGGGATGGTGTTAAACCATTAAAGAGCACCCCCATGATCCAATCACTTCCCACCAGGCCCCACCTCCAACACCAGAGATTACAAATCAACATGAGATTTGTGTGGGAATACAAAGTCAAATCATATCACCTAGTAAATTCCAAAGGGGCACACTTCATAACTCTGTTTCTTCCACAACACAGAAAGACAGAGTTCCTCTCTGCTATCCGTCAGCAAATAATTCAACGCATTCCAGATGAGGGAGCTAACTCCCACATTTGGCTCTGTGTGTAAATGGATATATTATTATTACAGTACTTTTCATTAAATATTTGTTTCCAGGTTATTTCCTTCTATCTGTATACCCCTTTCTTCCTTCAGTAACTTGAGCGTTCCTTGCATAAAGGAAGTGATGACAGCCAAAATGATAAAGGAAAAGAGGGAGTTAAAGGGATTAAAAAGACTTACAGCACATAAAAGTATGAAGTGATCAGAAAGAGAAAAGCTAAACAGAATTAACTGCAGGTCAGCATCTGAAGCAACTGAGCTGAGATAGCACCACTGGACATTGTTTTTTCAACATTAATATTCAGTAACCATTCGATAAATGTTCATTACGTTTCCTTTTTTGTGTATAAACATTCAAAAGGGACAAGATGCATAATACATAGTCATTGCCTCTGAAGGGCTCACAGGCTGATGGGGAAAATAAATGAGTCCAGAGATGATAGGTCCATGATCTTATTGGACCACCTTGGTCCACGATGAACTACAGAGAGTAGATTCATCACCATCCATTTCCCTTGCAAGAGTTAGAAGCAGGGTAGCAGTGCTAATGCTAAACCCTGCAATGCAAGGAACGTTTCCAAGTAAGCAAGGATCACAGAGCCCAAATGCCAATGCTTCTCCTAGAGATAAATACCAAGAAAAACAGGCATTTCGGGGAGCCAGTGGAATGCAGTGGCACAACTGTTGTCTTAGGATTCAGAGACAGGTAATTGTACATCTGGCTGTGTGATCTAGAACAAGTCGCTGTGATTTCTCTGAGCTTTGTATCTTCATTTGAATTGTGGAAATAATTATGCCTGTCTCCTAGAGTTTATATCAAAGATTGACAATCTATGTCAAACATTCTGCAAAATGTCAGTGACTAGATAAGACTCAATAATTGGTAGCTATTGTTAATATTTGCATAATTACAAAGTTATACATGATAAACTAAGGAGAAAACAGAGTCTGTGTAAGTGAAAATTTTCAGAGAAAAGAAAAAGAAGAAGATAGCAAAAAATGGCTTGTTAGTTAGACAGCACAAAGTAAATAGAAGATTACATATTATAATTATAGGATGGCCTATAATCCCAGCTGCTCTTGAGACTGAGGCAGGAGGATCCCTTGAGGCTGTTACAGTAGGTAGCTAATCAGACATAGGAGAGGGCCGCCCCCAACCAGGAATATCAGGCAACCATCAGGTGATGGTCAGGCAGCTGTTACTCTGTTTCTCTCAAATGATAATAGGTTGCAGCCAGAGCCAGACTAAGGCAGTCTCTCTATAGGTAGAAAAACCTGAAACTGGTGACCAGTAGCTTCTCAGTAAGATCTCAGGAGTTAGGTAAATGAGCTCAAGCGCGTGCACTACGAGGCAAAACGGTGGAGTTTAACCGGTATATGACCTTCCTCTAGGAATGTTAGATGGGTGAGGGAAGAACACCTCAAGTGCGCATGCTTAGAAAGCCAATAAACACACTGCGCATGCTCCCCTTCCAAACACTAGCAGGCCATTGAACATGCAGACAGCCCATGCCAAGAGAATAATCAGGGTAGAAGGAACCCAAAACCCCAAAAATATGCCAATATATAAAACTCCAAGTCAAAAGGTCAAACCATGCACTTGCCTTTCAAGTTGTCCGCTTGGCCCTCTTCCAAGCATACTTTCCTTCCTTTTGTTCCTGCTTGAAAGCTTTTAAATAAATTTTCCCTCCTGCTCTAAAAGTCGCTTCAGTCTCTCCGCCTCATGCCCCTCCGTCGGATTCTTTCTTCTGAGGAGGCAAGAATTGAGGTTACGTCAGACACATACAGATTTGCCGCCACTATCAAGGCCAGGAGTTCAAGACTAGCCTGGTCAACATAGGGAGACCTTGTTTCTAAAATCGTTTACAAAAACTTAACTGAGAGGTGAAAGGATTGCTTGAGCCAAGGAGTTTAAGGTTGCAGTGAGCTCTGATTGCCACTGCACTCCAGCCTGGGTGACAGAGTGAGACTCCAACTCTTAAAAACATCGTAATAATAAATTAAATAATAAGTAATTATAAAGACATATAAAGAAAATATTGGAATACATATATTTAAATACATTTCAGCATTCTGCTTTCAGGTCATGACCCGGCCACCATTTTTAAAGGAAAAATATTGATACAGGTCTTTCCTTTTGTTTGGGAAACATTTAAACTCTAGGAATGTAGATATAATTGGAAAATAGAAATTTTTTTAACCTTCTCCAGCAATCCTTTTGGAAACACATTTATGGATTTCAGTTTCATCTATCATTCAATGAAATCATCTATTCTATATTTTTGGTCTTCTGTAACAAGAAATTTTTCCTGGGCCCTTGAGGAAAATAATGTAAAATAGATTCCAAAAACATTTCGACTGTCAATTATATACTGAGAAAGGCAGATTAATCCCCGTAGACCTCATGGTTGACAAAGTCCTCACTTAATGTGTTTAGCTATAGTGCTAAGAGGAAATTGATAACAACTCTCTGGGTGCCTCAATGCTGTTACATGGAATAATTACTGACCTGGGGTACTGAAGCTGATCAGATACGCTGGGTCTCTTCAGAACTCAGTGAAGAAGAAAGGGGCAAGGGTGATTATCTTTCTATAATACCAGCAGCTATTATGTCACATTTCTTAAATTCATTTCAATGAAATAACAGTGCTTTTGTTTTCCTTAAGTGACTTACTTTCCTAGTCTTTTTTTTTTTTTGATATTGTTTTGTTTTCAATATAAAGAAAGTCAATTTGCTGTTCGCAAACTTTGTTGTGAAAAAGGAAATCATGTGAGGACATGAAACCAGAGGAACTCTGCTAAACTGCTGGTGGAAATACAAATTGTTAAAGACACTTTGGAAACAGCGTAGGATTATCTAGTAAAGTTCATGTGCATGATATGCATATTTACTCCTAGGATATACCCTAAAGAAATAAGTGCACATGTACTCCAAGGAACGTGCATAAGAATAAGAATAAAGACAGTAGTGTTATTTATAATAACCCCACATGGGAGGGGGGGAAGGCTATCAAGAATAGACTAGATAATTTATAAATATGTTCATAATCTGGATTACTACATGCAATTAAAAGGAGTACCGCAGACATTTATGAAAACATGGATAAACTCCCAAATATAAAATTTTGAGTAACAGAAACCAGACAGCAAAGAATACATACCATCTGATTTCATCAAAAACATGCAAAAGTTAGTTATAATGTGAAGACTTGCATTCTTAAATTTTAAACTCTCAGAAGAGGATGGGTAACATTACCAGAGAAATCAAAATAGTGGTTACATTCTGGGTAGGGAGGAACTGTGGTTGGGAAGAGGCCTTCAGAAGACAGGATTTGGGAGCATCAATAACGTATACTTTCTGGATGCGATATTCTATATATTAACCTATTGGGCAATATTTAATCTATTGAACTATATATAGAGAGAGAACTATATTATGTCTTATCTACACTTCTATTTGTGTTTTATATTTCACAATAAAAAGTTAAGAAAAATAACTCATTTTTGTTTGTTTTTTCTTAAGCAATTTTCTCTAAACAGAGGAAAGGGGATTAACAATGACTGGGTTCACACTGAGCCATTTATGTGCATAATCTCTTCTAATTCTAATAATAAACCTCTTAAGGACTTACGATATTCCCCACTTGAGGGCTAGGGAGAGAGGCTCAAAGAGGTCCAGCAGTTTGCACAGAGTCACATAACTAGTGAAAGCAGAGCCAAAGCTGAACTCAGTCTTGACCCAAGTGCATGCTTTTTATACTCCATCATGCTGACTATATCTACATTCAGCATAGCTTTATGCATAGAAATTTCATATTTTCTTCTAGGAAGCCAGCTAAACACACATGCAAGGTCTGAGTATTGATGCATAAACAACTTTAAATATTTTAAATACAACCTAAAAGTTAACTGACTAAAAATATATGTAGCTAATTCTGCACTAAAGCCAGACCATTCTATTGAATAAATGTGTTATTTATTGGGGTAAATTATGTATTATTGCTTTTTAAATAGTAAAAATAATTTGGTGAGTCACTGGCTCATGCAAAGAGGGTTCTGGAAGGAAGTGTGCAAAGATAAAATCTCAATTATTATTCTAAGATCTTGTCCTATGTAGCATGGGTCACAGAAATAAAAAACAAAGACAGAAGAAAAAGCTAATAAAAATCTTGTACCCTTCTCAAGCTGAGAGAGGACTCAGAAGGAAACTTTATTCATTTGCTCCCATAGGCATTTGAGTGCTTACTGTTGCACTTTGTTCTAGGCCCCAGGATACAATGATAAAAAGATACACAAGGTGATGGGGGTGATGGGGATTATATTCTATGCAAGAGACTGACAAGCAAGTGAACAAATGAGCTACCTTCAGAGAGTCAGACAGTGATAGAGGAGAAGCTGTGAAGCAAAGAAGGGCTAATGAGATGGAGAGAGTTCAAAGTCACAGTGAAGGTAGGATCGGTGGCATAAGCCAAAGCCTCTTTCAAGAGGTGATATATGAGACAAGGCCAGAAAAAAAGACCAGAAGAAAGCCACACAACCATGAAAACTGGGAGAAGATACTTCAGGCGAATAAATTTCCAAGTTAGAATTGTGCATGGTGTTTTCAAAAACAGTGTGACTGAAGAATAGTCTGTATAAGAATATAAGTCAGGATTTGGTTCAACTTCAAATACCAAAAATTACAAAGTAACAGAACCTTAAATAGAAATCATTAGTTCAGAATTGAAGGGCAGCTTCACAAAGCCATCAGAAATCCAAGTTACTTCCATATTATGGAACCATCATATTCCTTGTGATTTAAAATGGCTACATGAGCTTCAGCTCTCACAACTGAATTCCAGTTATAGGCAGATGGAAGAATCTACCTCATTTTTAAGGGTATTTCCTGGAAGTTAACATAACACTTTAATATATATTCCATTGACCAGAAAAAAGTTAAATGACTAATCTAAGTATAAGAAAGGTTGGGAAATTCCAGAAGGAAGCTAAACATATGTCTTCTTTTTTACCAAGAGAGAAAAAATAAATGTATATTATATACTACAGGCAATTTGTCACAGGGAAAAAGTGGTAAAATAATTGAATACGGAGAGGTAGATAAGGATAACTCATTTAGAGGCTTAGTAGACAATAGTAATTTTAATTTTATACGTGAAAGCAAGGGCCACTTAGCCCTAATGTAATGCTTTCCTTGAATGTAGGAGTTGCTAGAGTTACAGCCTTACCTACGTACCCTGCATATAATTCATACTTCAAGTCTGTCTTGGGGATTGGCTGATAATCCCTTCTTCAAGCCTGTTTCAGGGTTTGGCTGGGCTTTCAGGATGATCACCATAGCTTGAAGCCATCTGATTCTTCATTTGTTACCCCCTCCTTTTTCAAGTCAGTCACCATGTCCTGTAAATTCTATCATCGTAGTGTCGATTGCACAAAGAATGGAAAAGCTTGATAGAATAGTAAAATTGTGAATTCAACAATCATCTCTAGCAACATCAACCATAAATGAAAAGGTACAGAAAGGCATGGTGTGGTGGGTATAATTGTATTCCCTTAAAATATATGTTGAAGCCATAATTCCTGGAAGCTCTGAAGGTGATCTTATTTCAAAACAGGGTCTTTGAAGTTGTACTCAAGTTAAAATGAAGCTATACTGGATTAAAGTAGGCACTAAGTTCAATAACTGTTACCCTACAAGGAGATCAGGTCATGTAAAGACACAGGAGTATACAGGAACACAGCGAGAATGCCATGTGATGACAGAAGCAGAGATTGCAGTGATTTGGCTGCAAGTCAAGGAACATTAAAGACTGACAGTCACCACCAGAAACTAGAAGAGGCGAAGAAGAGTTCTTCCTCAGAGCCTCCAGAAGGAACCAATCCTGCTGAAACCTTGATTTTAGACTTCTAGCCTCCACAACTGTAAAAGAATAAATTTCTGTTGTTTTAAGACCATCCAGTTTATGGTAATTTGTTAAGGCCAACCTAGGAAACTAACACACCCTATAACACTGGTTCTGAGATAGCTGAAGCAGAAAAAGAGAAATGGGAATCCAATCAGCAGCCGATTTGGCTGTGGAGTAAACAAAGTCCCAGCAGTACTGGGAACAGGTTCAGAAATAATCATCACAACCTTTATCAGACAGCCAAGATCCCATTTGGATCAGAATGTGGTAATTGTCACACACCCCAAGAGCTCCCTACTTTTGTATCATAAAGGAGTATGTAATTGGAGAGGCTGAAATTGCAAACCAGCTGGTGGGAGTGAGTCACTGGTATTTTGTTCTCCTTTTTCCTATGGTCGCTTCAAGGCTAGAGATCAGGTAGGATCATCACAAATTTAAAAGACACCCAGTAAGAATGTATTCAATGATATTTGAAATATTTCAGAAAAAAAAAAAAAAAAACATAAGGCATTTTACTCACATATTTACCCAGAAAAAGATATAAGGATTTGTTATGGTCTGAATGTGTCCTTCCAAAATTTATATGTTGAAGCCCTTTCCCTAGTACCATAGAATGTGACTCTATTTGGAGACAGGGCTTTTAAAGTCGTAAGTAAGTTAGAACGAGACCAGTAGGATAGACCTTAATCAAATATGACTGGTGTCTTTATAGGGAGAGGAGATTAAGACACACAGAGAAACACACACACAGAAATAAGACACAAACAGTAGCTATCTGAAAGCCTGGGTATGAAGACTGAGAAGAAACCAAACCTGACAATACCTTGATCTCAGACTTTTGTCCTCCAGAATTATGAGGAAATTAGTTACTGTTGTTTAAGCCACCCACCCAGTTTGTGGAATTTTATTATGGCAGCCCTCGCAAGCTAATAGATTTTGGTACAGTGAAGCAAGGTCTGCTGTCGTATGCACCTAATAATGTGGAAGTGGCATTGAAATAGGATAATGGTTAGAAGCTGGAAAAGTTTCAGGGCAAATGTTACAAAAAGACTAGATTGCCTTAAAGAGACTGTTGGTTGAAATATGGATACTGAAGGGTCTGTTGGTGCCGATGTAAATGAGGAACATGTTATTTGATGCTTGGTGAAAGACACTCCTTATTATAAAATGACAAAGAACTTGGCTGAGTTGTGTTCTAGTGTGTGTGGAAGGTAGAACTTGTGAGTGATGAGCTTGGATATTTAGTAGCAGAGATGTCTAAACAAAGTGCTAAAGGTGTGGCCTAGTTTCTTTTTGCTACTTACAGTAAAAGGCAAGAGGAGAAAGGTAAATCAAAGAAGAAATTGTTATGCAAAAAGGAGCCAGAACTTGAAGATTTGGAAAATTCCCAGCCTATGCATATTGCAAAAATACTAATAATAACAAAACATAAAACATGTTCTGAAGAGCACATCCAGCATTTGGCTGGACAACCATTTGATAAAGAGATTAGTAAGAATGTGACTCATAGATCTAATCAAACATCTCAGCAGAAACTCTGAGAGCTTGGACTGAAAGGGACAGAGATGGTACAAAATAAAGGCAGGCAGTGGGACTTCTTAGATTCCACAGGATGGGGCAATAGAGCAATCAGGCTGTGAACATGCATTATCCTTCAAGAAAATGATCCCAAAGGTGATTCAGAAATAAGCAAGACTGCACTGCCACAGTGGCTGCAGAAGTCATAGGGGGTGCTAGGAGAACTGAGGGGGTATCCTACTTGGTTTCAGAGGGTGGTGCCACCTCCTCCATTTTAGCAGGTTAGGCTGCTCGCTAGGGACCTCAGAGGAGTGACCACACGGGACCACGGAGGCAGGGCTGCCCACTTGGAATCTCAGAGGCTGGGCTGCTCGCTCAGAACCTCAGATGAGAGGCTGCCCACTTGGGACCTCAAGGAGAGGCTACTTGGGACCTTGGAGGCAGGGCTGCTCACTCAGGACCTCAGTGGGAGGGCTGCAGCCACAGTTTACAGGGACAATGCTGCTGTCCCAGTGGGCCAGCGTGGAAAACAACATCAAACCAAAAAGGTTATTCTCCAGCTTTAAAATCTAATGGAATTTGCCCTTCTAGGTTTTGGGCTTGCCTGGAACCCATGACCTCTTTCTTCTATCTGATTCCCTGCTTTTGGAATTGGAAAGTCTATACCATGCCTCTCCTATCATTGTATTTTGGAAACAGATAGCTTGTCTGGTTTGACAGGTTCACAGTTGAAAGGAATTTAGCAACAAGATAAATCATACCTTGAATATTACCCATACCTGATTTAGACGATATATGGATAAGACTTTAGACGTACAGTTGATACTGCAATGGGTTAAGACTTTCGGGCCTTTGGGATGGAGGTTAATGTATTTTGCTTGTGAAAAGGACATGAATTTTGAGGGTCCCAAGGCTGGAGTGTTACAGGCTGCTTTGTATCCCCTGAAAATACATTGAAACCCTAGCTCCACTACCCTAGAATGTGAATGTATGTGGAGATGGGGCTTTTGAATAGGTAATTAAGTTAAGATGAGGCCTTTAGGATAGGACCGAATCCAATGTGACTGGTAGGAAGTCACAGTCATAAGAATAGAAGATTAGAACATACAGATAAATATCAGGGATGGGAGGAGAGGGGAACACAGAGAGGAAGGACCATGTGAGAACTCAGTGAAAAGGTGGCCATCTGCAAGCCAACGAAAGAGGCTTCTGAAGAAACCAACCCTGCTGATATCTTGATCTTGGACTTGTAGCCTCCAGAGCTGTGAGAATATAAATTTATGTTGTTTAAGTCACCCAATCTGTGGTATTTTTCATGGCAGCCCTAGTAAACTAATACCATGATTTGATTGAAATCTGGGCTAAGTTTCAGATTCTATGTTCTACATTATTATATGCTAAGACCTTCCAGCATACCCTTTGGGTCTAATGAAAGACCCGATGATTCACAGGAACAACCTGTGTGCATAATCCGTGGATTTTGAGTGAATCATTTTCCACATTACACACAGGCACACAAACATTTTGGTCAAAATAATAACAGACCAGAACCTCTGAAGAGTGGCTTTGAAGGAAAATATACAGTAAACTCAATGTGAGTGCTCCATTTAAAACCTTCCAGGTTTGAAAAACACAACATTGTAAACTGACAATAAAAGAGGAATCATCAAGAGCAACTGAAACACAAGCAGTGCAAACATGACAGTCTTCTCCAAGCCCTTCAGCAGACTAGTTCTTTGGTTTTCCAGTTAAAATCCTGATAGAAATGTTAACATTCCACTTGGGTCTCTTCACCTCCATCATGAAGGATCACTGGGAAAAATTAAATGAGTATAAAGTTTTACAGAAATGGTCCTCAAAAATCAAGTAATCTAATTTACTTTACTTTTAAATGCTGGGAAGTATCCATGCATGCTTCTCATTATAAAAGGACAGTAAAACCCACCTTAAACTCAGTTACAATCATCATGGGAATCATGCCCTCTGGGTACATGCAAGATACGTTGTATCTCTCACCAGAGCATGAAAAGTTCATGAACATTGGTAGAAGCAAGAAGAATTAGTAATTAGCTATAACTTGACATCTTCTTTCTTCTAGTACTCCACCACCCTTCTCAATATGTAAAGTGTACTGTCAGGTCCAGTCATTTGTTTTCATCTTAATATACCTCTCATATCTGTTCTTCCCATTTCATCTACTTGCAACTTTCATCTAAACCCTCATCACATTGCACCTAAAATTATGATTCTGATCTAATGGGTCTTGAAAAAATACTATTTTCTCAAATGCCTTATTTCAATTTTCTTATTACTTTCCATCCATCATCTGAGTTTTTGCAGATTCTGTCTTCGCCACATTTCCAGTATCAAATCGATACATCATATATTTAGAAAAGGATGCCATGTTCTCCTCTTAGTTGCTGACATATTTTATCTAAAATATCTCTGATGACTAGATGAGGTTTGAATAAGTGCCGTGAGGAGTGGCTGGGAACAACATCCTGAGGTTCCAATAAAAATATTAGCGATAGCCAACATTCTCAGTAGTTAGTCTGTATCAGGCACTGTACTCAGCACTTCACAGATACTCACTTGCTTTTTTTAAATCAACAAACCTAGGAGCCAATTCCTATTTAATAATTTATATTTTACAGATCAGGAAGTCAAGATACGGAAAAAGTAAGTAACTTGCCAAATTTACAAAAACCCCTCAACTCAAGCTCCAGATTTGAACCTTGTTCTGCTGGCTCAAAAGTTAAAACTCTCGTAAGTAGATAGTGAAGCAGATATTTTGCAAGCTACATTTTTTTACGACTTTATGGATTCTTAAGGCCAAGCTACACAGAAAGAAGTGGAGAAGAGCCCTGGTCTAGGAGTAAGGAAATGTGTGTTCTGCTCAGAAATCTGTTGCTTTGTTCCTATGAGAAAGCCAACGTTCCTTGCTGGGCCTCAGTGTCCTAATCCGTGAAATTAGGGCATTAAACTACATTATCTCTAAGGCAGTGATTTTTACTCTCCTTTACTCCAGTGTTCGTAGACTCCCTGCTACTATTAATCCATATTCATCTCTCTCTCTCTCTCTCTGTGTGTGTGTGTGTGTGTGTGTGTGTGTGTGTGTGTATGGTAGAGAGAGAGAGAGAGAAATGAGAGATAGAAGAGAGAGGGGAGAGAGAAAAAAGGGAGAGACAGAGATAGAAAAGTTTTTGTAAAAAAGCTGAACTAACAGTACATAAAGATATATGTGTTCTTTTTCCTCCCATAATGGTAGGCAATTATTAGTGTGACTTAGTGACCTCAGACGAGGAGGGCCTGAGTCAGCATCTCTACAAGGCTCTTGGCCGTACAGTACAGTACCAAGATGGATGCAACAGGAAGTGGGGTGAAATTGAAGCACTTCCTCAGGGTTCCCCTGCCAAGCTTTCAGTTATGTCTTTTTGGCTATAGCTACGTTATATGCCATCTTCGTTGGTTTTGTGCTGCTGTCACAGAATACCTCAGACTGGGTAATTTATAACGAACAAAAACTATTGGTCCATGGTTTTGAAGTCTGGAAGATCCACGATCAAGGGCCAGCATCTGTTGAGGGTCTTCTTTCTGCGTCACTCCCTAGCAGGAGGGCAAAAAGAGGGAGAGAGAGAGTAAAAGGCTCTTAACTCCCTTTTTTTATAACAAACGTACTCCCAAGATAATCATGTCTTATTAGACCCACCTCCACACACTGTTGCATTGAGAACTGAGTTTCCAACCGATGTTTATGGGGGGCACATTCAAACCACAGCATATTTTACTCCTAAACCTGGGTCTGGACCTGGCTCTCTTGAGATTAGAGAATTTCTGAACAGTTCCAAACAAAGTAGAAGGGCAGGGCTTTGGGGCTAACCAAGAAAGTGTATGTCACAATTTTGCATTCTCACATACAGAGCTGCCAGGGAAATATTCTTCAAACACATATATGGGAAGTCATTTCACATCTCAAAACTTTTATGTGGTTACTACTAAAAAGTAAACTCAGTGTAACATTGAACATCTTTTGTAATTTAGCTCCCTTTATTCTAATTTTATCTGATTATCCTCCCTATTAGGTATTTTGGAAACCAATGGAAACATTTTCCTCACTGTTTTCTAAACATCTCATGTGAATCCCAATCTCTGTTATTTTGCTGACCCTATTTGTTTTGCCTGAAATGTTCAACATTCTCAATTACCACACTTTTATTAAGCATATTCTATATGCCAGGCACATGGTAATAATTGCAGGAGATGCACGTATTACTGGAAAACAACAACAAAAAAGTGCCTTGTCTACAAGTTTCTAATAGTCTAGTTGCATGAACGAGTACATACACAATCAATTATAATAAGTAGTACAGAAAGTTATGGTAAAATAAACATGGTTTCTTCTATGTCTAGTTTAGTTATATGCATGCATCTGACTCAGCTCAAGTCCCAACTTCTCTAAGAAGTCATTGATCTCAATCTGGAGTAATTTCCTCTTCCAGCTACACTTTGCAGTACATTTGTTCTAGAGAACTCTTAAACTCATTAACCCTTAATATAAACAAACACAACTTTTTATATTTCAAATATATGGGCTATACATCTTTTCCAAATTTTATCTTTCTAAAGTACAGAGATTTTATTCTGTATCTCTTAATTTCTCTAGCACTCATATATCACTTGCTCTTTCATTTGGCCATTAATTTATGTGTTATTCATTCATTTAGTTGTTTCTATGAGCACAGCATTGTGCCAGGTCCTGGTTGGAGGAGAAAGGAAAGAAAATCCAATGATAACTAAGACACAGTTTTTAACATTAGCAAACTTGTAATACAGCAGGGCAGATGGATCAGAAAAACACCGTAATACAAGATGAACTTTAATAAGTACAGAAATAGACAGTCGAGAGGTACCTTTGAAAGCAAGTCTTGAAGGACAAGTAGGAGGTCAACAGATGCAGAGATGGATCAGGGGAGAAATGGATAGCGTTCTCCACAGAAGAAAGATAATGGATAACAAAGTGAATGAGGAAAACTGAGATATGCTCAGAAAGCAACTAACGTTTTTCTTTAGTGTGAATAGCAATAGGAAACTGAAAGAGGTTATGCGAGGCTTAACATAGAAAGACACACTGGTCCAGATGATGTAGAGGTGTGGGAATTCGAGTTTTAATCAGCTGACTTTAAATTGGGGGATAAGGTAAAGAGAGGGTGAGCAAAGGTTTCAGCCAGGAAGTAACATCATGAAAATTTTAGTTAAAATGACTAATCCAGAGCAGTGGCACACAGATAGAACTGGAATGGAGAGTAACCAACAATGGAAAGGCATTTAAGAGGCTGCTGCAGGAAGTTAAGTGGAGGAAAAAAGAAACTTATTTAGCTCTCTGACCAAGTCCCCTTTGATACTTGAAACATAGATGACATGTATTACTTCTCACATAGCCCAGAGGCAAAAGCTACAGAAAGAGAGGAAGAGGTGTGGACATTGGATTTGATAACTCAACATGGATAACACAGGGAGACAGAACCCATGATGAATTCCATCTCTTATTGGTTGTGAAATCTTCCTGCACCAAAATATTTCCCCCTGTCCACTCTCTGTTCTTAAGATTATACAATTTGCTCGTTCTTCTTTGCCTTCTTTATTCTGTTAACTCTCTTTTTCTTGTTCTCTGGATATTACATAAAAATCTCATGTAATTGCCCTTTTCACATATTATTCAGCTGAGGATCATATTGTTTAATCATTCTAAGCTATATTCTCAAGTAAAACCTTCTTAGGAATAGACAGGCACATAATGTAGAGCACAGCAAGGGAATATTCTGCTCCCAACAGTGATGACAAAGAAGCTACACAGCAAAGGGAAACTTTTATGTAAAGACCCAGAAAACAAAAGGTTGATAAGAAGAACAGTGATTTCAGTGAAAAGATCACCAGAGGTCTGAATCTCCAGCACATACAGTTTCTTTATTCTTTGATCTTCCCTGGCTCTGAAAGTCTGACTTAAGCTACAGTCCATGACAGCCCCAGGACATAGGGATTTGATAGTTCCCAATTCCATTACAGTTTTTTCTCAGATCAATAAAGTGACCTTAAAGAAAACACACTTTCCAGTGTTTCCATTTTCTTGTAAACAAAATGGAAATGATACCAAGTTTCCATACTTGAAACATGAGGACAAAGCCCTCTGAGGATATGAGGTGCTAAATGACAAATAGGATAGAATATGTAATTCAATCAGTTGTGCCTCAGCACTGGTTATGCCCATTTATTATTATTTTCAATTTCTAAAGTGATGATGAAATGGAATTTCCACTAATTTTTCAAAAACTTGAATCTTATTTTTATAATCTTGAGCTTTATGTTGCTGATATATTGTAGATATAATTTTTGTGTGCTCCAAGAGGCTTTCTGCTCATAGGGCATTGCTATAAGTTGTGGATAATTTATTTTCCCCTTCTATTATATTGTGTAAATTACCGTGTTGGCAATATTTTAGCCTTTCGCACTTTGAATCAATGCCCAGAATAATTCTAACAAGATTTTGATTCTCTGGAAGCGACCTCAAGGAAGAAAGCCCTTCAAAATGCCTGCATATTCATTTAAACTTCAGCTGGGAAACACATCTCCTCCAGGTCAAGTATAAGGTGAATCTGAAGGGTAAGTGATACTTCTCTCAGCTCCCTGCGAATATCTATATCCTCCTTTGCTGCCAGAAATAATCACAGGGGCTTGCCAGTTTAGGACACATTCCTAGGCCTTTCTCCCTCAGGATGCAAGTTCTGGAAGTGGAATCCAATTTGAGGTCTGCCAGAAACCTCAAGGAAATATTTGAGTCCAGAGATCCAGCTGCATCACCAAGTCTGTGTTTTAATTTTATCACCCAAAGGAGATACTTAGATTTGCAGCCAGAAAATGTCTTATTTGTTAGTATTAGAGATAATCAGAATGAGTCAAAATGGAAACCGGCCTGCCAAATGAGTCAGGCAGGTTTCTAGGGAAGTGGCCACAGTGCCTTGTGGTCATAGAAGGCCCAGCGAAGATGTGGCCTTTACACAATATTTTATTTGATATTGAATAAAAATACAGCCTTATATAACAACAGGAAAAGAGAAAACAAAAAGTTTCTGTTTTGTTTTACCTCCCCTAAACCCATCTCTACTGCATATTAATGAAGAAAATCTTGAACTTATAACTGGAACCTCAGGGACCCAACCCTGCCTCTGTCAAAATCTCCCAGCCTAGATGCAAGGCAGGGGTTCTCCATTCTCAGGCTGACTGCTTTGACCCTGACTAGCTGAGTCAAGGAGATATTTGGGAAATAGTCTTTTTTAATATTCTTGATTATGATAATGTGGCATATATTGGTAGTGCCGACTTCATGGGATGTTGTGAAAATTCAATCAGCAAATGCCTGTATGCTTTGCCCAGCATATGAAACAATGAAAGTTATTAACTCTTACTATTCATAAGATACAATTATTATTGACATAAAATTAATAATAAGGATTTTTCAGCAATACAGATAAAGAGGCTAAACCTCAATATAGATGACTGTTTTTTCCTTAAGAACCTCCTACTGCAAGTCAGGTTTGAGTATGGGCCCTAGGGTAGGATGGGTACAGCTACAGGGAAATAATAAATAGGCTCATTTCCTCCTCACATGCTCCTTAAAAACTACGTATCAATTTTTATTTGTTTTAGCTAAGCTCTCCTTTTATCTATTCATACTCCTATCTAAAAATGCAAAAGTAGTTTCAGATAGGAAGAAAAGAGCCCTTAGAAGTACTTTTAGACTTCTTCCAGTTTTCTAATGAACTTAATAAGCTCCCCAGACATATCTTACAAAGTAAAGAAACCTTCAAAAATATTAAAGTAATTTTGTTTTCTCCAGTGTACAGAGCATTCTAGGTAGCTGGTAAAATACATCGTCATCAATTGTACAAGTGTTCAGTTAGCAGTGAAAGAAAAATCACAAGAGAAAACACTTTCTCTTTGATGTCTTTTAGTATATTTGGACGGAATTCTGTTGCAAGATGTTTCATTGGAGCTGTTTCTCTGAATTTTCACCTCAAAATCCACTTGAATAATGACAATTCCAAATCTTCCTTCTTTCACTGCGTGGCAGGCCTATCAGATTTTGACAGTGCCAGAAACTTGCCAAGATTTTTGATCAAAGGAATAATGGACTCAATTGAAATCAGTGTCACTCTTTTTGCTATCTTTACTCATTTAGTGAGTGCTACTGTAAGAAGGGCTCTGCTCTGGGTCCAGGGATTATGAGAAGTAAGTGAAATTGCTTGAGTTTTGCCATCAAAATCATAAATCTCCTCTGAACAGCAGAAGAAACATCAGACTCCAGGACAGAAGCAGCATAAAACTTGAACTGGAGATTCACAACCAAGGATAATATTAAAGGTGGCGTGCACTTTGATGGTGATCAAGTTCATGTGACCATTCTTAACGGTCCAGTTGGCTTTCTACAGACCAGATTTCGAAAATCCCTTACCGGGAACTCATAACTCACTGGCTCTACCTCTAATCTTTCTAAATCAGAATATCTGGAAGAGGAATTTTTTTTTTTTGTTTCACTTGGCTGTCCAGTCTGTAATGCAGTGGCATAATCATGGCTCACTGGAGCCTCCAACTCCTAGGCTCAAGGGATCTTCCTGCCTCAGCCTCCCAAGTAGCTGGGACTACAGGTGCACACCCCTGAGCCTGGCTAGTTTTTAAATTTTTTTGTAGATGCAGGTGCCTAGGCTGGTCTCAAACTCCTGACCTCAACTAATCCTCCTGCCTTGGCCTCCCAAAGTGCTGAGATTGAAGGTGTAAGTCACTGCACTTAGCTAAAATCTTGATTTTTAATAAAATGTTTAGATGCAATTAGAGAAAAGAATGCACTTGAAATTGTAACTGACATCGTAACCCAGGAATACTAAATATACATGTATTTATTATGTATAGAATTATTTCCAAGGGACACTGGAAGATTCTAAGAGAAATCCCTTAAGTAAGTTAAATGCAACTTGATGTGCTCATGAATACCTACAAAACAGCAAGACTGTTTAACCCTGAAAGGGGTGAGAACAAAGTTAGGATCTTCTTTTAGGAAGAGGCCAGTCACCTGGTCACTGACTTGTGTGACCTTGCTGTAATTGTTTTCTGCTTTGCTTTTAGAGTGGATTGAAAAGTTGTAACTCTAGCCACCACAGACAATGAGTATCTGGAAAGCTGAGGGGGTTTTCTCCTTAAATCTTCAAGAATTCAAGTTTCTGGTATCCATTAGAGGGTTCTGAGAATCGGGCTCCTTCAGAATGTTAAAACTTTTCAGTAAGAGGATAGAACTGTGTGGAGTGTGGAGAAATCAGGCACCACCTTCTGCTCTATCCACTCTGCAAGACTGCCCTACGTCTCAAGTGTTTGGAGAAGAGCTTTGAGGTCAATTTGCTCTGGTGTGAGTAGGGTATGGATGACACAAATCTATCAAAATGAGTTCTGTTACCCCCTTTACAGCCACTATAATCCATTTCTGTGCTATTCTATATTCATGAGCTAAATAGACATCATCTCGTGGAGCTTATCTTCTAAGAAAAAAAGCCTCAGTCTTTAAATTATGACTGATTCATAAAATTATGATTTCCTGGAGCAGGAAAAAAATGCAGAAAATTGTGCATAGTTTCAAATACAGTCTTTAAACCCAGTCTAGCTCATCTGAACTTATTATCTTGCACACATTAGATGCTCCAGAAGATTTTTGTGTTGGCTGTTTTAGTTGGATTGATGGGTATATTATGGGGACAGGGACCACAAAGCCATGTGGACTCCGGGAGTGATGGAGGATACCTGCCTCCATATAAGTCAATAATAAAACAGTGCTCAAGGCTGGTGTTTTTCCTAAGAGACTAGAGGGAGATTGGAAAATGAGTTCCTTTTTTTCTGGAACATATCAAAGTAGCTGTGCATATTTTTGGCTTGCTGATTCTTTAAAGGTGTAATAAGTGTCTTGGTAGGTATATGATTCAGCTTTTCTTAAGCAACACAGACGTTATTGCAGGTCTATATTCCCTATGTGGCTTTTCATATCTACAGATCAGAAACCCAAAGTCTAAGCTTGGATCCCAAAGAGTAATGAGAGCTGCAAGGCAGTGCAGCATGCTGAGATGAGCTCTGTCTGTCCCTGTCAGAACAGTTTCTCACTGAGCCAAGCTCCTATCATTATGTATCATTATCAGTAGGAGATGAGGCAACAATTCTGTTAAAAGGGGATATTTTCAACTATATCTGCAAACAATGTAAAATGCAAAGGTGAATAGTTTCCAAGTAAATCATCTCCAGCATGAGCAGAAAGTAAATAATGAGATTGATTCTCAAGGAGATACTGAGAGAAAGATAGAATGAGAAAGGGCTGGATCCTGCTGAGGAACCCCTTCTGCAGGATTAAGTAGTGTGGGGGTGGGCACAGTATTACCTCTACATCTTTGAACAGTAGTTTCTATGCCATCCACTGCACCAAGGAGTATAAATCCTACCCAGAAGAAGATCATAAAGATGTTACCTGAAGCTACTGCTAGTACTGTGTTTTCCAATGAGCTTGAATAATAAACAGAGAATGGCATGGTGTGGAACGACTTAAGCTAATAAATGTACCCATAGCTTTTGACACAATCCAAATCTTGAAGTTATTGAAGATCCAGTCCATCCAAGCACTTTTCTTATCTATTGAGACTACAGTTGTATTTTATCTCTCCAAGAGCACTCGGTAGTGAATAGTCTAATAATCTCATATGGTCTTTATATTGGAACACAGACATCCAGCTACAAGATGCTTTTAGTTACAGAATCTTTTATACTCCAAAAGACGAAAGCATGGGGTCCAAGTTTGGTCCATGTACTCCTGAGACCCCTTCAGGGGGGCTATAAGATCAAAATGATTTTCATAATAATACTAAGAAGTTACTTGTCTATGACATTGTATTGATGATGTATTGATGGTACAGAAGCAATAGTAGGTAAAACAGCTGCAGCCTGAGCAAGAATCAAGTCCATGATACTAGCTGTCATAGTAGGCATGATATTCTTCTCTGTCAGACAGTTGCAGAAAGAAATAAATAAGAATAAATGCTAACTTCACTTAAGAACTCCCCTAATCGAGCACGGACAATTAATTTCAAAGCCTGACCCTTGAATACATATTTTTTCACTTATTTGTGTGATGAAATAAGAGGTACACATAAAGTGCTTTACTGCCTTTTTTAAGTATAATGGTGGTCTCAAGTAAAAGAACTGGTGTGAGAGAGCTGTGAGCTGTTCTTGATTATTTCACGTAAAATTATTTCTACTTGAAAGAACAACTGACAGACAACTACAGTTACTCAGATTTGTGCATTTGGCAATAAAATGAATGAAGTAAGCTTTTCATGTCAAGGAAAACAACTGACACTAAGTATTTCCAATGAGAAAACTTTTACTTTCAAGTGAATATTATGATTTTGACTTGTATATACACTCTGAGCTTGACAGCTTCCCAATACTTAAGACTTTTCTGAGGATATCAGTGATAATATTAAGAAATATGGGGGGTTTTGTATAATGAAGTGTTTCAACATTTAAAAAATTGATCAAAGGATGACATTCAAAGTACAGGATAGACTAGTGGATTGTGATTTAATAGAGGATGAAGGGTACATTTTTAGGATTTCAGATGCCACATTTCAACTAACCTACAGGGAACTACAACTTGCAAAATTTCAGTGTTATATCAAAGAGGATTATCTGCATTTATTTGAAAATGCGTGATAATAGTCCTCCTTTTTTCAAATATACATCTATGTGAGACCAGATTTTCTTCATATACTTCACCTAAGTAACAGAATCCAACACATTAAAAGCAGAGGCAAGGGGTCTCTTCCAATACGGTCAAATAGGAACAGCTCCAGTCTGCAGCTCTCAGTGAGATCAATGCAGAAGATGGGTGATTTCTGCATTTCCAACTGAGGTACCTAGTTCGTCTCATTAGGACTGGTTGGACAGTGGGTGTAGCCCACAGAGGGCGAGTCGAAGCAGGGTGGGGCATTGCCTCATCAGGGAAGTGCAAGGGGTTGGGGGATTTCCCTTTCCTAGCCAAGGGAAGCCAGGACCGACTGTACCTGGAGAAATGGTACACTCCTGACCAAATACTGTGCTTTTTCCACAGTCTTAGCAACTGGCAGACCAGGAGACATCCTCCCATGCCTGAATCAGCGGGTCCCATGCCCACAGATCCTTGCTCACTGCTAGCACAGCAGTCTAAGATCAACCTGCAGCACTGCAGCTTGACAGGGGGAGGGACGTTCCATTGCTGAGGCTTGAGTAGCTCTCAGTATAAACAAAGAGGCCTAGGAGGAAGAACTGGGTAGAGACCACCACAGCTCAGCAAGGCCTACTGCCTCTATAGACTGCACCTCTGAGGACAGGGCACAGTAGAACAAAAGGTAACAAACAGCTTCTGCAGACTTAAACGTCCCTGTCTGACAGCTCTGAAGAGAACAGTGGTTCTCTCAGCATGGTGTTCAAGCCTCGAGAACAGACAAACTGCCTCCTCAAGCAGGCCCCTGACCCCCATGTAGCTTGGTGGGGAAACACCTCTCAGTAAGGGCCAACAGACAACTCAAAAAGGCGGGTGCCCCTCTGGGACGAAGCTTCTCGAGGAAGGATCAGGCAGCAATATTTGCTGTTCTGCAGCCTCTGCTGGTGATACCCAGGCAAACAGGGTTGGGAGTGGACCTCCAGCAAACTCCAACAGACCTGCAACTGAGGGGTCTGACTGTTAGAAGGAAAACTAACAAACAGAAAGGAATAGCATCAACATCAACAAAAAGGACATCCACACCAAAATCCCATCTGTAGGTCACCAGCATCAAAGACAAAAGGCAGATAAAACCACAAAGATGGGGAGAAACCAGAGAAGAAAAGCTGAAAATTCCAAAACCCAAAGCTCCTACTCTCCTCCAAAGGATCACAGCTCCTCACCATCAAGGGAACAAAACTGGACAGAGAATGAGTTTGACAAGTTGACAGAGGTAGGCCTCAGAAAGTCAGTAATAACAAACTTCTCCAAGCTAAAGGATCATGTTCTAACCCATCACAAGGAAGTTAAAAACAGGTTAGACAAATGGCTAGCTAGAATAAGCAGTGTAGAGAAGACCTTAAACGACCTGATGAAGCTGACAACCATGGTACAAGAACTTCATGATACATGCACAAGCTTCAGTAGCCAATTCAATCAAGTGGAACAAAGGATATCAGTGATTGAAGATCAAATTAATGAAATAAAGGGAGAAGACAAGATTAGAGGAAAAAAGAGTGAAAAGAAACGAACAAAACCTCCAAGAAATATGGGACTATGTGAAAAGACCATACATATGTTTGATTGGTGTACTGGAAAGTGACTGGGAGAATGGAACCAAGTTAGAAAACACTCTTTAGGATGTTATCCAAGAGAACATCCCTAATCTAGCAAGACAAGCCAACATTCAAACTCAGGAACTACAGAGAACACCACAAAAATACTCCTTGAGAAGAGCAACCCCAAGACACATAACTGTCAGATTCACCAAGGTCAAAATGAAGGAAAAAATGTTAAGGGCAACCAGAGAGAAAGGTCAGGTTACCCACAAAGGGAAGTCCATCAGACTAATAGCAGATCTCTCACCAGAAAACCTACAAGCCAGAAGAGAGTGGAGGCCAGTATTCAACATTCTTAAAGGAAAGAATTTTCAACCCAGAATCTCATATCCAGCCAAATAAAGCTTCAAAAGTGGAGGAGAAATAAAATCCATTAGAGACAAGCAAATGCTGAGAGATTCTGTCACCACCAGGCCTGTCTTACAAGAGCTCCTGAAGGAAGCACTAAACATGGAAAGGAACAACTGGTACCAGCCAATGCAAAAACAGGCCAACAGGTAAAGACCGTTGATGCTATGAAGAAACTGCATCAATTAACGGGCAAAATAACCAACTAACATCATGATGACAGGATCAAATTCACACATAACAATATTAACCTTAAATGTAAATGGGTTAAATGCCACAATTAAAAGACATAGACTGGCAAATTGGATAAAGAGTCAAGACCCATTGGTGTGCTGTATTCAAGAGACCCATCTCACATGCAAAGACGCACATAGGTTCAAAATAAAGAGGTGGAGGAAGATCTACCAAACAAATGGAAAGCAAAAAAAAAAAAAAAAAAAAAAAAGCAGGAGTTGCAATCCCAGTCTCTGATAAAAGACACTTTAAACCAACAAAGATCGGGGCGGAGCAAGATGGCCGAATAGGAACAGCTCCAGTCTCCAACTCCCAGCGCGAGCGACACAGAAGACCGGTGATTTCTGCATTTTCAACTGAGGTACTGGGGTCATCTCTCTAGGGAGTGCCGGACAATCGGTGCGGGTCAGCTGCTGCAGCCTGACCAGCGTGAGCTGAAGCAGGGCGAGGCATCGCCTCACCTGGAAGCGCAAGGGGGAAGAAATCCCTTTTCCTAGCCAGGGGAACTGAGACACACAACACCTGGAAAATCGGGTAACTCCCACCCCAATACTGCGCTTTAAGGAAACAGGCACACCAGGAGAATATATCCCACACCTGGCCGGGAGGGTCCCACGCCCACGGAGCCTCCCTCACTGCTAACACAGCCGTCTGCGGCGATCTATCCGCAAGGCAGCAGCGAGGCTGGGGGAGGGGCGCCCGCCATTGCTGAGGCTTAAGTAGGTAAACAAAGCCGCTGGGAAGCTCGAACTGGGTGGAGCTCACAGCAGCTCAAGGAAGCCTGCCTGTCGCTGTAGACTCTACCGCTGCGGACAGCGCACAGCTGCAGTCCATTAGGGGAAAGAGCGGGGCCGCTGCAGACCGAACGACTCTGTCTGACAGCTTTGGGGAGAGCCGTGGATCTCCTAACGCGGAGGTTGAGATCTGAGAACGGACAGACTGCCTGCTCAGGTGGGTCCCTGACCCCTGAGTAGCCTAGCTGGGAGACATCCCCCACTAGGGGCAGTCTGATACCCCACACCTCACAGGGTGGCGTCACCCCTGAGAGGAAACTTCCAAAGAAAGAATCAGACAGGTACACTCGCTGTTCAGCAATATTCTATCTTCAGCAACCTCTGCTGCTGATACCCAGGCAAACAGGGTCTGGAGTGGACCTCAAGCAATCTCAACAGACCAACAGACAGTCCTTCTGACTGTCAGACGGAAAACTATCAAACAGGAAGGACACCTATACCAAAACCCCATCAGTACGTCACCATCATCAAAGTCCAGAGACAGATAAAACCACAAAGATGGGGAAGAAGCAGGGCAGAAAAGCTGGAAATTCAAAAAATAAGAGCGCATCTCCCCCTGCAAAGGAGCGCAGCCCATCGCCAGCAACGGATCAAAGCTGGTCAGAGAATGACTTTGACGAGATGAGAGAAGAAGGCTTCAGTCCATCAAACCTCTCAGAGCTAAAGGAGGAATTACGTACCCAGCGCAAAGAAACTAAAAATCTTGAAAAAAAAGTGGAAGAATTGACAGCTAGACTAATTAATGCAGAGAAGATCATAAACGAAATGACAGAGATGAAAACCATGACACGAGAAATACGTGACAAATGCACAAGCTTCGGTAACCGACTCGATCAACTGGAAGAAAGAGTATCAGCGATTGAGGATCAAATGAATGAAATGAAGCGAGAAGAGAAACCAAAAGAAAAAAGAAGAAAAAGAAATGAACAAAGCCTGCAAGAAGTATGGGATTATGTAAAAAGACCAAATCTACGTCTGATTGGGGTGCCTGAAAGTGAGGGGGAAAATGGAACCAAGTTGGAAAACACTCTTCAGGATATCATCCAGGAGAACTTCCCCAACCTAGTAGGGCAGGCCAACATTCAAATTCAGGAAATACAGAGAACGCCACAAAGATACTCCTCCAGAAGAGCAACTCCAAGACACATAATTGCCAGATTCACCAAAGTTGAAATGAAGGAAAAAATCTTAAGGGCAGCCAGAGAGAAAGGTCGGGTTACCCACAAAGGGAAGCCCATCAGAATAACAGCAGACCTCTCGGCAGAAACTCTACAAGCCAGAAGAGAGTGGGGGCCAATATTCAACGTTCTTAAAGAAAAGAATTTTCAACCGAGAATTTCATATCCAGCCAAACTAAGCTTCATCAGTGAAGGAGAAATAAAATCCTTTACAGATAAGCAAATGCTTAGAGATTTTGTCACCACCAGGCCTGCCTTACAAGAGACCCTGAAGGAAGCCCTAAACATGGAAAGGAACAACCGGTACCAGCCATTGCAAAAACATGCCAAAATGTAAAGACCATCGAGGCTAGGAAGAAACTGCATCAACTAACGAGCAAAATAACCAGTTAATATCATAATGACAGGATCAAGTTCACACATAACAATATTAACCTTAAATGTCAATGGACTAAATGCTCCAATTAAAAGACACAGACTGGCAAACTGGATAAAGAGTCAAGACCCATCAGTCTGCTGTATTCAGGAGACCCATCTCACATGCAGAGACATACATAGGCTCAAAATAAAGGGATGGAGGAAGATCTACCAAGCAAATGGAGAACAAAAAAAAGCAGGGGTTGCAATCCTAGTCTCTGATAAAACAGACTTTAAACCATCAAAGATCAAAAGAGACAAAGAAGGCCATTACATAATGGTAAAGGGATCAATTCAACAGGAAGAGCTAACTCTCCTAAATATATATGCACCCAATACAGGAGCACCCAGATTCATAAAGCAAGTCCTTAGAGACCTACAAAGAGACTTAGACTCCCATACAATAATAATGGGAGACTTCAACACTCCACTGTCAACATTAGACAGATCAACGAGACAGAAAGTTAACAAGGATATCCAGGAATTGAACTCATCTCTGCACCAAGCGGACCTAATAGACATCTATAGAACTCTCCACCCCAAATCAACAGAATATACATTCTTCTCAGCACCACATCGCACTTATTCCAAAATTGACCACATAATTGGAAGTAAAGCACTCCTCAGCAAATGTACAAGAACAGAAATTATAACAAACTGTCTCTCAGACCACAGTGCAATCAAACTAGAACTCAGGACTAAGAAACTCAATCAAAACCGCTCAACTACATGGAAACTGAACAACCTGCTCCTGAATGACTACTGGGTACATAACGAAATGAAAGCAGAAATAAAGATGTTCTTTGAAACCAATGAGAACAAAGATACAACATACCAGAATCTCTGGGACACATTTAAAGCAGTGTGTAGAGGGAAATTTATAGCACTAAATGCCCACAAGAGAAAGCAGGAGAGATCTAAAATTGACACTCTAACATCACAATTAAAAGAACTAGAGAGGCAAGAGCAAACACATTCAAAAGCTAGCAGAAGGCAAGAAATAACTAAGATCAGAGCAGAACTGAAGGAGATAGAGACACAAAAAACCCTCCAAAAAATCAATGAATCCAGGAGTTGGTTTTTTGAAAAGATCAACAAAATTGACAGACCGCTAGCTAGACTAATAAAGAAGAAAAGAGAGAAGAATCAAATAGACGCAATAAAAAATGATAAAGGGGATATCACCACCGACCCCACAGAAATACAAACAACCATCAGAGAATACTATAAATGCCTCTACGCAAATCAACTAGAAAATCTAGAAGAAATGGATAATTTCCTGGACACTTACACTCTCCCAAGACTAAACCAGGAAGAAGTTGAATCCCTGAATAGACCAATAGCAGGCTCTGAAATTGAGGCAACAATTAATAGCCTACCCACCAAAAAAGTCCAGGACCAGATGGATTCACAGCTGAATTCTACCAGAGGTACAAGGAGGAGCTGGTACCATTCCTTCTGAAACTATTTCAATCAATAGAAAAAGAGGGAATCCTCCCTAACTCTTTTTATGAGGCCAACATCATCCTGATACCAAAGCCTGGCAGAGACACAACAAAAAAAGAGAATTTTAGACCAATATCCCTGATGAACATCGATGCAAAAATCCTCAATAAAATACTGGCAAACCGGATTCAGCAGCACATCAAAAAGCTTATCCACCATGATCAAGTGGGCTTCATCCCTGGGATGCAAGGCTGGTTCAACATTCGCAAATCAATAAACGTAATCCAGCATATAAACAGAACCAAAGACAAGAACCACATAATTATCTCAATAGATGCAGAAAAGGCTTTTGACAAAATTCAACAGCCCTTTATGCTAAAAACGCTCAATAAATTTGGTATTAATGGAACGTACCTCAAAATAATAAGAGCTATTTATGACAAACCCACAGCTAATATCATACTGAATGGGCAAAAACTGGAAAAATTCCCTTTGAAAACTGGCACAAGACAGGGATGCCCTCTCTCACCACTCCTATTCAACATAGTGTTGGAAGTTCTGGCTAGGGCAATCAGGCAAGAGAAAGAAATCAAGGGTATCCAGTTAGGAAAAGAAGAAGTCAAATTGTCCCTGTTTGCAGATGACATGATTGTATATTTAGAAAACCCATCGTCTCAGCCCAAAATCTCCTTAAGCTGATAAGCAACTTCAGCAAAGTCTCAGGATACAAAATTAATGTGCAAAAATCACAAGCATTCTTATACACCAGTAACAGACAAGCAGAGAGCCAAATCAGGAATGAACTTCCATTCACAATTGCTTCAAAGAGAATAAAATACCTAGGAATCCAGCTTACAAGGGATGTAAAGGACCTCTTCAAGGAGAACTACAAACCACTGCTCAGTGAAATCAAAGAGGACACAAACAAATGGAAGAACATACCATGCTCATGGATAGGAAGAATCAATATCATGAAAATGGCCATACTGCCCAAGGTGATTTATAGATTCAATGCCATCCCCATCAAGCTACCAATGACTTTCTTCACAGAATTGGAAAAAACGGCTTTAAAGTTCATATGGAACCAAAAAAGAGCCCGCATTGCCAAGACAATCCTAAGTCAAAAGGACAAAGCTGGAGGCGTCACGCTACCTGACTTCAAACTATACTACAAGGCTACAGTAACCAAAACAGCATGGTACTGGTACCACAACAGAGATATAGACCATGGAACAGAACAGAGTCCTCAGAAATAATACCACACATCTACAGCCATCTGATCTTTGACAAACCTGAGAGAAACAAGAAATGGGGAAAGGATTCCCTATTTAATAAATGGTGCTGGGAAAATTGGCTAGCCATAAGTAGAAAGCTGAAACTGGATCCTTTCCTTACCCCTTATACGAAAATTAATTCAAGATGGATTAGAGACTTAAATGTTAGACCTAATACCATAAAAACCCTAGAAGAAAATCTAGGTAGTACCATTCAGGACATAGGCATGGGCAAGGACTTCATGTCTAAAACACCAAAAGCAACGGCAGCAAAAGCAAAAATTGACACATGGGATCTAATTAAACTAAAGAGCTTTTGCACAGCTAAAGAAACTACCATCAGAGTGAACAGGCAACCTACAGAATGGGAAAAAATTTTTGCAACCTACTCATCTGACAAAGGGCTAATATCCAGAATCTACAAAGAACTCAAACAAATATACAAGAAAAAAACAAACAACCCCATCAAAAAGTGGGCAAAGGATATGAACAGACATTTCTCAAAAGAAGACATCCATACAGCCAACAGACACATGAAAAAATGCTCATCATCACTCGCCATCAGAGAAATGCAAATCAAAACTACAATGAGATACCATCTCACACCAGTTAGAATGGCAATCATTAAGAAGTCAGGAAACAACAGGTGTTGGAGAGGATGTGGAGAAATAGGAACACTTTTACACTGTTGGTGGGATTGTAAACTAGTTCAACCATTATGGAAAACAGTATGGCGATTCCTCAAGGATCTAGAACTAGATGTACCATATGACCCAGCCATCCCACTACTGGGTATATACCCAAAGGATTATAAATTACTCTACTACAAAGACACATGCACACGTATGTTTATTGCGGCACTATTCACAATAGCAAAGACTTGGAATCAACCCAAATGTCCATCTGTGACAGACTGGATTAAGAAAATGTGGCACATATACACCATGGAATACTATGCAGCCATAAAAAAGGATGAGTTTGCATCCTTTGTAGGGACATGGATGAAGCTGGAAACCATCATTCTTAGCAAACTATCACAAGAAGAGAAAACCAAACACCGCATGTTCTCACTCATAGGTGGGAACTGAACAATGAGATCACTTGGACTCGGGAAGGGGAACATCACACACTGGGGCCTATCATGGGGAGGGGGGAGGAGGGAGGGATTGCACTGGGGAGTTATACATGATATAAAAGTCATGCACATGTACCCTAGAACTTAAAGTATAATTAAAAAAATAAATAAATAAATAAAAAATAAACCAACAAAGATCAAAAGAGACAAAGAAGGCCACTACATAATGGTAAAGGGATCAATTCAAGAAGAATAGCTAACTATTCTAAATACATATGCACCCAATACAGGAGCACCCAGATTCATAAATCAAGTCCTAAGAGACCTACAAAGAGACTTAGACTCCCACAAAATAATAATGGGAGACTTTAACACCTCACTGTCAATATTAGACAGATCAATGAGACAGATGGTTAACAAGGATATCCAGGCTTTGAACTCAGCTTTGGACCAAGTGGACCTAATAGACATCTACAGAACTCTCCACCCCAAGTCAACTGAATATACCTTCTTCTTAGCACCACATCGCACTTATTTTAAAATTGACCACATAATTGGTAGTAAAACACTCCTCGGCAAATGTAAAAGAATAGAAATCAAAACAAACTGTCTCTCAGATCACAGTGAAATCAAATTAGGACTCAGGATTAAGAAACTTATTCAAAATCACACAACTACATGGAACGTTAACAACCTGCTCCTGAATGACTACTGGGTACATAACAAAATGAAGGCAGAAATAAAAATGTTCTTTGAAACCAATGAGAACAAAGACACAATGTACCAGAATCTCTGGGACGCATTTAAAGCAGTGTGTTGCAGGAAATTTATAGCACTAATGCCCACAAGAGAAAGCAGAAAAGATCTAAAATTGATATCCTAACATCACAATTAAAAGAACTAGAGAAGCAAGAGCAAACAAATTCAAAAGCTAGCAGAAAGCAAGAAATAACTAAGATCACAGCAGAAATGAAGGAGATAGAGAAACAAAAAACCCTTCAAAAAATCAATGAATCCAGGAGCTGGTTTTTTGAAAAGATCAACAAAATATATAGACTGCTGGCCAGACTGATAAGGAAAAAAAGAGAGAAGTATCAAATAGACACAATAAAAAATGATAAAAGGGATATCACCACTTATTCCACAGAAATACAAACTACCATTAGAGAATACTATAAACATCTCTATGCAAATAAATTAGAAAATCTAGAAGAAATGGATAAATTCCTGGATGCATACACCCTCCCAAGACTAAACCAGGAAAAAGTTGAATCTCTGAATGGACCAATAACAGGTTCTGAAACTGAGGCAATAATTAATAGCCTACCAACAAAAAAAAGTACAGGACCAGATGTAGTCACAGCCAAATTCTACCACAGGTACAAAGAGGAGCTAGTACCATTCCTTCTGAAACTATTTTAATCAATAGAAAAAGAGGGAATCCTCCCTAACTCATTTTATGAGGCCAGCATCATCCTGATACCAAAGCCTGGTAGAGACACAACAACAACAAAAAGATAGTTTTGGGTCAATATCCCCGATGAACTGTGAAAAATCCTCAATAAAATACTGGTTAACCAAATCCAGCAGCACATCAAAAAGCTTATTCACCATGATCAAGTTGGCTTCATCCCTGAGATGCAAGGCTGGTTCAACATAAAAAATCGATAAACATAATCCATCACATAAACAGAACTGACGACAAAAACCATGTAATTATCTCAATAGATGGAGAAAAGGCCTTCGACAAAATTCAGTAGCCCTTCTTGCTTAAAACTCTGAATAAATTAGGTATTGATGGAACATATCTCAAAATAATAACTATTTATGAGAAACCCACTGCCAATATCATACTGAATGGGCAAAACCTGGAAGCATCCCCTTTGAAAAGCGGCACAAGACAAGGATGCCCTCTCTCATCACTCCTATTCAACATAGGGTTGGAAGCTCTGGCTAGGGTAATCAGGCAAGAGAAAGAAATAAAGGGTATTCAATTAGGAAAAGAGGAAGTCAAATTGTGTCTGCTTGCAGATGACATAATTGTATATTTAGAAAACCCCACCATCTCAGCCCAAAATCTCCTTAAACTGATAAGTAACTTCAGCAAAGTCTCAGGATACAAAATCAGTGTGCAAAAATCACAAGCATTCCTATACACCAAAAACAGACAGAGAGTCAAATCATGAATGAACTCCCATTCACAATTGCGACAAAGAGAATAAAATACCTAGGAATCCAACTTACAAGGGATGTGAAAGACCTCTTCAAGCAGAACTACACCACTGCTCAACAAAATAAAAGAGGACACAAACAAACGGAAGAACATTCCATGCTCATGGATAGGAAGAATCAATATCATGAAAATGGCCATACTGCCCAAGGTAATTTATAGATTTGATGCTATCCCCGTCAAGCTACCAATGACTTTTTTCCCCAAATTGGAAAAAACTACTTTAGAGTTCATATGGAACCAAAAAAGAACTGCATACCCAAGACAATCCTAAACAAAAAGAACAGAGCTGTAGGCATCATGCTACCTGACTTCAAACTATGCTAAAAGGCTACAGTAACCAAATAGCATGGTACTGGTACCACAACAGATATATAGACCAATGGAACAAAACAGAGGCTTCAGTAATAACACCACACATCTACAACCATCTGATCTTTGACAAAACTGACAAAAACAAGAAATTGGGAAAGGATTCCCTATTTAATAAATGGAGCTGGGAAAACTGGCCAGCCATATGTAGAAAGCTGAAACTGGATCCCTTCCTTACACCTTATACAAAAATTAACTCAAGATAGATTAAAGACTTAAATGTAAGACCTAACACCATAAAAACCCCAGAAGAAAACCTAGGCAATATCATTCAGGACGTAGGTGTGGGCAAAGACTTCATGACTAAAACACCAAAAGAAATGGCAACAAAAGCCAAAATAGACAAATGGCTTCTAATTAAACTAAAGGGCTTCTGCACAGCAAAAGAAACTATCATCAGAGTGAACAGGCAGCCTACAGAATGGGAGAAAATCTTTGCAATCTACCCATCTGACAAAGGGCTAATATCCAGAATCTACAAAGAACTTAAACAAATGTACAAGAAAAAAAACAACCCCATGAAAAAGTGGACAAAGGATATGAACAGACACTTCTCAAAAGAAGACATTTATGCAGCCAACAGGCACATGAGAAAATGGTCATGAGAGAAATGCAAATCAAAACCACAATGAGATACCATCTCACACCAGTTAGAATGGCAATCATTAAAAAGTCAGGAAACAACAGATGCTAGAGAGGATGTGAAGAAATAGGAACACTTTTACACTGTTGGTGGGAGTGTAAACTAGTTCAACCACTGTGGAAGATAGTGTGGCGATTCCTCAAGGATCCACAACTAGAAATACCATTTGACCCAGCAATTCCATTATGGGGTATATATCCAAAAGATTATAAATCCTGCTACTATAAAGATACATGCACACATATATTTACTGCAACACTATTCACAATAGCAAAGACTTGGAACCAACCCAAATGTCTATCAATGATAAACTGGATTAAGCAAATGTGGCACATATATACAATGGAACACTATGCAGCCATTAAAAAGGATGAGTTCATGTCCTTTGCAGGGAAATGGATGAAGCTGGAAACTGATTTGCTTTAATGTGACCCCCAGAGCAAATGCCAGAGAAAAGGCAAGTAGGCAAGGCAAAAAAAACTTTATTTACAAACCAATGTGAGGGAGGGGCGAGGTTCACCGGTCTCTGGCGGTGGAGGCCGACGACGTCGCGGTCCCGCGCACGAGGAGAGGTCGAGGAAGTTCGCTCAGGCGTTCTGGGATGAGGTTCCCGGTCCCGCGCATGAGGAGGGGCCGAGGAAGTTCGCACCGCGTGCCCACCAGGAGTGGCTTTTATGTCCTGGACCCAGGAGTGGGAGGGCAGTGGGCGGGACATAGGCGGGTCAGGGGCGGGGCGATAGGCATGGCTAGGCGGGCTCCGGTTCCTCCCTGTCGGAGGTCGGGTTGCGCCTGCACAGTCGACCGGTGTCTTTCCCGGGGATGGGAAAGTTGACGGTGAAGAACCGGGAACTGCGCCATCTTGCCTCCGTTTGTCCAAACAGAAACCATCAGTCTCAGCAAACTATCACAAGGACAGACAACCAAACACCATATGTCCTCACTCATAGGTGGGAGTTGAACAATGAGAACACATGGACACAGGGTGGGGAACATCACACACTGGGGTTCTGAGAACACAGAAGTTCTCAAACCAGTTTAAGGACCACTGCCCTAAGGGAAGGGAAAATCAGTGGGCTTATTTCCTATTCCAAAAAAAATAAAAAGAGGAAAAGAGAATTACTGCACAGCATAGGACAATGCAGAGTATGAGAACCATTCTTCGTTTAGATTATCTTATTGGTTAAATTGTGAAAGAGGAAGACCATAATTTAGAGGCTCAATGAGCTACAAACACTTGGATCAAGCCATTCCTTTCTTCCTTGGATCAAGCCAACTTTCTTCCTCTTGGACTATGACATGCATCACCTTTGACAGGACCCAAAGAAAAAGACAAAGACAAAGATTTGGGGGGAAAGAGGGTCTTCCTGGTAGGGATGGTGAAGGCAGGAAATCCATTCTTAAAAACTGATAATAAAGGAGGAGCATCCCAAAGAATAAGATAACAACGAAAAAGAAGACAAGGCACTAACATTTCCAGGGTTGAGGTTATGTATAGACTACAAGCTCCACCTATCACATGCATCATCTTATTTAATCTAAAAGGTGATACAAAGAGGTGGGTATTGTCACAGATATGATAACTAAACATCATTCTTGCAGATATTTTCTTCACAAACTCTTCCTGGAAATCATGAGGACATATGAAGATACTGTGTGCCCTAAACTTCTCTGAACTCCTAGTACAAGGCTAAATGGAATAATGTCTGTAAAGGATTCATATATTCACTCATGTTTATTTTCTTAAATCTATAGTTGTTCATGAAAACACTTTTGATAGTTTTCCTTTGATGTATATTTTTGATATGTGTTAGATAGCATTATAACACTTTTAAATATTGGGTTTATTATTGAAGATATATGCAGAGAGTGCTAAACTTTCAGAAGCCATGGTGAGCAAAACAATAAAATGCACAAAATGCAAAATAAAATGAGACATGTCATGAGGGAATAGCACAGATATGAATATCTCTTATGAAGGATAATCTCTGCAGCATTGAGCATCTTAGTTTTTCCTTTTGGAAATTCATGATTTGGTACAAATTGGATGAATGACTGTGTGTACTGTATTAAGGGCTGAACTGTTGCATGCATTCACTAGTGACTTACAATTATTTAATATAAATACAGATTATCCTTCCTATATAAAGGTCCTAACAATCCACCACCCCTACACTTGCATCTAGGATTGTTTCAGCAGAGGGAATGTAGATTTGCCTTGTTTATCTGTGTTCTTTTGTGTGCTGCTGATTGCCAATAGCAGGACTAAGGGAGCTGGTTGCTAGTGTTTAATTGTGTGCCCTCTGGCTATAGAACACAGTTTACATAAGTCATCAATACAGGGATCAAATGTATAAATTAGTCCTTGCTTAGAAGTGAGGTTGACATAACTAAAATAAGCAACCAGCATTATCAAAGAACTCTATGAAAAGCATGTTAGTATTTTAAAATCCAACAACTTTATTAAATATCTAGAGGCTACCTTGTTGTTCATTGTCAGTAATTAAACAGACACCAACATCAGGGGAGATTTTAGCTAATATCAGAGGCATTCCTCTCATTAAAGTCTGCCTAATCTCTACATCATGATTGCCCCAAAAAGTAACATTCAAGATTGCTGAAGGGATAAAATATCTATTTCCACCTTGCCTAATTATCTGTGGTGTGAATAGATCTGATTTCACAATTTGGGGAGTGGAATTTCCACAATGATTATCTGCAGCAAATTGGTTTTCATATCTGAAGGAAAAGTTACTTGAACCTATGAAAAATTGTTTGTTAGTAATTCAAAGTGTTGAGCATTCATATATACAAAGTTTGCACGTTAGTCCTAAGTACATTTTATTGTTTTATCACCGCTAGAGGCTACTCAAATTTTTACCTTTTATTTCCATTAATATTCCTCAGTTTTTGATTTGCATTGCTCTAATGATCAGTAACGTTACAGCTTTTTTTCATATGTTTGCTGGCCATGTAAATGTCTTCTTTTGAAAAGTATCTGTTCATATCCTTTGTCTACTTTTTTACGGGTTTTTTTTTTTCTTATAAATTTGTTTAACTTCCTTGTAAATTCTGGATATTAGACCTTTGTCAGAAGGATAGATTGCAAAAATTTGCTCCCATTCTGTAGGTTGCCTGTTCACTCGGATGATAGTTTCTTTTGCTGTGTAAAATCTCTTTAGTTTCGTTAGATCTCATTTGTCAATTTTGGCTTTTGTTGCAATTACTTTTGGTAGTTTCATCATGAAATCTTTGTCCATGCCTATATCCTGAATGGTAATCGCTAGGATTTTTTCTAAGGTTTTATGGTTTGGGTTTTACATTTAAGTCTTTAATTCATCTTGAGTTGGTTTTTGTATAAGGTGTAAGAAAGGGGTCCAGTTTCAGTTTTCTGCATATGGCTAGCCAGTTTTCCCAGCACTATTTATTTCACCATTTCACCTTTCACCATTGCTTGTTTTGGTCAGGTTTGTCAAAGATCAGATAACTGTAGATTTTTAGTGTTATTTCTAAGGTCTCTGTCCTGTTCCATTGGTCTTTATGTCTGTTTTGGTACCAGTATCATGCTGGTTTTGTTATTGGAGGCTTGCACTATAGCTTGAAGTCAGGTAGCATAATGCCTCCAGCTTTGTTCTTTTTGCTTAGGATTGTATTGGTTATACAGGGTCTTCTTTGATTCTACATAAAATTTGAATTAGTTTTTTATGATTTTGTGGAAAATGTCAATGGTAGTTTGATGAGAATTGCATAGAATCTATAAACTACTTTGGGCAGTATGGCCACTTTCATGATATTGATTCTTCCTATTCATGAGGATGGAATGTTTTTCCATTTGTTTGTATCCTCTCATTCCCTTGAGCAGTGGTTTGTAGTTCTCCTTGAAAAGGTCCTTCACATTCCTTGTTAGCTGTATTCCTAGATATTTTATTCTCTTTCTCGCAATTGTGAATGGGAGTTCATTCATGGTTTGGCTCTTTGCTTGTTTATTGTTGAGCTAAAGGAATGCTTGTGATTTTTGCACATTGATTTTGTATCCTGAGACTTTGCTGAAGTTGCTTATGAGTTCAGGTGGTTTTGGGGCTTAGATGATGGGTTTTGTAAATATAAAATTATGTCATCTACAAACAGACAATCTGACTTCCTTTCATCCTATTTGAATAACCTATATTTCTTTCTCTTACCTGATTGCCCTAGCCAGAACTTCCAATATTATGTTGAATAGGAGTGATGAGAGAAGGCATCCTGGTCTTGTACCAGTTTTCAAAGGGAATGCTTCTAGCTTTTGCCCATTCAATATTATATTGGCTGTGGGTTTGTCATATATAGCTCTTATTATTTTGAGATATGTCCCATCAATACCCAGTTTATTGAGAGCTTTTAACATGAAAGAATGTTGAATTTTATCAAAGGCTTTTTCTCCATCTATTGAGATACTTACATGGTTTTTGTCTTTGGATTGTGTTTATTGATTTGTGTATTTTGAACCAGTTGTGCATCCCAGGGATGAAGGCAATTTGATCATGTTTGATACATTTTTTGATGTGTTGCTGGATTTAGTTTGCCTGTATTTTTTTGAGTATTTTTGATATTCATCAGGGATATTGACCTCAAGTTTTATTTTTTTGTTGTGTCTCTTCCTGGTTTGGGTATCAGGATGATGCTAGTTTCATAAAATGAGCTAGGGAGGAGTCTCTCCTTTTCAATCATTTGAAATGGTTTCAGAAGGAATGCTACCAGCTCCTCTTTGTACCTCTGGTAGAATTCGACTGTGAGTCCCTCTGGTCCTGGGCTTTTTTGGTTGGTAGGTTATTAATTACTGCCTCAATTTCAGAACTTGTTATTGGTCTATTCAAGGATTTGACTTCTTCCTGTTTTAGTCTTGGGAAGGTGTATGTGTCCAGGTATTTATCCACTTCTAGATTTTCTAGCTTATTTGCATACAGGTGTTTATAGTATTCTCTAATGGTAGTTTGTATTTCTGTGGGGTCAGTGGTGATATTCCCTTTATCAGTTCATATTTTGTCTATTTGATTCTTCTCACTTTTCTTCTTTATTAATCTAGCCAGCAGTCTATTTTGTTAATTTTTTCAAAAAATCATCTTCTGGATCCATTGATTTTTTTTTGGAGGGTTTTTTGTGTCTCTATCTCCTTCATTTCTTCTCTGATCCTAGTTATTTCTTGTCTTCTGCTAGCTTTGGATTAGTTTGTTCTTGCCTCTCTAGCTGTTTTAATTGTGATGTTAAGATGTCTATTTGAGATCTTTCTAGCTTTCTAATCTGGAGATATCGCTCAAGGAGGCTGGAGGAAAGCAAAGATGGGTGCCTGCTCCTTCTTCTGGGATCTCTGACCTCGAGGGCCACCGATCTGATAACAGTCGAAATATTCCTGTATAGGGTGTCTGACAATCCCTGTTGGAGGGTCTCAGTTGTGTGGCACGGGGAACAGGACCCGTTGTGCCACGGTGGAGGGGCTGTGCTTCGCTGGGGGAAAACCCACTCATCTGGGCTGCCTGGATTCCTCAGAACTACCAGGAGGAAAGGCTAAGTCTGCTGGTCTGCAGAGACTGAGGCCACCCCTCCCCCGAGGCAGCTCAAGCCCAGGGAGATCCCTGTTCTGTCCCTGAGCGTCTGGCTGGATTTATTGGAGTTCCTGCAGGGAAGCCCTGCCCATTGAGGAAGGATGGGTCAGGGTCAGGCCTGAAGAGGCACTCTGGCCACAGTCTGCCACAGCTGGTGTGTTGGGTTGTGGAGGACACATCTTGGGACCAAGCCATCCAGCCTTTCTGGCTCCAGAAGGGGAAAAGCACAGCCTGGATCTGTAGAGATGGATGCCGCCCTTCCCCTGCGCAGGGAGCTTAGCGTGTTAGGTAGTTGTGAGCCCCAGTGCTGGCTGCTGTCCCTTTCTCAAGGAGCTCAAATGGCTTAGACAGCAGGCAACCACAGCTGCGGCTGCTGTGGTTCGCCCTACCCTCTGGGAGCTCCCAGTGCTTAAGCAGATTCCAGCTGAGAGGCTGTTGAGAGTCTGCACGGCTTCAGGGTTGGGACTCTAGGCCCTGGTGGCATGGGTTCACAAGTGGGATCTTCTGATCCATTGGTTGCACAGTTCCATGGAAAAAGCATGGTTTCCCCGGCTGGGTAGCAGGCTCACTAACCACCTCCTTTGTCTGGGCGTGGGGGCTCCCCGACCCATGTGGCGCTCAGGTGGGCCGCCTGCACCACACTGCTCTTCTTTCCTCTCTGTGGGTCATGCCAGCTGCCTAATCAGTTCTGATGAGAGAACCTGGATACCCTGGTTGCTAGTGAAGAATTCACAAGCTAATTATGGTTCTTTTTGATGGGAGTCTCCAATCGCAGCTGTTTCTAGTTGGCCATCTTGGCCCTGCCCCCCTTCATTTTTCTTGATTGTAAATTTCTTGCATGTAAAATTTCTTAAGCTCAATTTCACTGCACATGGAAAGCAGAATACATATTTCAGAAGCTTATAAATTTCCCAAAACAGCAGACAAGTTCAGCACAATTGGTGTGATATTTAGCTCTGCATAACTTTGTGTTGTGTTAAGAAACATCATGAAAGATAAGGAGGTCCGATTATCAAGTGCAAATTCTTCTGGTAATTTAACAGTGAACTACATTCATCAAACCACAAATGTCTCACCATCAATCCATCATTTAGCAAAAATTTAACAAATCACTACTGGTATGGTTTGGTTCTGTGTTCTCACCCACATTTCATGTTGTATTGTAATCTTCAGTGTTGGAGGAGGGACTTGGCGGCAGGTGATTGGATCATGGGCGGCAGATTTCCCCTTTGCTGTTCTCCTGATAGCGAGTGAGATCCCATGAGATCTGGTCGTTTGAAAGTGTGTAGCACTTTGCTGTTCGCTCTTTCTCACCTCCCGCCATGTAAAGACGTACTTGCTTCCCCTTTGCACTTCTGCTATGATTGTAAGTTTCCTGAGGCTGCCCCAGCCAAGCCTTCTGTACATCCTGTGGCATTGTGAGTACATTAAACTTCTTTTATTAATACATTACCCAACCTCAGATAGTTCTTGATAGCAGTGTGAGAATGCACCTACCATATGTGTGTCATGTTCCTGTGCATTACAGGAGACTTTGCTATACTAAAACTGCCCCCTTCTTCAAGGAACTTACAGTAGTATAAGATGTGAAAATTAATGTATTAGAATATTTTCGGCCAGGCGCAGTGGCTCAAGCCTGTAATCCCAGCACTTTGGGAGGCCGAGACGGGCAGATCACGAGGTCAGGAGATCAAGACCATCCTGGCTAACACTGTGAAACCCCGTCTCTACTAAAAAATACAAAAAACTAGCCGGGAGAGGTGGCGGGCGCCTGTAGTCCCAGCTACTCGGGAGGCTGAGGCAGGAGAATGGCGTGAACCCGGGAGGCGGAGCTTGCAGTGAGCTGAGATCCGGCCACTGTACTCCAGCCCCGGCGACAGAGTGAGACTCCGTCTCAAAAAAAAAAAAAAAAAAAAAAAAAAAGAATATTTTGAGCACACTAAATAATAGGGTTTTAAAGTGCATTTGTGAGTATTTTATGCATTATCCCACCATTTCTCCCTTCTCTCAAACTTGCCCCCCATATTTTAGTATTTAGCTAACTTTAAAGACCTATGATTTTCACTTTATTTACAAAATGTAACAGCACAAAGTAGAGGAAAAATAAATTTATTTCTAGTCTTTGTATTTTTAAAAATTAGTACTTGGGAGACTACAAAAGATGTATGCATAGGCAAGAGAATCCAAGAAAATGTCAAAAGTAAGACCAAACCTTCACTGCTCTTAACCCTCATCTACCCAGATTGGAATACAATCCCCAGAACTGGAAAAGAAACCTGTCCCATACATTACAAAAAAACAAACAACAAAATAGTAAGAAAGTCTGTGGGATCAGAGAGCAGGAAACCTGTGCCTCACTTCCCAGAAGAAGACACAGGGGGGTGGTAGGACTCCTTCTCAGATAAAGACATTGGGAGAGGAACAGCCACATGCTGCACATAGGCAAGCATCGTCTTAAACAGCTCCACTTGGATTTCCTATACTTAATGATTCAGGAACACAGAATGGTGGCCATATATCCAAGGATGACCTAAATACCGCAGAGAAAGCAATGGACCTGTGAAGGCCGTATTGAAAAGCACCTAAAGTGGATGAATGAACAAGTGTCTTGGGGGTGCAGTGAATATCTTAGTAGACTCAAGGTTTGACAAGAGCACTGAGTAATGACCCAGCATCCACCAAAATTCTTCCTATGGCTTTGGCATCAAGTCCCTTGGAATTTGGGCAATACTGTGGGAAAGAAGACAGCATAAATCCTCAATGCAGTGCCTGTTGATCATTCCAGTGAGATGGAGGTGGTAAAAAGAGAAATTCACTAATTATAAGAGATACAGAAATTTTTACTTTTTTCCATATCTGAAATTGTGAGTTGATAGTCATAGCCAGCACTTTTGCATAAGCTCATTAGTGCATAACCAGATCCTACCTTCTAGATAGTAAGAGCCTTATCATCTATTATTTATCAAAGGCCACCTGTGAGCTAACATAGTGTTAGGGCTCATTATTCTTCATGAGTAATCCAAGACAGTTTCACAAGGAAAAATAAGCCAGAGCTGTTCATTGAAGAGCAAGTAATATTTAGGAAAGCTGGTTGTCAAGGAAGGGAAATTTCTGAGCAAGAAACAAAAAAAGAAGGAAGGAAGGAAGGAAGGAAGGAAGGAAAGGAGGGAGGGAATGGATGGAAGGAGGGAGGGAGGAAGGGAGGGAGGAATGAAGTAAGGAAGGAAAGAAGGAAAGATAAAGTGAAGTCAACATTACATGCTCAGAGTAAGGAGAGGGGCCTGCTAAGAATAGAACGTGTATGATGTTGAATAAAATGAAGTAATTTGACAAGAAATAGTAAGGTCGCATGAGCTTGAACAACATTAATTTTTTTTTTTTTTTTTCTGGGTCAGAATCAGATCAGAGGGGAGCCGCCAGCGCACGAACAACATTAAATTTTGTGTGACCATACAAGGTCAGAAATTAAAAGCTCAGCCCATGTCAGGAATCTCTTAAATATGGTAATTTCCAACACTTATAAGCAGTCTTAAAGAAAGGATTTTCTGAGACTAATTGACAGACCAGATCATTCTTCTTCTCCCTCTCCCAAGTGTGTCTGTGGCTGAAGGCACAGATAATAAACTGCAAAGCAAAACAGCATAATAGGGAAGGAGGGAGACTTTGGAGAGGGGTCTTTCATCACCAGCCCTATGAGAAAATGGCATTTACATGAAATTGATTTTCAGTGGTGAAATTATGCTTGTGATGTTCCATTGTAAATATTGACAGCATTAAAAGGAATGTCGAAAAGATGGGCACTAAAATGTCACCAGCAAAAGGCTGACCAGTATTTATGCTAAATTCCTCAAATTCCATCCCTTTTTTACATAAGTAGTGATGCCTCATGAAACAAAGCAGATAATTCTCTAGAGCTATGAAGTCAAATAAAATGAATGCGCCTACATTCTCTCTCATGTAGAAAGATATCCACTGCCTCTCACCATGACACAGATTTTTTTTTTCGCCCTTCTTTGAGGATTTTCAGATAGAAAAGCTTATATAGTTCCCACATTGAGCTCAGAGGATGAATAGACAAAATAAATCACCATAAAAATAAAAGAATCTTAGAAACATTAATAGATTCCTGGTATTGAGTTGAGAGTATTGGATGCTGATGAGCCTTTGCCATTTAAGCTTAGAAACATGTTTATCTATTTAAGGAGGAATTAAACTGGCAGCTTGATAGTGATGGGAAACAAACAAAAAAGTCAGACTTTGCTGCTTCTCTATTAGTAGTGGTAAAACAGTAGCTAAAAGGCACAATCTGTGGATTTTCTCTCAGCTGAATTTCTGGAAGCTTTAAATTTCATCCTTTATCACTTTTTACCTCGACATCTAACAGTTTCATTATGGACTACCATTAGCCTGCGTGCTGTCTAATTCAATAAAATAAAGACTGCAGTCTTTTGAACTCCAATAAATTTTTTAGAATTATATGCAATTATTTTGAAAGAAGAACCTGAAGAATTTTCCCGGAATTCATTTTAAGAATATTATTACTCACATAGTACATTTATTAAGTAATTTAGAGCAAAATATTTTATTGGATTACTAATTATATTATAGAACATTATATTATATTTCTGAGCTTGTGCTAAAATATCCTTAGAGTGAATCATAATTTTAGGATTAACAGACTTACAAGTTTTGAAAAAATGAAAGGTTTTCTTTGAAATATTACAATTAGTGATTTGCATTGCTACTGAACAATACTTTCTCAAGTTATTCTGAGAAATGTAATTCAGAGTGCTTTGTGCAGAATCTTATTATAACTTTGAATTTTGACAATGACATTTTACATCAAAAGACAAATTTGTTGAGCAACACCAACTACAGTAATTCTGAGACTGTTCCAGAGAGTTAAATACTTTCTGCAATGATCAATAATAAGCATATGCATAAAGGTACAATTGCTGTCTCATGAGGTCTATAGATTTAAGAATCACAATTGGCCATTTACCTGGGGTCAGCCAAGTAGTAAAAGTTCTTGTTTGCATTGAGTATTCATGCCAGAGTGATGGTGGAGCTTAGTAAACAGAATAATTGGCACACACACAAAATAACCCCCCTCTTCAAATTCCCTCAGAAAGCTTTTGGGCTATAAAAAAGTCATGTTTACTTCCTGGGTATCCATGAGTCTGTGGCTTCCTAACATGAAGATGGTAGATGAAATCAATGAAAAGTCAATCAATCAGGTAAGCTGCTGGCTTCAGTGACAGAGTTGGCAGGACCTAGCCAGGGTCACCTGGTGCAGAACTGAATTTTGAGCACAAACCTTCTAACTCCAAAATTGGGTCTATATTTTATAATTCTTCTGAGTATCTCAGGAAAGGAAAAGGCCATGTTTTGTTTGCTTGTTTATTTGTTTCATTATCCGTGCTTTTGTGTGTTTGCCGTAGTTGCAGGCAGGGGAACGCAGAAACTGCCTGCTTCTTAGGAAAAGAGTTGAAAGCCCAGGTTGGGAGCTCAGGGTGGCCTCATAAAAAGAGCCAAAGTTGGCCGGGCGTGGTGGCTCAAGCCTGTAATCCCAGCACTTTGGGAGGCCGAGGCGGGTGGATCACGAGGTCAGGAGGTCGAGACCAAGTCCTGGCTAACACGGTGATACCCCGTCTCTACTAAAAATACAAAAAACTAGCCGGGCGCGGTGGTGGGCGCCTGTAGTCCCAGCTACTCGGAGGCTGAGGCGGGAGAATGGCGGGGACCCGGGAGGCGGAGCTTGCAGTGAGCCGAGATCGCATCACTGCACTCCAGCCTGGTCGACACAGCGAGACTCCGTCTCAAAAAAAAAAAAAAAAAAAAAGAGCCAAAGTTGCAGACTAAAGCCAAGGTTTAAGGCCTGGTTGAAGGGTTGTTTTAAGAATCAATGAATGTAATGCCAGTGTGCAATAGGAAAAGTGCACTAGAAAGGTAATAGAGATATGCAGGTTTTAGTTACAAAATTTAGATGTCTTTGGGCAAATAATTTAACCTCTAGATCCTGAAGCTGTAAAACAGACTAAAATCACTATGTATCATATAAGACCTTTCACATTTGTTATACCAAAGAAATTAATTTTTCTGTATTTTTTCATTGTTAAATATTTCATGTGTTTTGAATCAAGCTTAGTTTAATCCAGGTATTGTGCCTCATACATATTAAACTCTTAATAAACACTTGTTCACAGAATGAAGTTATCTTTAAACAAATGAATAAATGAAAGATTTCATAACATAGGGTATCATTTGGTAATTAATAATGAAATCAACAGGAATCAAATTGATTCCTTATGTTTACCACTGTTTCTTTGTGACTACATCTTACGAGTTTGTCTAAATATAAATACAATATAACCATTCTTCCCTAAATCCAATCAATACTGTTTTTCTCTTGCAATCTTACTTTGAACATCACTGTCTTCTGGGAATAGAACCTGTTTGTCCCATTGGTAAAGGTCAGTGCCTGCCAGACACTGTCTGCTACTGAAAGAGAGGAAATGCATCTTTGTAGCTATCCCTTAAACAACTAACTATAAAGGAGCTTGTCTGGGTAGTAGGCAATTGCTAGAATTGCTGAAGGGTTCATCTGATAGGATCTCTAAAATTACCAACCTGATAAGGCCAAAGTTTTGATATCCAAGTACCTTGGTCATTTTGGTTATTAAATTATACTGTCTAAAAATGATTCTAGTCCATTGCTGTGAAATTATCCTAAAAGTAGCTGAACTGAGAAGACTCAACCCCGAAGTGTGGTTATGACAGAACTGTCCACTTGACCACAGTGAGCATCCAACTATCTCATACTCTAAGGCTCAGTCAGCTACTGGAACCCACTGCTTAAACTCGACAAGCATTCAGAAGAGAGAAACATCACTATCGGGCTATGAAAAATAGTTCTCTGAGTTCAACGTCCTGTTTGAATTGTTGGTAAGCTCCTAGGGAAACCAGGACAGAGTGGCAGCCGGGAGGCCAGGAAGCTAAGCAGCAATACTTGATGGGAACGCTGAGGGGAAGGTAGATAAATTTTAAAGACAATCTTTTCCCATTTTGCATTTTTCCAGGGACTAGTTCAACTCTTTAAATTGGAATATGATTTTTACTGCTGAACAGAAGTTGAGGATAATATCATGGGGGAGAGAGACAAGGTTTGCGTACAATTGGTTGAGGCTTAAATTGTGGAGTAGGAGAAAGCAAAACATCTATTATCTATTTTATTTTGATTTTGATACCTTTTTTAGATATAATCTTTAAGCCAATTCTAAATGAGTGCTAGGTGTGGAACACATCATAGATCATGGAGCACATATGTGGAAGTGCCTGACAGTTGAAAAATCCAGACCCTGAAATGAAGCTGACTTTGTTTTTCCTGTAGAATGTCCTTGATGTGTTTCTGAGATCAAGAGCTATAAATGTAGTGTATGTGTGAAAGGTATGTGAAGAAAATTTTAGCATCAGAGCTGGGTCAGCAGGTACTCAACTGAAACCCAACCATTCAGCATTTATGTTACTTACCAGTGACACATGCTTATGAGCTTAATGATATTAGGTGGCTCCATCTAGCACAATGGTCCTTTTAGCCAATTTCTTTAAAAACTCATTTGGAAGCAAAAGAGGACGCTCCACTTGATTAGAGACAAAGCAATGCAGCAGTCTCCCCTCATCTTCAGTCTTGCTTTCCATGGTTTCCGTTATCCAAGATAAACTGCAGTCCAAAAATAGGTGAGTACAACAAGATAAGATATTTCGGGAAAGAGAGAGGAAAGAGAGACCATATTCACACAACTTTTATTATACTATATTGTTCTAATTGATTATTGATTATTGTTATTAACTTCTTGCTGTGTCTACCATAAATTAAACTTTATCTTAAGTATGTACATATAGAAAAAAACACAGTATATACAGGGTTGGATGCTATCTGTGGTTTCAGGCATCCACTGGGGGTCTTGGAACGTGTCCCCTGTGGATTGGGAGGGGTTCCTGTACTACATCTCCATCCTCAGCTGAGCTAAGAATGGAATGACATGCCTGAAGCAAAGCACCACCCTGGCCCAATGGTCTCAATGGCAAGCAGGGGTCATGCACCACCAGACGCTCTGTGTGACCACATCTGCAGGAGGACACATGCCTGAGGAGTTGAGGAGGGAATGGGATGGGCTTGGGAAACACAAGCCTGGAGACCAGAAGGGTGAGGACAAAAGGAGAAAAGAGAGTAGAGAAGAGAGAAAAGGTGGAAGGGGAAGAGTGGGAGAGTCAGAGAGGCAGGTGGAGGGGAGTCACTGCTAACCAGGAAGAGGGCAAAGCTACCAGAGGGCATCCCACTCCCACAATTGACACGGCTCTCTTATGTTCCTGGTGCCCTCTAACATATAAAAGCCCTCTCTGCTAAACACAAATCATTTATCTGTCAACTCTTCCCTTGACTATTTTAAGGGCCTAATGAAATGAAACTTATGGTTGAAGAGAAGAGATTCATAATATGGTTATTTTAAGAATACAGAAAACAGCTACATATCCCTCAGTGTTGATGCAGCACTCTACCTTGCCAGTCTCTTTCTGGGTTATATTAAAACAAATAGGGTTCCAGGATTCTCTTTATGAGCAACCTAGAATACATAAAGAAAAAAGATACAGTGTTGCCACACCCGAAAGGCCCCAGTAACCTCTACACACCATGGTCTTTCTCAAAGTTTACACTTGTCTTACTTAACTATATTTTCTCCTGAGAAACCTGGAATGTTAAAGAGTTGGAAACGACATCAACTAATTTATATACCTTATTTTATACTAGAAGAAACTGAGTCCCAAAGTCATTAAATTAGTCATTTTAGGTCACACACAGGTTTGATGATGAAAGAGGACACTACCCAACTTTGCCATCATCACTGCAGTATAGAGGATGGTATCTATACATATGTATATCACTATCTTTAGGTCAGTAAATTACCCATTTCTTTTTTTTTTTTTTTTTTTTTTTTGGAGACGGAGTCTGGCTCTGTCGCCCAGGCTGGAGTGCAGTGGCCGGATCTCAGCTCATTGCAAGCTCCGCCTCCTGGGCTTACGCCATTCTCCTGCCTCAGCCTCCCGAGTAGCTGGGACTACAGGCGTCCGCCACCGCACCCAGCTAGTTTTTTGTATTTTTTAGTAGAGACGGGGTTTCACCGTGTTAGCCAGGATGGTCTCGATCTCCTGACCTCGTGATCCGCCCGTCTCGGCCTCCCAAAGTGCTGGGATTACAGGCTTGAGCCACCGTGCCCGGCCTAAATTACCCATTTCTTCTTATTCACACAAGAAAAGCTTTTTAGAAAACTCTTAATTGTTGTATTTTCTTTTTCTTAATTCATGCTTCTGTAATCTCCTGAGACTGGCTTAGAGAGAATACAGAGCTTACAGACAAGTCTTAGGAGTGTGATTTCTTTAATGTTTATAGTCTTATAATGCAATGGGTAGTAAACTGTAATTACCAGTATTTTTAGGTTAATAAAAAAACACATTTTTGTTGAAATATTGTGAAATTTGTGGAAAAATAGATAGACTATTATGTTCAAGGTTTTTAACACATTTTCCAGCTCTTACTTTTGGTCATTTATTTATTTTTATTTTAAAAATCTCTTAGTCATCTATTTTTTCATAACTTTGACAATATTTCACCAAAGTATATTCCACTTAGTCTTAAATGAGAACTTGAAAGACTAAGTACAAGTTAAAAGACTGGCATTACTATGTCATACTCATGTGAAGAAGAAAGTATAGATATATAGTCATTAGTTGGGGACTGTGAAAAGTATAACTTTTCTTAAGTATTGTTTTGTCTTTTCAAAAAACAATGTGTAATTCTCAGTCTGGAAAATTTCCACTGATGAAATGTATATTCTGTAAAAGGTTAAAGTGAAGGATAATGTAAAGCATAGGAATTTACTGCCATCTTGTGGAATGTTTGCTGTTACATTCTGAAATACCTTTTTCTCCTTTATTGTCAAGAATGTCATTTTTAAATGACATTTTATTCATTACAAAATGATTTGAGAGGTCCTCAAGAACTAACCAGAACTAACACCTATCTATAAAACAAGACATGAGAGGACTCATATGTTCCGCATCAGGGAGATTTTTGATTTGTATAGCTTACTACCCCTTGTTTCCAGTCATTTGCTCATCTACTTTTCCTGTTAAGTGGATTTAGCATTTAATTTAATATATTTTCCTTATCAAGGATTCAGAATGAGAGAAATACAATGTTAGAGTGTTGATTCACACAGAAAAGAGCAAAGAACATATTCTATTCTGGGACATTTAGTCCAGTCCAGGCATCCAGGACAATTGTCAATAAGGTAGGTCCTTACTAACAAAATTTGGTCCTGGGATCAGCATCACCTGGGACATTTTAAGAAATGAAAAGACTTGGACCCCATTCCAGGCCAATGGAATAAAAACTTTCATTTTTTACAAGATCCCCAATTGATTCAGACGCACAGTAAAATTAGAATTGTACTAGCATTGGCCACCACATGTCATTCCGTTTACACTTTCATTATAGCAGAATATGCACTCACACACACACACACACACACACACACACACACATACACACACTCCACAGTTGCTTGGAGATGTGGGAAAAGCCAAGCATCAAAACGCCTGGATTCAAGTCCATGTTATTGAATTTGTGCATCAAAGTTTAAGCCCCAGAATTTAATTTTTGTGGACCTGACATTTTTCATCTGTATTGTAGAGAAACGTGTTCCAAGGTGATTCTAATGTCCCTTCTCATTCTAAAATTCTTTGATTTCCTATTTATGCATCAGTTGTTCATTTAGTTAATATCCGTGCATCATTTATTCATGCATCAGCAACTTTATTGTTTGTCTCAGTAATTCTGATTGCAGCCTAGTGATTAAGTTTTAAATTCACAGCTGGCAAGCTGGTGTCCCAGCAGACATGTTTTGTCTAGTAAGACAGGTATTTAAAATTTTTGAAATTATTGCCGGGCGTGGTGGCTCATGCCTTAATCCCAGCACTTTAGGAGGCCGAGGCAGGCAGCTCACTAGATCAGGAGAGCAAGACCATCCTGGCCAACATGGTGAAACCTCGTCTCTACTAAAATAAAATTTAAAAAAAAAATTAGATGGGCGTGGTGGTGTGTGCCTGTAGTCCCAGCTACTCGGGAGGCTGAGACAGGGCAATCGCTTGAACCCGGGAGGCAGAGGTCGCAGTGAGCGGAGATCACACCACTGCAGTACAACCTGATGACAGAGCAAGACTCCGTCTCAAAAAAGAAAAAAAAATTGAAATTATTTACCAACAGTTTTTAAAAATCATTATTTCACATCAACCCTATGGATTTTCTGCTTCTCTTTCAAAATCAAAACACTTGTCCAAGCTCACACTTCCACATGGAAACAATTACCTGTGGCTGATCCCCAGTTTGCCCCAGTTCCTACTCAGCCCTTTTCTTTTCTTTTCTTTACATTAATGCCTGGTCCCTGTTGTCCTTGGGGTCAGTAATCTCTCGCTTAAGCAGTGTTCTCAATCAAGACTTTTAGCATATCCAAAACCTGTAATAGACAGATTAAATGAAAAATTGTATTCCTTTACAAGCTCCAATCTTCAACACTGAATTGTGCATTTCACTGTAGTATGAATATCCTTTTTATGCACCACAGTACCCTTTTATGACTATTAAGTATTCACAGCATTAGAATGAGAATTGGCTTGTCCACACAGACCCAATTTACTAATTACTTCTCTTAGCCCACTTTTACATGTCCACATGTATAAAAGGGCAAATAACACAGTTCCCTTCCTATTCAAACATTACCACTTAGCTCATGCTGTAGGAGAGGAAAAAATTTCTATTTTGGAGGGCCTCTGACTGGACCTATGAATTAAACTGACATAAGACAGATTAGCAAGAGAAAGACACCAGTCTTAGAATTTTACGTGTACCTGGAGTCCCCACAAGAAAGTGAAGCCTCAAAGAAGTGACCAGAGCAGAAAGCTTACATGCCATTTAAACAACGAAATGAAAGATTTGTGAATAAATGACAAGACACGTGTATTTGGGCTAGGAACAGTAAGCTGTGGGGTAGTGACTAAGAGATATATTGGGGGAAACTAATGGAAGATAAGGATTATTTTAGTAAGGTTGTTTGTACAGATCCACTTCAGCATTGATTTCTAGTCTCTGCTGATAAGGATGTTCTCTTCCTTGTACAGGAAGGGCACCTTTCTCATAGTAAATTTTATAGCCTGTTTTTTAGATGGAAAAAAGGAGTTCAGAAAGCCCTTCCTGCATCTGCTGTTTCTCAAGTGCCTTCAGCTCAAAATGGTCACTATGCCACGGTAGTATATTTTTAGGTGGCAAGTCCTGAACTCCTTCAATGCAAACAAATGGAAGCCATAGCACTCTCTTTTCTAGAGTAAATATAAAAACCAATGGTCATTGGTAAAGGTTTTTCATGCAACAGATGTTTATTGAACAATGTGCAGGATGATAGTATAGCCTTGAACAAGACAGACATAATCTCTAACCTCATAAAGTAGGCAGTCTTGCAGGGGAAACATACAATTGCATAAGCAATTCCGGTTATCTCTGATGGCACTTATGATAGAGGTTGTCACAGCTTAAAACCGAAAGTCTGAGCTAGTGTAGGAGTTGGAAATGTTTAGGGGATTCTAACACCTTTTAAGCTGAGACCTAAGGAACAATAGCAGCCATTTAGGGAACAAGGTAGGAAGCTGGTATGAAATGAGCCTGAAGAGACAGGGCAGTTTCTATATGTTGGATATTCCCCTAGGAGCAATAGGAAATCACCAAAAGTGCTTAAGTGAATAGTCATCTTTGAGCACTTAAAATAGCACTTTAAATTAGCATAAATCGAAGAACTTGGATACTCGCAGAAAGTACAGGTATCAAATACATTAATAAATGCATTACCATAAGATCCATGGCGTCTGATCTCATGTTCACTGTGACTGTACCTGTAGTGGGGCCATGGGGCAAGAAGCCTGTTCAGCTTGCACTTTCAAAGATCTCCAGGGCGTTAAAAAATAAGATATGCCTAAACATGATTATCAAAAAAATGTGTTTTATTTGAATTGTTTTCATTTAACAAATTAATACTTGTAAAACACAAAAGACAGAAGGCATATTATTTGCTCTACACTATATATTTTGCCAAGTTAACGTAAAATATTAATTTGTCGTGTCCTAGAAGCACTGTGGCATGGTAATGAGACATATGTTCCATATTTTACAGCATATTTTTTCTATCCTGTCATGTTTCTCTGTGCTAGTATGTATGACCTCATTTGGGGATAGTGCTGACAGTCTAAATTTGAGCCATGTTGACTGTGAGGGAGGCCTAGTCGAATGGCCTCCTGGCTCCATGGAGAGAAACACTGGTGATGTGGATGAGGCAGTGTTACAGGCAGCAACGTTTACTCATGGGTGCACAGGAGGTCAAACACATTATCCCTTGACCTGCAGGCTGAAAGCCAGTCTTGTCTGGCTGGTCCTGCTGTTCCTAAGCAATCCACAGCTGGGTGTCTCATTTAGGATGGCACTTTAGTGTTTTTAAAGCATTCTTTCTGTTTAGCCCACTTATTTCTATCCCACTTAATACAACCTCTAGACACTGCTTGAGCATCCTGCTATATATACTGTGCATATTGGTCCGAGAAGAGTTAAATTATGGGGCAATGCCTAAACATCAATGGCTTATAAGCACTGGCTGATGATCTTGTCTTGACAAGTGGTGTGTGTGAGAATGGCTAAGCAGTCAGATATGACATCTAAGGCACAGTACAGGTCATAAAACTGTAAAAAATACATTTTGAAAGACCCAGCCCCAACTCATGATTTTTAACATGAAAATCTTTCATTATGAAATACTTCAGCGAAGTCCCATGTAATTCTCATGTGACTTAGTGTGTTAGTGTCAGCGCTGCGACTAGGATGCTGTACTCCAGAGGTCCAGGTATCACTTTCTGTGCCATCACTTTCTCTTGTATCTTTTTCTTATTAAACAAACAAAAAGCAAAGCAAAATGTCCCAAGATTGAACACAATCACCATATCCTAGTAAAAGGCTGGCAAATCAGAGCCTGCAGGATAAATCTGGCCCACCATCTGCTTTTATAAATAAAGTTTATTGGAACACAGTCACTCTCATTTTTAAAGAATTGCCTCTGGCTGCTTTCACATAACAATGGCAAGGTTTAGTAGTTACACAGAGACCTTATGACTCACAAAGCCTAAAATATTTACTATCTGGCTCTTTCCAGAAAAAGTTTGCTGACCCTGATCTAGTGCAAATAAAATTGGTTTGGAAGTATAATTGTGATTTATTTAATTTTCCTTATTTGTCTTATTTTAGGTTACTTTAGAGCACTTTGCAAAATAACAACTGGTGAGAGCAAGCATATTGAATAGGAGAGGATAACGACGCTGGGATTTTAAACCTGCTGTCAATGAGCCACACAGAGTGGATGTTTCACCTGTTATGCACTGAGCATTGATTATACTAAGGTGGGAATAGCTACAACAGCAAAAGTTTCTATCTTAGCACATGTACATAACTACCCCCAAAAGCTACCCTTTTGGTAATTGAGCCTTTACAATGAGCCATGCTATATTGAACACTTAACAAATATTTCATTGAACATATAGAACTCCTACAAAGTGGGGTTTAGTATCTTCATTTCTTATAAGAAAACGACATCTCGGAGAATTCAAGTCACTTGCCCAAGTTCACCCATCAATTAAGTGTCAGAGATAGGATCCACAGTAGACTGATCCAGCTCTAAGGTCGTAGTTCCTAACCTCCATCACCCCCAAAAGCACACTGTGGCAGTGCATCAGCCTCTGCAAACTGCTCAGCCACCACCAGATACGGCGGTGCAGTGATGGAAGATTTTTTCTGGTCAAGGGGGAACCCAGAGCATTTCTATTGATGCTTTGCTTATTCTTCCCACTTTGACCCCAATTTGGGAATGCAGGAAACCAGAACTATGCCAGTGCCTACAGGTTCAGGGAGAAAACAAGAGGAAGTTCCAGAAATCAAGACTACATAAGCCAGCAAAGGTAGGTTCAAGGATTCCTTTCCTGTCCACCTCCAAGGCACTGCAGGTAGCCACACCCCTAATTCAATCAAACTGTGACCCCGCTGCTTTGGCATTCACTTTAACCAGATTTTTTAATATTAATTTAATATTATTTTAAGTTCTGGGATACATGTGCAGGACGTGCAGGTTTGTTACATAGGTTAACGTGTGCCATGGAGGCTTGCTGCATCTATCAACCCTTCACCTAGGTATTAAGCCCCGCCACTTCAAACAAATTTTACCTTGCAAGAAGATGGGAATCAGACAGGCCTGACATGACTGCTCCGGGTGCTGCATCCCCTTCCAGAGGAAGTGCTTCCCCTACAGGTAGAAGGCAGCAGTTACTGGGAAGCAAATTAGCCGTCACAGAATTTCAGTGATTTGCTCCCAAGGACTTAGATCTCTTTCCTCCAGAATATTAAAATTTAGGCAAATTCATATAATTAAATGATTATTAATAACTTAGAAAATATGAAACCTCTCAGAATTAATTTAGATTTGCTCATTTTTTAAGAGCCACATACATTTTACCCACCTTTTCCCCCAAAATATTTCATTACTAAATTTCACAGCCACTTTAAAGTACAGCAGTCGCGCTCCTTCTTTCATGCCCTTTAATACCATGTATTACCAGTTTTCATGCCAATTACCTGTCATAAGAGCCTTACCCTTGTCAAATTTGGAAAGGGATGTTTCTTCAACTAGGAAAATATTTTTCTCTGTTTTAGCTCTAGACATCTGAACCAAAAGAAAAATCTATATAGCCTTCAGTGATGAAAAGCATGGTGTGCAAATCGACTCTCTGGGTTCCTGTGGAGAGATTCACATCCCACATAAATAACTCTTCAGGCCCCCTGGTCAGGACTTCTCAGGCAAAGTCTCTTCTAGGCAGGTAGGAGCTGAGATGAGGCAAAAGCAGCTGTGTGTAGTGTAGCTTCAAAAGGCAAGGAGATAACTAGACAGATCTGCCTCCAGGCAGGTCCTCCGCAGGAGAAAGCTTACCAGGCAGGCAACCGTTCTTGCCTGCCTAGAAAATAAGGCAGAAGCCATAGGGGCTAAAGCTCCTAGTCAGGAAACTTCCTCAGCACGTCCTGGAAGGCAGGTCAGCATGAGGCAGGCAGGGCCACTGGACATGGAGCTAAACTGTAGAAGCCCACCCTTAGGCTCCTCTCAACATGCTGTCAGTGTAACGATGTTTCTAGAAGAAGAAGGATTTCTTCTAATGAAGTGCTGATTTAGACTCTGAGGCAATTGCTGACCTATCTTGCTCTGAAAAGATAAAAGGAAGAAAGTAATATGTTTGTTGCTTGGGCAAGGTGTAAATGCAGCTGATAGATCTCTGTGCATGTGCATGTATTGATGAGAGTTTTGTTTGCACGCACAGTTGTATCGTCTGTATGTAACCCAGTTAATGATTCTTACCATCTTATCTTGAGTTCACAACCTATGATTTCAGGTGAATTTCTTTTTAGGGAGGACGCAGCAATCAAATATGAGAAAGAAAGGACATAGCTTGCAGGATATTTAAAATAACCACAATAACAACAAATTTTATATTCCTGAATTTCAACAGGTGAAATGGATCAGGGATAGCAGTGATTATAAGAGATCCTAAGTCTGTCTTGTAAACCCTATTTGGAATTGCCCGTTGGTTAGCTTATTCTGTGAAGTGAATTTAGAAATTAGGAAGTCTCAAATAAACAGACCATGAAAGAGCTGATTAGATAATTATGACTGACTTAATGCCAATGAGGTAGACACGATAAAGACTGAATCAATGGCCTGGTGCCATGTTGCTCTAAATCTCATGTCTTTAAAACAAACTGGGAAATGTAAATTTGACCACACTAAATGGTGTCTTTTACCGGAGCTTTTGCCTACCTGGACGACAGACTTTCCTGAGGCTAATGGAGTCCAAGCCCTCTAAATGCTAGTAATGTCCCAAATCTGGACCTACGTACACCTTCACTAGAAGCAACAACTTTTTCTAAGAGTTTGTCTCTGACTCTCAGTCCAGGAGGAGACTGCTTCTAATAGAGACTACTTGATCCTAGGTAAACCCCTCAGACCGAGGCTTGGCATTCACTAGATGGTCTCCCTCCTCAGACATATGAGTAAGATGCTCAAACATCCAGGGTAAAATCAAGTATGAGAAGAGAGAAGTATCAAGAGGTCAATAAAGACAGGAATGTTCTTTGTAGCCTAACTGTGCCTAATAGAAATTTCTCCCAATGTATGTAACAAAATATTGTATAAATAAATAATGATCTCACACACACACACACACACATACAATAGATCATCTGGTGTGTAAGCATGAAAATATGAGAAAAGATTACAAAGAGTATGTAGTTCAGACAATTAAAGGCTGAATTATAGAGATGGTAGCATAGAAAAAGGCACTGATTCTAAAGGCATATACGCCAAATAACTCCTCTTGCATTTATGAGTACACCATTCATTCACCCACCCATCCAAGACGTGCTTATTGAGCATAAAGTAACTGTTAGACAATTCTCAGCACTAGGAATATGGTCAACTAGACAATTAGACAGAATGCACAATCCTAAGGCATACATATTTTAGTAGAGGAGACAGAGAAAAACATATTTATGCATATGCAATAAAAGATCAGATAGCGATAGGAATTTTGAGGTGAAATAAATTCAGGATGGGTTAAACAGGAGTAAGAAGAGGTGACTTTGGTACATAGAAGCTCTTCTACATTGGGGTTAGGAGGGCCTTTCTGGATGTCACTGTAGAATAAGTCCAGTGAACATCTGGAGAAAGATGGTCCCTTGAAGTAAGAATAATGAGGGCCAAACTCAAAGAGATTGACAAGCTTTGGTTGCTAAGGGGAACAGGAAACAAGCCAGCATGAGCAAAGCAATGTGGTAGAAGCTGAAACAAGACAGATGGGCAGGGGACAGCCCTGTGAGTCTTTGGAGGCCATGGTAAGAAGTTTGGATTTTTAAAATGCATAAACAAAAATCACTGGAGGGTGTAGAGCAAGGCATGGCATGATCTGAGATTTGTCTTTAAAAGATTATTTCATCTCCTGTATTGGAAACAGACTATAGCCCAGAAAGCATGGAAACAGAGAGATCAGTTAAGATGCTAGTAGAGTGACCCTGGAAGGAGATAGTGATGGATCAAAATAGGGTGACAGTGGAGGAGGGAATGGGAAATAGTCAGATTTGGGTTATGACTTTAACTTCTCAGGACCTGGGAAAACTAATGACCATTATATTTAAAAATTGCTATGCAGGCCGGGCATGGTGGCTCACGCCTGTAATCCCAGCACTTCGGGAGGCCAAGGCAGGCGGATCACAAGTTCAGGAGATCAAGACCATGCTGGCTAACATGGTGAAACCCCGTCTCTACCAAAAATACCAAAAAATTAGCCAGCTGTGGTGGCGGGCACCTGCAGTCCTAGCTACTCGAGAGGTTGAGGCAGGAGAATGGCGTGAACCTGGGAGGCGGCGCTTGCAGTGAGCAGAGATCACACCACTGCACTCTAGCCTGGGTGACAGAGTGAGACTCCATCTCAAAACAACAACAACAATAATAATAATAATAATAATTGCTATGCAAATGACGTCAGCACAGGCTTTTATAGCCCATCAATTATCTTGGTGCTTTGAAGTCACATTTTCCCTGGATCTAGGTTCACCAGCTTGTCTGATGGTAGGACAAGGCTTCAGCACACATGCTCCCTTGGAGCATCTGATTCTGTAACCTTGATGGGGTCTATAAATCTGTTTAACAAGTTATCTAAGAGGCTCTGACAATAGGAAAGCTGGGGAGCACTGGCTTAATAACTGAATTTCTTCTTGCTCCCCATGCTATAGTTAGCTCCACCTTTCAGTGTAAAATTTAGTCCTCATGACTATAGGTACTGGGGATATCACCAAAGTCATTGCTTTCAATTCCAGATGAAGTTCAGAATCACACAATGGCCTTGATAAAAATGCTTTTGGCCAATAGATCAGAAATAGGCACGTAGTCTCACTGCTCCTAGATTTCTTCTGTTTCTACTTGCTACCATACTAGTTCAGATTATTAATTGTATTTTTTTAATTCCATAAGGAACTTTGATACTAAGTCAAACTTCACAGTACCTAGTATTAAAGATGCTTCTCCTTTGCTTAGAAACTTTCCCTGGATCACATTTTTCTATAAATTTCCAAATTGTGGGTTTGGCATTCAAGAAACCTGCTATGATTGGGCTCCTGCTTAACTTCATAGTGTTCTCCATTCCTAGACCCTTAAGAATCCCCATGTTCTGACCATTTTGTCAATCAACAACAAGGACCTCACATTTGTAGTTGTCTGTTCCTGTCATTCTTTCCTTTTTTGTAGAATTCTGCTTATCAAAATTTTACCCCTTCTTCAGAGCCAAGCATGGGCCACTGTACTCTACTACTCATCTGATATGGTTTGGCTCTGTGTCCTCACTCAAATATCATCTTGTAGCTCCCATAATTCCTACGTGTTGTGAGAGAGATCCAGTGGGAGATAATTGAATTATGGGAGTGCATGTTTCTTATTCTGTTCTCGGATAATGAATAGGTCTCATGAGATCTGATGGTTTATTATTATTATTATATACTTTAAGTTCTGGGATACATGTGCAGAATGTGCAGGTTTGTTACATAGGTACACACGTGCCATGGTATTTTGTTGCACCCCTTCAACTTGTCATCCACATTAGGTATTCCTAATGCTATCCATCCCCTAGCCCCTAACCCCTGGACTGGTCACAGTGTGTGATGTTCCCCTCCCTGGGTCCATGTGTTCTCATTGTTTAACTCCCACTTATGAGTGAGAACATGTGGTGTTTGGTTTTCTGCTCTTGTGTCAGTTTGCTGAGAATGATGGTTTCCAGCGTCATCCATTTCCCTGCAAAGGACATGAACTCATCCTTTTTTATGGCTGCATAGTATTCTGTGGTGTATATGTGCCACATTTGATGGTTCTAAAAATGGGAATTGCCCTGCACAACTCTCTCTTTGCCTGTTGCCATCCATGTAAGATGTGGTGTTGAGCCTCTGAGTGCACAGAAGTCAAGAATTGAGGTTTGGAAACAACCTAGATTTCAGAAGATGTATGGAAAAGCATGATGCCCAGGCAGAAGATTGATGAAGGGGCGAGGTCCTCATGGAGGATCTCTGCTAAGACAGTGCAGAAGGGAAATGTGGGATGGGAGCCCCCACACAGAGTCCCTACTGGGGCACTGCCTAGTGGAGCTGTGAGAAGAGGCCACCGTCCTCCAGAAACCCAGAATGGTAGATCCACTGACGGCTCTCACTGTGTGCCTGGAAAAGTCACAGACACTCAATGCCAGCCCATGAAAGCAGCTGGGAGGGAGGCTGTCCCTGCAAAGCCACAGGGGTGAAGCTGCCCAAGACTATGGGAACCTACCTCTTGTATCAGTGTGACTTGGATGTGAGACATGGAGTCAAAGGAGATCATTTTGGAGCTTTAAGATTTGACTGTCCCACTGGATTTCGGACTAGTGTGGGGCCTATAGCCCCTTTGTTTTGACCAATTTCTCCCATTTGGAATGGCTGTATTTACCCAATGCCTGTACTCCCTTTGTATCTAGGAAGTAACTAACTTGCTTTTGATTTTACAGACTCATGGGCAGAAGGGTCTTGGATGAGACTTTGGCCTGTGGACTTTTGAGTTAATGTTGAAATGCGTTGAGATTTTGGGGGACTGTTGGGGAGGCATGATTGGTTTTGAAATGTGAAGATATGAGATTTGGGAGGGGCCAGGTGTGAAATGATATGGTTTGACTCCGTGTGCCCACCCAAATCTCATCTTGTAGCTTCCATACCACGTGTTGTGAGAGGGACACAGTAAGAAGTGATTGGATTATGGGGCCAGGTCTTTACCATGCTGTTCTCATGATAGTGAATGGGTCTCACAAAATCTGATGGTTTTAAAAACGGGAGTTGCCCTACACAAGCTCTCTCTTTGCCTACTGCCATCCATGTAAGATGTAACTTGCTCCTCTTTGCCTTCCACCTTGATTGTGAGGCTTCTGCAGTCACATGGAACTGTAAGTCCAATTAAACCTCTTCCTTGTGTAAATTGTCCAGTCTCAGGTATGTCTTTATTAGCAGCATGAAAACAGTCTAATATACCATCTCTAAATTCTTCAGCCAGAAGGGACTCCCCCTTTGTGTCAATCTTAATGAAATGACCATCTTGGCCACTTCTATGGTTTATAAGGCCCTATATAGTAGCTGTGTGCTTAATTTATATTGCTGATTGATGGTAAGTACTTTTTTTCCACCAGGGTCTACCACGTCTGATATATGTTAATCTGTATTATTCAGTTTGCTTTATATATTTGCATTTGTTTGATTTTCCATGATGTTATTAGAAGCATGAAGGAGCCATCTAAAATGAAAACCCAAAATCTTTTACACGCTTTATGTCACTTACAGAATATATCTCTCCTCCTAAGCCTGGCATGGAATGTGCATAGCAACTCGAATCCTGCCTACCTCTCCAGTCTTATCTCTTTTTACTCATCTCCTTGTATTTGATATTCTAGAAAAATCAAACTGTTTTGTTTTAGTACATGAAAAAGACTGTTATTTGTGCTCCAGCTGTGTGACTTCTTTCATGAAATTTCCTTTACCCTACTTTATCCTGCTAATGCCTTTTCATTCTATAGTACTCAGTTCAGTGGACACTTCCTCCAGTAAGCCTCCCTCCTCACCAAATTTGTGTCTTGTGCCACCAGTTAGAAGATCTCCTTATTTCTCACATAAGTTAAGAAGAACCATGCATTGAAATTGCCTTTTTATTAGTTTCCCTGTCAATCAACTGTAAGCTTCTTAAAACCAAGAAATCTGTCCGATTGTATTTTAATTTCCAGTGTCTGCAGAAATCTGGCTCTGAGAAATGAATATGTCATTGCGCAAACATGCATTCAAAGTATGACTATAAAAAAGTAAACACACTGACAATGTTTCCTGAGTTTGTTTACAACTTTCCTATTGCCCGTGTGATTCTGACGTATCTCCAGGGTAAGATTTATGGCCTTAGACCCAATGTAATTGGCACTAAGTAAAAATCAACTGAGCTGTCTGCCCTGTGCAGCACAGACCATCAATTCTAACAAGAAGAAAATATGTCTAACCCTTTGAGTTTAGTCAAAATTAAAATTAAAGATGGAAGCAACTTTGTTAATAGTTTAGAGGTGTGAAATGTTCTAAAACAAAGTTGTCTGGCCTAAATTGTCCCTATGTTCTCTGTAGATGGATGTAACTCACTGAAACATTAATCTCATTTTTATTTTTCAGCCTCAACAGGACACAGCTGCACTGATGTTAGTCTCAATTGATGGAGCGAAGAAGCCTCATCTTTATTCAGTGTAAAGCAGCTGCCAAGAGAAATGGCCTTTGAGAGGGGTAATAAGTTCATGAATATCACCTGTGTCGTGCAAAACAATATTTGATTTTTTTGAAAGTTTAAATTGATTGGAAAGAACATATGAATTAAGTGCTATCTCGTGAGTGAAAAGTTTTGTTGCAGGGTGACAGAGTGCGCCATCAATGTGATGCATTTCAAACATTACCTTCCTGTGACACAAGGGAATCAAGGACCAAATGGAACAGAGGAAATTATGACCCGCTGGCCAGGGTGGATTTGTAACATAGGAATGCCACACCAATGTCCTGCATTCCTATTTCACAGAATAAGACTTTGAGCAAATAAAACAAATGCTGAAGCAGAGTTTTTGTCTGTGTATGACTATACTCCACAAAATTAGGCCATGCTGGAAATTCATTATATATTTAGGGAACTATTCTCAAGGGAAAAATATTATTATAGACTAGTAACCTAATAATTGAACATATGTACACACACACATACACTCACACACACACACGGTCTTTTGCTCTGCCCTTCCAAAAATGTCTCACCTTTCTTTTATATTATCAAATTCTCATAAATTTCTCCCTTTCTTTCTATTCTATTTGATTCAAGAGCTTCTTATTTGACTGTTAACAAAATCCTTGTGTTGTATTCCTCAGGAAGCTCATTCTTTCAGCTCTTGTCTGTCAAAGAGGTGGCATATGTTCCATTTAATGGAATTGCTACCAAGGGAAGGTAAAATAGTCTCCAAGAATTACGAAGCCATTCTCCTCAGACTCGTTAAGATTTGACCTTTTGGTAAAAGATAGTGTTTACTTAAAGGTGATATTATATAAGAACTTGGGAATGAATGTTGACTTCTTTCACCTGGGAAAAATGTGCAATAAAAATATAAGCACTGGCAAAGCCCTCAATACATGTATACATGCCAGGGAGTGTTACAAGTAATTGACATGTATCTATTAATTTGCTTTTTGTACCCACCCTTTAAAGTTGTTTTAAAATGCCATTAAAATAAAATAAAACATTTAATGTAGCCTTAAAATTCTGTTAAAAATAAAACAGAGAAATTGCAGAGCTGGAACACCCAGCTAATAAGTGAAAGAGCCAGGATTTGGACCCAGAAAATCTGGCTTTGCAGTCCTGATTTCACCTATTAGGTATATATATTAAACTTCAGCAAGAGAGATTTTGATTAGGCAATGAAAAGACTCATAGACCTTGGGGAAATGTCCAGCTGAGGTGGTAATTTTTCTAATTTAAGGAGTCTAAAAAACTGCATATGATTCTCTTTCTGATGTAATTATAATATAGTCCATTCTCTCAGCGGGTAATTATACTGGTTATTTCACTGGGTCCTCTCCACTACATTATGACAAGTAGTAGCACAAGTCACAATATTCTTTTCAGCTCTATCTCTCACTTCAACACTAGTTCTATTTCCAGCATCAATTCTGGCTGTATGGTTGACTTTCATCACAAACATATTTAGCTTCATTAATAAACTTGAGACCTTTTTGTTACCCTCCCCTGGTTCTCTGCACAATGCAGGCAAGATATCTCTACAAAATTTTGTACTTTTTAGTTATAAAGAAGTTCAAAATTTACTTTCTCAGGTATCCAGAGCAAGGTTTTTCAATATTCAATATTACTCTCAATCAGGCTACCATATGCATCAAAAAGGGGAATCCTGAGTTAGATCAACTTAACAGAACTGAGGACAGTGCAAAAGATATTAAACTCAGGGTTAAGTAAATTCTCATTAAAGGTAGTTCATTGATTCGTTTTGTATAAGTACCAAAAACTCTTTTACAGAAATCAAAAATTACTCCTTTAACCTTGGTACATTTCCTGTAAATATATGCTTTGGGCACTAGGCAAGAAGGTATGGAAGGATAAGCTCTGGCTTTTCCTACTGGTAATAGAAAAACAGCTCAAAGAGCAGATATTTTGTTTTAGGTCATACTAAAAATAATAGATAAATAACATAGAAATGACTAGATAAATATGCATAGCTACACTGTGAGGGGCCCAAATAAATAAGCAAATACAACTCAGTCAATAAGAGTTTGGTCAGGAAAAGGATCCAAGAGGAAATATGGTAAAGGATAAGGCAGTACTAAAGGAGACTGTAGGCCATAGGGGAAAACTGGCCCATGTGAAAGGATGAAATGTCCTTCCCACCTTCACCCCTCATATCACAGACAAAAAAAAGTCCAGGTGTTGGGATGGAACAATTGATTACAGTGTCATTTGGTATCAAGCTAATAGAGGGACACTTTATTCTGTAACCCATGGTCTGGAGGTCATATATTAGCGGAAGATGGTTGAAACATCCAAGATATTACAAGATATGTATTACAAGAAATTACAAGATATGTAAAGAAACAAAGAAGAAAGAAGAGGATTCTAAGGGGCTCACCTGTGGAATGATAATGAGGATCTTCCAACAGGTCAGAGCAATGAGGCCATATCCTCTCATACAGTGCAAAAGAGAGCCACAGCGACACAGCACACCACAGAACATGGTTTTGCATGGCCTCTACCTCTTTTCAGTTTGAATGTATCACCAGAGAACTTAAGCAAAAATAGGCTTGAATTTATTTGTAATCTTTGTGCATTCACCTCGGTGGGAATAATGGAGAAGTTAATATATAGCATCGAAAAGGAGTAACATACTGACATCCTCTCCAACTCTGTCCTTGTCACCCCAACAGCAGGTAAATATCCCGTAACTGTGAAATACAGAGCAGAGAAGTTTTTGTTGCCTCCCCAGAAAATAATGTGAGACACATTTTGTGGTCCAAGGAAACAGTCTCTCATAGGATTTATAATTAAATCAAACTGCCAAAGAAATGTCTGTACTCCCATGTTCATTGAAGCATTATTTACAACAGCCAAGATATGGAATCAAACTAAGTGTCTCTCCACATAAGAATGGATAAAGAAAATGTAGTGTATATGTACACAATAGAACAGTATTCAGCCTTCAAAAAAGAAGGAAATTCTGTCATTTGCAACAACATGGATAAACCTGGAGGATATTTATGTTAAACACAATAAGCCAGGGACAAAAAGACAAATACCACATAATCTCACTTATATGTGGACTTTTTAAAAGTTGAATTCATAGCAGCAGAGAGTACAATGGTGGTTACCTGGAGCTGGGTAGGGGATGGGGAGTGAGTGAGAGAGATGTTGGTCAAAAGATAAAAAACTTCAGTTTGATAGGAGGAATAAGTGGTGATTATAGTTAACAACATTCTTAAAAACAGCTAACAGAGTAGATTTTGTTTTCTACCACAAAAAAGATACATAATGTGAGATAATACATATGTTAATTAGCTGTATTTAGCCAATTCACAATGTTTGCATAATTCAAAATATGTTGTATATGGTAAAGACATACATTTTTATGTTAATTAATTTTATAGCATAATAGTTTAAAAAAAGAATTTCCAATTGAATCCTTTAATGTTTAAGACTGAGGCAAGAGTAAACAACTGCTGGAACTGCTTTGCTCAATGTTTCCTAAGTGCACATGGCCTACTTCTCATGCTTCCCAGTCATTTAGTCTCCATTTACTTCTTCACCTCAAGATATTTATTTAATTGGTACATTGGCTTTCATTAACACTTTGAACACTTTTCTCTGACTCTCCATAAGTAATGACATTTACAACTGCAGCAGCTCATTCTTTTCCTGATCTTCCTTCCAGAGAAATAATTCAATCTTTTCCTGCCATCAAACAAAGCATGCATCTTGGCAGTTTATGATTATGCACTCTAATCATCATATTGTCAAAAATAAGAAGCAAATCACTACAAAATGTCTCAATGTCTGTGTGGTAGAGTCAGATCTAGCCCCCTTTTTTCAGGGTCTATATTCATTCTTTTTTCAGGTTACACTAGACATGGAACACAATAAATTCATGGTAGTGTTTTCTAACCCAAAAATCTTTGGCTCATGTCTCACGAGGAGTACAATCACAATGGCATACAGTTCTTCTATTTTTTATGTGAAAAAAATTGGCAACTAGTTTGAGATATCAAACTCAAAATGGTTCATTTTTTCTGAATGAATTTCTCAGAACATATCCCCATCATTGGGCAATGCATGACTGTAGATAACTATTTGTTAAGCCTTTTATGTCAACTCTTTCTCCACTGAAGATAAGTTCCTTCTTCATTAGACACTGCTATAGGTGAAAATGTAGGGATAAATTCATTATTCAACTGAAATTTTAGGAATCATTAAGCTAGGATCAGACAAACCTCAATACTGTGACTTTTAAAATTTTATGGACATTCTATGTGCAGGTACAACGTGAACGGCCTATGTTTTGTAAGCTGACTCTCTCTCAGTTTCAAAGTTTTATGGGCTTCCACTCCTGCAACCTCATAGTCCACTTCAGTCTTTAGTTTTCTTTATACATAATGTCCAGGTTTCCATAAAAAAAAATTACAAGATATGTAAAGAAACAATAAAATGTGTTCTAGGCCAATAATCAAGAGGAAAATCAGTTAATAAAAATAGATACACAGTTTGGATGCCAGAACTATAAAATAAGAACATAGAAATGACTGATAAACTTGTATGGAAATCTATACAAAATGATAAGTATAATAGGCAAAGCAATTTAAGAGAGATTTGCAAACTATAAAAGAAAACCAAAATAGAATCCTGAAACTAAAAAATAGATACCTGAAATAAAGTATTCACTGAATGTGTTTATAAGCATATTGGACACAAATAAACTTAAAACAGGACAGTAAAAATCACTCAAACTAAAGCACAGACAGAAAACTATTTAAAAAAATGATTGAAGTGTAACAACAGTAAGTGGTAAAATATATAGTATTGCATTTTAGAAATAATGAAAAAATAGATAAAATAATGAAAGAATATAGAAATAGAAAGTAGAATAAGAATAAGAAACGAAAAAATATAGAAATAGAATATAGAAATAGAACGAATAAAAACATTCTAAAATTGATTATGAATGTCAATTCAGAAGTTCAAAAAAGCCAGTAAACACCAAGTACGACAAATTGAAAACACACACACACACATACACACACACACACACATCTAAGAGTATCAAAGTAAAAGGGCTTTAAACAAAGATAAAGAAAAAACTCATAAAAATAGCTAAAGACAAGACAGACTAATACAGGGGATAAATTATAAAAGTGAGTGATGATTTCCCATCAGAGACAAGAGAGACAAGAAGATAATACAACAACATCTTAAAGGACCGAAAGAAGAAAATTATCAAATCAGAATTCTAAATACATGAAAACTGGGAGACTATTGCCAACATACATGCAACATTTAAAACATTCTAGGCAGGTTCTTCATGATGAAGGGAAATTACACCAGATGGAAAACTGAATCTACAGGAAGGAATGAAAATACCACAAAAGCTAAATATATGAAAACATATAAAACATTTTGTTTTTCACAGCTATAAATATTTTTGTTTCTCAAAGCTATAAATACTAAGTACCTATAATATTCTCAGCATTAATTTAGCATTGTATGAATGTGGGGAAAATCAATAAATGGGAGAAATAAATGAGGAAATGGGAATGGAATAATAAGACATTAACTACTGTTAAAGAAAATTTTTTTTGTTACCCAGGCTGCTTCACCTTCCAGCCACTGCCCATGCCCAAGCCCCGCCCCTCCTCCTTATGAGAAAACGTCACGAACTTTGTCAGTCACCCCCGTAGACTCTCTGGGGCCAGACACTCAGTTTTTGGCCTCTGCTGCAGCCCTCATACTGTTCCAAGAGTGGCAGCAGGAACTGAGAGGCCCCTCCTCAAGCCTCGGTCATGATGGAAGTCCCAGCCACAGGGAACCATGAGCTCAGTGGTCTTGGAACTGCTCACTAAGTCAGTCCTTCCTTAGTCTCAAAGTCAGTAGTGGAGTCACAAAGCCCATGTACTTTGCCATCTAGGCCTTCGCCTGGTCTGTGGACTTATACCTGTGTGCTTGGTTGACAGGTCCAGTAGTTCCTCAGTCCACGACAGATTAGAAGGAGCTATATTGAAGGGCAAAGAGGATCCGTTGTGTGAATTTTCCTGAGAGCCTGGCTTAGTGCTGGGCCTTCTCTTAAACCTCATAACAATGAGGTTAGTACTTTTAGTCCCTATTTTACAGGGATTAGAATAGACTGTTAAGGGGCAACTGAGAAAGAACAGAGAAGTGACAGCCAGAGGTTGAGAGGGGCCAAAAACCATAAAAGCAGACAGTGATCTGCCACCACTTTGTAACCAGATGGTCCCCATCACAACCCTGGGTCAAAAAGAGAACAATTTGGCCTATAATGTTTATAACGTTAAAAGAAAGCAGAAAGGTGAGTAAATAAAAATCTTGGTGCAAAAAAAAAAAGTCTGCTCTTACCACTTCTGTTTATCGTTATACCAGAGCAATAAATAAGAAAAAAAGGCATGAAGACTGGGAAGGAAGAAGCAAAAACTTTCATTCTTTGCATGTAGTTTGATTACATAGATATTCATAAAATATATATTAAATAGATTATCAGAATTAATAAACAAAATTAAAGAGATCAGAAACTGAAAAATCCAAAAATTATTTATGTTTCTATATACTAATCACTTAAAAACTGGAAAATAAACTTTTTAAAAATACCATTTAAAATTGAGCAAAATTTTAATACTATTTGTGATAACAACCTATTATTATTATAATATTGATAGAAATCTTTAATAATAGAACCTGTATGCTAAAATTACAAGAATATTGAGAGAAATTTAAGAAGACTTAAACAACTGAATTGAAATTCTCAGACATATTAAGACAAATTAAGAATTTATTTGTCTCCAGGTAGCTATATAAACTCAGAAACAATGCCAGACAAAATCCTACAGAAATGTTTCTACAAAATGACTAGCTGATTAGAATTCATGTTTAGAAATTCAGAAAAACTTCCAGAGTTAAAACAATCTGGAAGAAGTTGATGGAGATACAGTAGCTTATTCTAAGACTTATTCTGAAGATACGATAGTTTTAAAAAGTGGTATAGGCATATGAATAAAAAATAAATCAACCGAATAGAATATACTCTAGAACTAGGGCCACATACATAGGATCAATTGATTTGCAACAAAGCTTCAAGATAATCTTCAGGAAAAAAATATTTTTAACAAATGGTGCTAGAACAAGTGTATATTCATATGGGAAAAAAATGAGCTTTACCCCCACTATTTTATACTATACATGAAAATTATATCCCTGCCAAATGGATCAAAGACATAAATGTAGACACTAAAAATGTAAATTTTCTAGAAGAAAATATAGGAAATTATCTTGTCTCTAAAAGTTGCAAATATTTATTCAACAGAAAACACTAACCATTTTGATAAATTTCATCAAAATTTAAAATTTTGTGCCTCAAAAGGCAAACCATTGTTTAGAATAAAACATTCTTAGTACATATGTACAACAAAGAACTTGTATCAAAAATATATATTTTGTAAATCTGCTAGACTTCAATAGTAAAAATAAACAACCAGTTTAAAAATGAGTGAAAGACTTGGACAAATACTTCACTATAAAAATATTCAGATAGCCAATAAACATGTTAAAGGATGCTCAAACTCATTAGTCACTAGAAATATGAAAATTCAAACACCAAAAGAAAACTCCATGCATACTAAAAGAGCTAAAATTTGAGAGTGACAATACCAAGTGCTAGAGCAGAGAAACAGTAAACTAGAGCTCTCCTGTGCTTCTGTAGACAATGTAAAACATACAACCACTTTGGGAAATGGTTTACTATTTTCTTAGAAAGTTAAACATATACTTGCTACATGAGCCAGTAATACTACCCCTAAGAATTTGATCTGGAGAAATGAAAACTTATGTTCACACAAAGATGTATACATAAATATTTATAGCAACTTTATTCATAACAGTCCCAAATTGGGGACAACTCAAATACCCATCAAGTAGTGAATGGCAAAACAAAACTAGTAAAATAAATAAATAAATAAATAAATACCTATGGATAAATACAATAGTATAGCTGTATCTCAAAAGCATTCTGTACAGTAAACAAAACTTGATACAAGGGTACATACTATATAATTATTTTTAGTATTAAAATAGCTATGCATCGCTTTAATAACAAATCATTGTAACTGAGTTCAAAATAAAGGAAAGGAGTTGCTTTATTTAGCTTCCAATTTCTGGGAGACTCAAGAATTGTAAGTGCTCTGGATAATAAAAGAAAATAAGACTGTGCTTACAGATCTTGTTCTGCCATATATGCCCTTTTTGTTACATGGAATGTACACATCAGGTTTTAAAAGGTACAACACTTCTATAACTGAGCATCACTTTCAGTAACTAAACAGGCAAAGAAATTACACTAGACATCAGCATCTGACAGTATTTTTTGGGAAAAACGTGACTAAAACGGGTTTAAATGAACACTATTAAATCACATCTAATATTTGATACTACATGACTCCATATAGATATATGATACAATTATACAAAATGTATTAACATCAAATAATATAACAAAAATTCAGATAGCAAACAAATCCTATCTTTTTTTACAGAAAAATATTTTTGAAGCATGCATGTAACTGCCCATTCTATAAAGGAAAATCTACTGCAAGCAAAATTATCAACCTACAGAAAAATCACACATAGCATTACTAAGCATATCTTCAAAAATTGTACAATATGCACACTTGGAAAATATAAAATTTAAAAAATTATAAGCAACAAGTGAGTTTCATACTTGCAAGAATGTAAAAAGAATCCCATTTTTAGCACTGTTGTATAAAGAATTGTCTTTTGCATCTAAGAGTTGTCCTCCTGTTGGGAACACGCTTTACAAAAGTACCATGTTTTTGAAACAAGATTAGAAAGCAAGATAAAGCATCTTTTAAAGCCTTTTTAGAATTTATGTATGTGAAAATTGAAGTCCAGTGAAAAGCATTTCCCACGGTCTTCAAATGTGCACCGAAACAGCTTCTCTCCAGTGTGAACCAGCTGGTGTGGTTTTAGTTTTGGGCTCTCAACAAAAGCTCTTCTACATTCTGTGCAGAAGTGGACTCCATGACGGTAGGTGTGCAGAATGTTTTCTCATGGCAGTTATCCTTGAACATCTTTGTGCAGCCTTGGCGAGGGCCAGCAATTGTTTATGGAGCATCATCTTTTAAATTTTTCTTGGCTTCATTCTGGCGAATTCTGCAGTTGTTTGGGATCTGAGAGGTCAATGCCAGGTATTCCTCCAGGAGGAAGTTTCTTTCCTGTCATATACTCTGAATAATCAGAAGGTGAGTTCTCTCCAGTGAACTGTTTCTCAACCACTATTTTATGGTTAATATCTTTTTGTTTTCACCTGAGTACCACATGGTGACAGAGAACTCGCCCTCCAGGTTCCTGATCTGCACCCGCTTCTGCCCTCACTTCTTGTTGCCCAAGATGGTGCCATATCCACCCTTGCCAGCCTCCACCATGGTGACCAGGGCCTGCTCGAGGTAGTGGTGGTGGTTGCCGCTGGCCAGCTCTGGCACCAGGATGAGTATCTGGTTCCCCACCCAATTCATCACCACCCGCCACCTCCTGGCATGCCTGCACCAGGATCACCTCCTGGTCGTGGTGCACCTGGGTGAGGTTGTCGTGAGGAATGGCTGCAGCAGATCCTGGCCAAATGGTGTGGGGAGGGGTGGTGATGGTGGTGGTGGTGGTGGTAGTTGTGGTGGTGGCTGGCCTGCCTATGGCCACCTCTGCCACCGTCTTCATTGTCGTTGTCCTCCTCCTCGCCCACCATCATGGTCTCAATAGTCTTCACCAGGATGGTGTCCACCTTGATCTAGTGCAGCTCCAGGATCTCAGCCAGCATCTCTGAGCCATCTGTGCCCATGCAGAGGGAGTTGTCCAGTGGCCTGGGCTCCTCAGCTGTGGTGGCAGGCAAGGAGGTGGCCAACTGTGAGGAAGGAAGCTTAATTTTTATAAAGATCTAGAACAGGGAAAGTGAAGTTATGGTAATAGTAATCAGACTGTCTCAGAACAGGGGATATGGTAATTTCCTGCAAAGAGGGATGCAAGAGACATTTTGAGATGATGGAAGTACTGTATGTCTTGAATAGGGTGCTAATAATGTGGGTGTACACATTTGTCAAAAGTCATCGAGGGGTTCTCATATTCTGTGCATTTTACTATGTATAAATTATACTTCAATAAAGTGATTAAAAATTTGACATAGATAAATAGATCAAGCTATGAGTAGATATTCGTCATACAAATAGGCCCCAGGTCAGTTCCCCAGATGTGTATACCTAAACTCTTTGGACCTTTTGTCTGGGGTCCTTGTTTTTCTCCAATGCTTTGAAAAGGCAATTTCCCATTCTGAGAGTGAACTAGGGAAAAATACTCTAATTGATTTGATCAGCAAACCCAAACTTTCCTCTATTTAAAGAGAAACCAATTTGAACATTCTGTAACTGCATGCAGATCCTGCCTTGCTTGAAGGGGTCTGCCTAGTAATGCCATAATACATAACTCTATTTCAAATGGGATTGAGGTTACTGAGGCAGAGCAGAAACATTTGCTATGCTTATTTGCATTAACCAATAGTTGGACTGGCCTTGGGGCTCAAAGCTATTTGTGGAAGGCTCTATGGTCTACTGAGCTGATGAAATGGTATGGCTTTCTGTATACATAGAGATAACTTTTTGATAACTGTGATCACTAACAAATGCTGCTACAGAGAGATTTAGACAAGCATAGTCCTGATTAGAAGGGATTTATAATCTAGCATGGATAATATTGACATGGTTCAACATGTGGAGGATTTAAAACAGACAGAAAAAGATACCAATACACAACATGACATATTTCAATTCTCTATGTATCCAAATTCTGAGCCTTGTATGTGAGAGTCATTGGAAAACCCAAACAAAAACTTAACTAAAAAGATTTAATTTCATTACCCTTTTATTCTTGATTTGTATGTACCTAGTAAAGACAAAATATTGAATCAAAAATGGAATTAACATCAGAAATTTAGAAGATATCCAACAAGGTAGAATACAGTTGCAAAAAATGTTTTGGAAAAATTTCAACCCCTGGACATTGAACTATGACTTTACAAGTAACTGGCACCATTCCTCATCCTTTTGTCTACGTGTAGAGAGACCCCTCATGCTCATTGGATATGTAGTGGAGGTCAACGTGTATGACTTTTTTGTTTTATGATGCACACCAGCATCATGGGAGTAGGTAAAGCATTGTGTCAAGCTCAGCTCAAAGAGGTCATCATCACAAAAGGTTACACACCTAATACATATCATTCACAAGTGCCCTCTGATTAGTTCTCCTCATGGTTCTCCCTAACATGACACATATAAAGAGAAATGAGGAGCTGCTATCTTAAAATTTGGAGGAAGGATGCCCAGAAATAAAACCTTTATTCTCAGTTTGGAGTTGTTGGTCTTTGAATCTCATCTGCTCTCATCCTCTTCCTTCACTCTCTGCTAGCCACTGTGGCCCCTTGGTGTTCCTCAAACATTCCAAACAGGATCTCCATCTTCTCACAAGCTGGAATGGTCTTTCTCCAGATAGTCACAAGATTTGGTCCCTCACTTCTTCCATCTTTGTTCAAGTGTCATCTTAGGGAGATAGGCTCCAAATATCCTATTACAAATTGCACAACCAACCAGAATCTCCCTAGCTCCTTCTTGCTTGAATTTCTTTGTCTCTATCACCATGTCTCACCATCTCACTAACTGTAAACTCCGTGAGTAGAGATGTTTGTTCTCCTTATTGCTGTTCCTCTAGCACCTAGAATTCAATCACTTATCATAGGCACTCTACAATTTCATATGAAGTGAGTTTTTCTACCAATGTGACCTGTCAATCTGAAGGTTTTTTTATAACATTCATTTTCTTTTAGGGTGCTGTTTTTTTTTTTGTTTGTTTGTTTTTGCTTTCACTTTTCTGGATGCCAATCTTTTTCTAATGTTTACCTGTATAGTCTGTCTTTTGTAAAGAAAAATAAAACACTCTGGAAGTCAATAAAGAAAAAAAAATCTGAAATAAATAAACTATTTTCTTTCATCTAAACTTTGAAATATTTTCATTAAAAGGTACTTTTTCTTTAAAAACAATGCCCAGTTTTTGTACAGAAAGATTTGATGAGTAATTTTCAACTTGAGATGACCTCTTTACACTTCTACCATGTTTTCATAGATTAAGATAGTTTTGATGACAATATGTTCAACGCTGTTATTTTAATAAAAATAAATCTTTATAGTCCTTATGCTTCAAAATACTAAAGTGTAACATTTGATCTTCACAGGTTTTATAATGAGAATAGTATCTGCATGTATAATCCTTCTCAAGCAATATATACACAGTTTGTTTCCATTATATTCTTTATCCTTTATTTTATTATTTAACTTTTGTGTTATCTTTTTATGTACTCTTTTAAGTATTTACATAATTCAGTACATTAGCTATCCTTGTTTTAAAATTATTTTTCCCTTTCCTCCTTTACTGATAACTTCTGTTTTTTGTAACTGTGGCTTTCCCATTCTTACTATTGTCTTTCCCAAATCTTGTATAACACTCTACTTACCATATTTTTTGATTAAACAAATGTGGTGGTATGATCTTTCCCACCCATAGAAACCATATATATAGCTCATGGTATCATTCTTTGTCTCAGTTCTATTTCCTGAAGCTTAGTAAAAACGTTTTAATCCCTAAGTCTATCAACTTCTAACCCGCGAGTAAAAACCTTCGAGAACATTTGTTACATAATCCTACCCTGCTTTCCCGTTTTAGATTATATCCTTTCCGTCTCATCCTATTTTAAGGTATAAGCTTATGCAGATGGATTTACTAAAAGGGTAGGATAATTTTTGGAAAGAAATATACAATAAGAAAGAAATAATATATTTTCTCTGACAATTTAAACCCCCAAACGTGACTATTAATATAAAGAAACTTCTTACTGGCCATGGCTAGGTCTATTTCCTCTAGAAGTCAGTTTAGGAAGAATCTGTTGAAGAATTTTGTCCCAATATTTTATAGGATAGTAAGTGTCTTACCAAAACCTGGCCCAGTTCTCTGTTGTGTAAGTCAACTCAAAGGAACTATGTGCACAGCTGATCACAAACCAGATAAGACTATTGCATAAGTAAGTACTCCTGAGAGACTGAAGATCAGGTTTACCTTATTTAAACTTCCAGATCTTTGACATTGATTTTGGTACATTCAATACAAACTTATCAAGTGCCTGCTATTGGCCAGATACAGAGGTAGGCACTAAAAGTCCGATATGAATGAGACGAGGCCCCTGTTCTCAAGAAGCTGATGATGTAGGACAGCACGTGCTAACAAATAATTCCAATGTGGCCTGATATGTCCATTGGATACCAGCACAGGAGGGATCAGGTCAGAGTCAGAGGCATAAGGGAGAAGTCATAGAACAATAAACTAAATTGAAGAAACAAAAGGAAAGGGGAGGTGTAAAAAAGAAAGTCAGCACTGGTAAATGCAGAGTTTCCCTTCTTATTTTCTTTTTCATTTTAATTATGTTTTACAGTGTTAACTGAAAAACTTCTGTGCATGTGATAAAAAAAAGTAGTAAATCAAAAGTACAGAAGACTATATGGAGAAATGTAAATGTCTCTCCTACCTTAGACTGCTAGTTCTTAGTCCTTCTCTATCTAGAAGCAAATTCTGTTACTGTTTTCATACATAAAGTTTCAGAAATAGTCTGTGTACCTGTAAGTGTATTTGCTTAAAAATGAAGCAAACAGCATTAAAAGCATCACTGCTGGAAAAAGACTGCCTGGATGAGCATCCTAGTGCTATTGCTTACTACTAAGGTGACCTATTCAAGGAATGCAGCCTCTGTTTCCTCACTTGTAAAATGTAAATAATAATAATACCTACTTTATAGAGTGTTCTGAGTATTAAATGAGTCAGTCCTCAGTAACCAGTCTCTTGAAAGAATATATTATTTGTACCTTGCTATTGTCATTTAATGGCATTTATTATAGGTCAACCCATATAAAAGTATCTCGGTTTTTTGACTTACTGATTTTTTTCCATCTTACAGGGTTTTTTACATCTCTATTTCTCTCTTTCAAAATGACTACCAATACTTTGAGTTGATCCATCTCCCTGTTTTCTTCATGTTTTCAATAACTGAATGTCTTCTATTTTTATAGGTTTATATTTTGTTTTGTTGATACTTGTCTCAGCTTCTCTAGCTGATATTTTAATATTTGATATATTTATAATATTATCTTGCTCTTCCAAGAGTATTATTAGTAATATAACTTGCAAGCAGGCTTAGACTGTATATTAACATACATTTTTCTCTCAATCTACATTTCACTTCTCTCAAATGTGATATGTACGTGCTCTTGATACACACATGCTATAAGAGTCTAAACAAGGAGCTTTCTCTTCTACTATTTTTTAACCTACATACAATTCTATTATATGTAGGATTCCAAAGACAGAATATTACTGCTAATAATTATAATTGATACTATATGAAAGTTTATGATATGGCTAGTTGGGATCCAGTCATTTTGAAATCAGAGGTAGCCAAAAACAATATTATTAGTATTACATATATAAAACAGGGTTCTCTGCAGACCCCAACCTGAGATTGAAGATTCCTAGAAATACAAGTTGCTCATCTGAGAAAAGAAGCACAGTATTTTTTTTTCAAATTATACATTAAGTTCTGAGATATGCAGAATGTGCAGGTTTACATAGGTATACATGTGCCATGGTGGTTTGCTGCATCCATCAACCTGTCATCTCCATTAGGTATTTCTCCTAATGCTATCCCTCTCCTAACTCCCCATCCCACAACAGGCCCCAATGGGTGATGTTCCCCTCCCTATGCCCATATGTTCTCATTGTTCAATTCCCACTTATTGAGTGAGAACCTGCAGTGTGCGGTTTTCTGTTTCTGTGTCAGTTTGCTGAGAATGATGGTTTCCAGTTTCATCCATGTCCCTGCAAAGAACATGAACTCATCCTTTTTTACGGCTGCATAGATTCCATGGTGCATATGTGCCACATTTTCTTTATCCAGTCTAACATTGATAGGCATTTGGATTGGTTCCAAGTATTGCTATTGTGAATAGTGCTGCAATAAACATACATGTGTATGTGTCTCTGCAGCAGAATAATTTACAATCCTTTGAGTATATACCCAGTAATGGGATTACTGGGTCAAATGATATTTCTAGTTCTAGATCCTTGAGGAACTGCCACACTGTCTTCCACAATAGTTGACCTAATTTACACTCCCACTAACAGTGTAAAATCGTTCCTATTTCTCCACATCCTCCCCAGTATCAGTTTTTTTCTCTCTTTTTAATGATCACCATTCTAACTGGCGCGAGATGCTATCTCATTGTGGTTTAGATTTTCATTTCTCCAGTGACCAGTGATGATGAGCTTTTTTTCAGATGTTTGTTGGCCGCATAAATGTCTTCTTTTGAAAAGTATCTGTTCATATTTTTTGCCCACTTTTTGATGAGGTTGTTTGTTTTATTCTTGTAAATTTGCTTAAGTTTCTTATATATTCAGATATTAGCCCTTTGTCTGATGGATAGATTGCAAAAATATTCTCCTATTCTGTAAGTTGCCTGTTCACTCTGATGATGGTTTCTTTTGCTGAGCAGAAGCTCTTTATTTTAATTAGATCCCATTTGTCAATTTTGGCTTGTGTTGCAATTGCTTTTAGTGTTTTAGTCATGAAGTCTTTGCCCATGACTATGTACTGAATAATATTGCCTAGGTTTTCTTCTATAGTTTTTATTGTTTTAGGTCTTATTTTTAAATCTTTGAACCATCTTGAGTTAATGTTGGTATTAGGCATAAGAAAAGGGTCAAGTTTCAGTTTTCTGCCTATGGCTAGCCAGTTTTCCCAACACCATTTATTAAATAGGGAGTCCTTTCCCCATTGCTTGTTTTTGTCAGGTTTGTCAAAGATCAGATGGTTGTAGATGTGTGGTGCTATTTCTGAGACCTCTGTTCATTCCACTGGTTGTCTATATATCTGTTTTGGTACTAGTACCATGCTCTTTTGGTTACTGTAGCCTTATAGTATAGTTTGAAGTCAGGTAGCGTGATGCCTCCAGCTTTGTTCTTTTCTTTTCTTTTCTTTTCTTTTTCTTTTTTTTTGAGACAAAGTTTTGCTCTTGTTGCCCAGGCTAGAGTACAATGGCACGAACTCAGTTCACTGCAACCTCCACCTCCCAGGTACAAGCGGTTCTCCTGTCTCAGCCTCCTAAGTAGCTTGGATTACAGGCATGCACCACCACTCCTGGCTAATTTTTTTGTATTTAGTAGAGATGGGGTTTCACCATGTTTGTCAGGCTGGTCACGAACTGCTAACTTCAGGTGATCCACCCGCCTCGGCCTCCCAAAATGCTGGGATTACAGGCATGCACCATTGCATCCAGCCCAGCTTTGTTCTTTTTGCTTAGGATTTTCTTGGCTATGTGGGCTCTTTTTTGGATCCCTATGAAATTTAAAGTAGATTTTCTAATTCTGCGAACAAAGTTAATGGTAGCTTGATGGGAATTGCATTGAATGTATATATTACTTTGAGCAGTATGGCTATATTCACTATACTGATTCTTTCTATTCATGAGCATGAAATGTTTTTCCATTTGTTTTTGTCCTCTCTTATTTGTTTGAGCAGTGGGTTTGTAGTTCTACTTGAAGAGGTCCTTCACATCCCTTCTAAGTTGGATTTCTAGGTTTTTAGTCACTTTGTAGCAATTGTGAATGGGAGTTCACTCATGATTTGGCTCTCTTTGTCTATTATTGGTGTATAGGGATGCTTGTGATTTTTGCACCTTGATTTTGTATCCTGAGACTGCTGAAGTTGCTTACCAGCTTAAGGAATTTTGGGGCTGAGATGATTGGATTTCTAAATATACAATCATGTTATCTGCAAACAGAGACAGTTTGTCTTCCTTTCTTCCTATTTGAGTACCTTTATTTCTTCCTCTTGCCCGATTGCCCTGGCCAGAACCCTATGTTAAATATGAGTGGTGAGAGTGGGCATCCTTGTCTTGTACCAGTTTTCAAAGCAAATGCTTCCAGCTTTTGCCCATTCAAAATGATATTGGCTATGGGTTTGTCATAAATAGCTCTAATTATTTTGAGATATGTTCCATCAATACCTAGTTCATTGTGTTTTTAGCATGAAGAGGTGTTGAATTTTATCGAAGGCTTTTTCTGCATCTACTGAGACAATCATGTGGTTTTTGTCATTGGTTCTGTTTATGTGATGGATTACATTTATTGATTGGTGTATGTTGAACCAGCCTTGCATCCCAGGGATGAAACTGACTTGATCATGATGGATAAGCTTTTTGATGTGCTGCTGGATTCAGTTTGTCAGTATTTTATTGAGGATTTTCGCCTCGATGTTCATCAGGGATATTGACCTGAAACTTTCTTTTTTGTTATGTCTCTGCCAGGTTTTGGTATCCAGAATGATGCTGGCCTCACAAAATGAGTTAGGGAGAAGTCCCTCTTTTTCTACTGTTTGGAATAGTTTCAGAAGGAATTGTACCAGCTCCTCTTTGTACCTCTGGTAGAATTTAGCTGTGAATCCATCTGGTCCTGGGCTTTTTTTGGTTGGTAGTCTATTAATTGCTGACTCAATTTCAGAACTTGTTATTGGTCTCCTCAGGGATTCGACTTCTTCCTGGTTTAGTCTTGGGAAGGTGTATGTGTACAGGAGTTTATCCATTTCTTCTAGATTTTCTAGTTTATTTGCATAGAGGTGTTCATAGTGTTATCTGATGGTAGTTTGTATTTCTGTGAAATCAGTGGTGATCTCCCTTTATCATTTTTTATTGAGTCTATTTGATTCTACTCTCTTTTCTTCTTTATTAGTCTGGCTAGCGGTTTATCTATTTTAACAATGCTTGTGATTTTTGCACATTGATTATGTGTCCTGAGACTTTGCTGAAGTTGCTTATCAGCTTAAGGAGATTTTGGGCTGAGATGATGGGGTTTTCTAAATATACAATCATGTCATCTGCAAACAGGGACAATTTGACTTCTTCTTTTCCTAACTGAATATGCTTTATTTCTTTCTCTTGCCTGATTGCCCTAGCCAGAACTTCCAACACTATGTTGAATAGGAGTGGTGAGAGACGGCATCCCTGTCTTGTGCCAGTTTTCAAAGGGAATGCTTCCAGTTTTTGCCCATTCAGTATGATATTGGCTGTGGGTTTGTCATAAATAGCTCTTATTATTTTGAGATATGTTCCATCAATACTGAATTTATTGAGAGTTTTTAGCATGAAGCGCTGTTGAATTTTGCCAAAGGCCTTTTCTGCATCTATTGAGATAATCATGTGGTTTTTGTCTTTGGTTCTGTTTATATACTGGATTACGTTTATTGATTTGCGTATGTTGAACCAGCCTTGCATCCCAGGGATGAAGCCCACTTGATCATGGTGGATAAGCTTTCTGATGTGCTGCTGGATTCAGTTTGCCAGTATTTTATTGAGGATTTTTGCATCGATGTTCATCAGGGATATTGGTCTAAAATTCTCTTTTTTTGTTGTGTCTCTGCCAGGCTTTGGTATCATAATGATGCTGGCCTCATAAAATGAGTTAGGGAGGATTCCCTCTTTTTCTATTGATTGGAATAGTTTCAGAAGGAATGGTACAAGCTCCTCCTTGTACCTCCGGTAGAATTCGGCTGTGAATCCATCTGGTCCTGGACTTTTCTTGGTTGGTAGGCTATTAATTATTGCCTCAATTTCAGAGACTGCTATTGGTCTAATCAGGGATTCAACTTCTTCCTGGTTTAGTCCTCGGAGAGTGTAAGTGTTCAGGAAATTATCCATTTCTTCTAGATTTTCTAGTTTATTTGCGTAGAGGTGTTTATAGTATTCTCTGATGGTAGTTCGTATTTCTGTAAGGTCAGTGGTGATATCCCCTTTAGGCTCCAGTAACCAAAACAGCATGGTACTGGTACCAAAACAGAGATATAGACCAATGGAACAGAACAGAGCCCTCAGAAATAATACCACACATCTACAGACATCTGATCTTTGACAAACCTGAGAAAAACAAGAAATGAGGAAAGGATTCCCTATTTAATAAATGGTGCTGGGAAAATTGGCTAGCCATAAATAGAAAGCTGAAACTGGATCCTTTCCTTACTCCTTATACGAAAATTAATTCAAGATGGATTAGAGACTTAAATGTTAGACCTAAAGCAATAAAAACCCTAGAAGAAAACCTAGGTAATACCATTCAGGACATAGGCATGGGCAAGGACTTCATGTCTAAAACACCAAAAGCAATGGCAACAAAAGCCATAATTGACAAATGGTATCTAATTAAACAAAAGAGCTTCTGCACAGCACAAGAAACTACCATCAGAGTGAACAGGCAACCTACAGAATGGGAGAAAATTTTTGCAATCTACTCATCTGACAAAGGGCTAATATCCAGAACCTACAAAGAACTCAAATAAATTTACGAGAAAAAAACAAACAACCCCATCAAAAAGTGCGGAAAGGATATGAATAGACATTTCTCAAAAGAAGACTTGCATACAGCCAACAGGCACATGAAAAAATGCTCGTCATCACTGGCCATCAGAGAAATGCAAATCAAAACCACAATGAGATACCATCTCACACCAGTTAGAATGGCAATCATTAAAAAGTCAGGAAACAACAAATGCTGGAGAGGATGTGGAGAAATAGGAACACTTTTACACTGTTGGTGGGATTGTAAACTGGTTCAACCATTGTGGAAAACAGTATGCTGATTCCTCAAGGATCTAGAACTAGAAATACCCTATGACCCAGCCATCCCATTACTGGGTATATACCCAAAGGATTACAAATCATGCTGCTATAAATACACATGCACATGTATGTTTATTGTGGCACTATTCACAATAGCAAAGACTTGGAAGCAACCCGAATGTCCATCAGTGACAGACTGGATTAAGAAAATGTGGCACATGTACACCATGGAATACTATGCAGCCATAAAAAAGGATGAGTTCGTGTCCTTTGTAAGGACATGGTTGCTGGAAACCATCATTCTCAGCAAACTATCCCAAGAACAGAAAACCAAACACCGCATGTTCTCACTCATAGGTGGGAACTGAACAATGAGATCACTTGGACTCGGGAAGGGGAACATCACACACCGGGGCCTATTATGGGGAGGGGGGAGGGGCGAGGGATGGCATTGGGAGTTATACCTGATGTAAATGACGAGTTGATGGGTGCTGACGAGTTGATGGGTGCAGCACACCAACATGGCACAAGTACACATATGTAACAAACCTGCACGTTGTGCACATGTACCCTAGAACTTAAAGTATAATAAAAATAAATTTAAATAAAAGTTCTCAGCCGGGCACGGTGGCTCACGCCTGCAATCCCAGCACTTTGGGAGGCCAAGGCGGGCAGATCACGAGATCAGATCGAGATCATCCTGCCCTACATGGTGAAACCCCATCTCTACTAAAAGATACAAAAAAATTTAGCAGGGTGTGGTGGCACACACCTGTGGTCCCAGCTACTCAGGAGGCTGAGGCAGGAGAATGGCGTGAACTTGGGGGGCAGAGCTTGCAGTGAGCCAAGATCATGCCACTGCACTCCAGCCTGAGTGACACAGCAAGACTCTGTTTCAAACAAACAAACAACAAGCTCTCAATAAACGTCTTTGTTGTATGTGCCAGTAGGTAACAAGCATCTGTTTTGAATCTATTAACCCTATACTACTCTTATCACACTTTGGTACACACATGTTTATATATTGTACAACATGTTTACTTAAACTCATTAAGATTTCTTTAAACTAAAACTATGTATGCTTATGATTATTTTAAATAGACCAGGGATACAGACACTTCCATTAGAGTATAATCTTTGTTTTGTGTTCTCTGACTTCGGTTTCCTCATCTCTAACTATGGAGTGTTAGGTTCTTTCCATCTCTAGAATCCTATAAGTCTGTCTAACTCCTCGTGGTGTATTTGTTTTGTGTGAATTTGGCAAAGTTGGCACTGCATTTCCCAGAATACCCTTGACAGCATGACTTCCGATAAGCATGGGCCACAAGAAATCTTCTGCAAATGACTGAAGGCAGAAGGCATGCAGAGGCTCTACTGCTTTTCACACAGGGAAAAGTTAGAGTGGGCCAAAAGATAATTTCTCAACTCAGGCACATAGTTGCTTATCTGCTGGCTTATTTTGTTGGTATGGGACAGCACCTGAGCCCATCGCAATTCCAACTCCTTTCAGATTTTTTCAGCCTCTCTAACTCCTTGGTCAGGGTGTGTTTAGCTTCATGGTAAAGGGCACCAGATTCTTTTCCAGGACACTCCCCATTGTAAAGGATGGAGCTTGGATGGAGGTGGCGGGAGAACGATGCAGGTTCCAGCCCATTGCTGTGGGTTTGCTCTCATCTTCACCAGTTCTAGTTTGTCCTTGCTTCCCTCGCTTCACATCCATCTAATTCACATCCGTTTCTGACTGCCCATGCTCAGACTTCAGGATCCCAACAAGAAGAACCAGCTTTCCAGTGATTGTTTAGCCAATCTTTACAGTTGTGTAAGGTAAAATCCCTATAACGAACCTGCAGATAGATGATAGACAGCCGGATAGTATCTTAGTCTGTTCAGACTGCTATAAAAACATACCTTAGACTGCATAACTTAGAAACAACAGAAATTAGTGATCACAGTTCTAAAGCTGGGAAGCCCAAGATCGAGGTGCCAGCAGATCCATTGTCTGGTGAGGGCCTGTTCCTCATAGATGGTGCCTTCTGTATCCTTGCATGGCAGAGGAGCAAACAAGCACCCTCAAACCTCTTCTTCAATGGCAATAACCTCATGAGAGTAGAGTCCTCAACCTATCACTTTCCAGTGGCACTGCCACTTCATACTACTGCGTTAGAGATTAGGTTTCAACATAAATTTTGAAAGGACACAAACATTCATACCATGTTAGGTATGGAGAGAGAGAGAGAGAGAGAGAGAGAGAGAATTTGCTATCATCAGGTCCTAACTCCTTTCATGTCTTTTCATTTTGTATCATGTTATTTTCCATTTTATTAAACTCAGCTAAGGTTCTTAAGGGCAGAAGTCTGTATATAGTGTTGCTGGATACCTAATAACACAATGCCTGGCACAGCAAACTCTTAATCAGTGTTTCCCATTGTTAACTGTATGATGTTTTTTCTTGATAATATGTATTTACAAAGAGAAACCCCCAATAAAGTCTTCCTAACCCTCTGTAATATTTCTTTTTAAAAAACATAGTAGTTGTAGTAATACTAATAACTTGTACTTACATGTTGCTCAATAAATGCCAGACATTTACATAGATAAACTAACTGAAGTTTTACCACAAGCCTACAAAAGTCACAACCAGGTGGGGTGGTTCTTGGGTTTGTTTTCAATCACGGCAGTATTCCATCACCCAATGTCATGGTTGATTAAATACATATGTTTTTAGTTTGGGTGTGGTGGCTCATAACTGTAATTGCAGTGCTTTGGGAGGTCAAGGTGGCTTGAGGCCAGGGGCTTGAAACCAGCCTGGATAACATAGCAACACTTTGTCTCTATAAAAAATAAAAATTAAAAAAAATTAACTGAACATGGTGCCAACATGCCCATAGTTTTAGCTATTCAAGAGGCTGAGGCAGGAGGCTCACTTGAGCCCAAAGTTTCAAGGGTGCAGCGAACTATAGTTGTGCCACTTCACTCCAGCCTGGGTGACAGAGTGAGACCCTGTCTTAAATAAATAAATAAATAGAATATAGTAATGCCAACCAAAATTTCTGATACATAAAACTTAATAGAATTCATTTTTTTTTTGCAATATATGTATTAGTTTGGGTCCCAGTGGTACACAGATGACACACTCATAATGGGATAATAGTGGTGGACATTTTTAAACGAAACTGTTTAGAAAATTGAAGGTGTAGGGAAATCACAAGAAATAGCACTGTAACTGATGGTTTAGTAGCAGCTAATTTGTTATCAGCCCATAAATATTTAGGGTTTAAGGAAGGCCAGTTTCTGGGATTAGGAAGGACAAAGAATTGCAGAGTCAATCACTGTGAGAGATCAAAAGTTACAGCCAATCTAAGGTGACCCTGAAGGCAGGAGCCAGGGAAGGAAATAATATGACCTCTCTCTCCCCTCTCCAATCTCCTCTTGGAACTCCCTATTGGCCAAACTCAGCTGAAAGTCAGACCAGTGGAAGTCACCCATTGATGTGGCCCATACGAATGAGCCTGGCAGAATCACAGACTTAGGTAGAAAAGGGTGAGAGGATTCGGGACATTCAGAAGTTATCTGTCAAGTCCACTTTGAAATGTTATCAAATACAAGGCATGGTGCAGCTCATATGCCCATCACAATCTTCTTCACTGGGATCTGAAATATATGTCTTTCAGAAAAGACAAATTAAAATCTACAAATTGGGTTAGGAGTACAGATTCTCCATCTGCCAAGCAATTAAGCAGACCATGTCTAATGTATGTAAACTTTCGTTTTATAATTTCTCCTTGATCAGTGATGAATTTCCACATGATTTCCAAGACACCTACTACATGGTCATGAGTCAATTCTCCTCCAAGTTCATCCTAATGACAGCTGGTTTTTCGTAAGGTTTAGCTGTGTCTTTAAAAGCAAAACTCTGGATAATTACGTTGCACAGAATAAAGCAAGCACTTCCTTTTTCTTCTCATGCTGCAACCCCTCACTTTCTAATATTGGACACATGCCATGCATTTTGCATTAGCTCTGTGGCAAATGTCTAGTGTTAAAATCCAAGCATCAGCGCTCATTAGCTTTTTCAGGAGCTTGGAGACAAGAGTTGGAAAGGTACAACTCAGAGAAATAATTCTCAGTGAGCAAGTAGCAATTTGCCAAGCAGATTAAAAAAACTGAGGAAGATGGAGTAGGAAACTCAGAGAAAGTTGTCTGAGCTAATGAAGCAAAATTTGAGCCTATGACCGAACTAAAAGGATTTTTTTTAAAGCCATGGAACTTGCAAAAAAAATTTTTAAAGGTATACAATGGGTATGGTTCTGTGAACTTTTTCCTCTAAATTCACCCCTGCCTAGAACCTACGTCAAAAGAGAAAGGGCCAAGTGGCTGGGGAGTGAATCAAGGCCATCCTGACAGATGGAAGGGAGGAAAGATCATCAGGAGACTATGTCGGTGTGCTTGCCATATTGGAAGAGGGCCAGGTGCCCAGTCTGATCTCAAAGCCTCTAAGTGTCCTGGGCAGAAATGTCTCTGATTGAAAGGACATGACAGAGTAAATGCAGGTGTCTGTTGAAAGACCAGCCCACACTTGCTCTAGCCCACTCCCATCCAGCATACATATATATTAATCATAAATGCCTCCAGAGACACTTAACTAAACCCCTGCAACTTTCCTTACCTCCTCCAGGCTTGTACAGACATTTTAAAAAGTTACATTTTATCCAGAGCTGAATATCACAACATATTATGTAGATGAGGAAGCAATCAAGTCCGCCCAGGTCCTTTGCAGGCATCTGGCATGAGAAGGCCAGTGGACCACACACGCAAGAAAGGGCATTTTAATCAAGGAGGGCTGGAAATGAACTGGGATATTCATTTTTATTATTGGAGTGCTTCTATTCTTAAAAGGATGTACAATCCTGAAGTTTGTTCAAAACTATTTAAGGTGATAAAAGATTGATGTATCAGTAAACTGGATGAGCCTGTCAGTATGGAGAGTCCAGATGAGAGTTATTTAAAAATACGTGTCGTTCCATGATCAAAACGGTGCCTTGTAGTTCTATAATTGAGAACCTTCATCACAAAGATCCCTATATACTTCCCTTCATTCTCCCAGGAGCAGGGAAAAGGCAGAAGCCTCAAGTTCTGCAATAGAAGATGGCTTAAAAGAGGCTGCAGACATTGTCTCACCTACTTTTGTTCCTATTGTATATAGCTAAGAAAGTGGGGCCAAGATTTCGCATACAAATATTTTGCCAGTCCTAGAGGATGCGGAAGGCAGTTGTTTATATCATGTTGGCCTCTGTGTGCATCATTTTCTCTGCTGGTACCTTCCATTAAGAGCCACCTTGACATCATCTTATTCGTGCCTTATCCAGGACCACACCACATTCCAAAGATTTCTCCAAATTACTAAACATTTCCTGACCTGTCCCTGTTCCCTAATAGCCTTATTTTCTAATAAACAATCCAATAAACAAATTTTGTGGAGTGGGTTGAAATATATAAATTTTAACTCGGATTTGCTAAGTGTCTAACTTTTTTCTGAAACAAACTTTATGTTATTCTGGAATAATTATTACTAAGTTGTGTCTCTGACCTGTGTCACTTGAGTTACATGGGAATTATGTTTGGCAGTAGACTCTTGCCTGTGTGGTTCTGGGTTGTGGTTGCTCACAAGAAATATTCATGAGAGTTGGAAGGTGGAGAAAGAAGAGCAGACATGTTTATACTTGGGAGTTTGGCTCCTATGGCAGTAACTCACCTTGTTGATGGGAATATCAGCCAGGTCTCAGCACCTCCATCTCCTGCCAGATATCCTCCTCCTACTCCTCCAAGTGCTAGGCTGGATGTGTTTGAACTTTTATGGCAAAGGCACCAGCTCCTTCTACAGGCCATCCACGTCATGAACACTGGAAATGGGACAGAGAGATGCAGGTTCTACTTTGTCCTCAGGACCTCCAATTGGTTCTTGGAGATTCCAGTTTGTCTTTGCTCTTTGAAACTTTATGTTGTGATCTCCCTCTTTATTGCCAGAGTAGCTGGCCCATAGTCACTTTGAGCCACCACTTGAATAAACGAAAAAGCCTTGTCAGATTACTCCCACAATTTCATAAGTCCTGATCAAACCCTTACTGATATGCTGAGACACACTTAGATTTGACAATTAAAGGTATCCTGATTCCTTCCAATTTAAAAATAGATTATTTGGGTAAATATTCAATTGAAAGGTCAAGATTGTTTTTTGATTCTCAAGATATTTCTTTTTCCCTCAAAATGAAGTCCAAATGCAAGGAGCAGGTAATGTGCTCACCTTGGTGCCTTGCTGGTACAAATTACAAGCCTCCCAGCATTAACGTACCTACCCACCCTGAAGCACATGGGACATTTGTGTAAGCTCACAGGGTTCTTAAGGAACTGGCAGATGACTTAAGACCCCATCTAGGCCCTTCCCTCAGCAGCTGGTCTGAAAAGAGACCTTCTCTGAGGGACACCAGCACTGCAGTTCTCAGACTGTTCCTAACTTACCTAGATTTTTTTCCTTAATCCCACTTCAGGAGAATTAGCTCAATGAGGAGCTACAGAACTCAAGTCAACATTTATTCTCATCTCTCCCTTCTCTACAGATTATTCTGCCAGCATAGAGAGCCTATGACCTTCCTCTTATTACTGGGAAAAAGGGCACTTCCATTTTATTATACCCTCTCCTTCTCCTTCTGTATTCTGTGACTTACATAAAAGCTCCATTATCTGAGTCAACCACGCTTGGTTCTTATTAGAAGAAAGATGCTTTTGGAATTTAGAAAACTCTCTTCTGTCTTAATACAGTCTTGCTTTGAAGACACTGTCTAGTTGGGATACATAAAATGCCAATTTGAAACTAGAGTGAGCAACGACCTCTTTGCTCTTGATGTCCCTGAAGCAAATAAATGAATAATTGTGCTTGAGTAAGTGTCACAGGACATATAGGCCCCAGAGACAATTTAGAATAAAAATACATTACTGTGTTATCTCAGTATTATTTTCGCATTATATCTTCTGATACTTTAATTTTTCTAGGGAGTAGATTATAAAGATAATAGGTAGAAGTGCAGTCACGTATTCTTAAATCCGCAAATGCTTAAAATTCAAAGAGACCACAGGACTAGGTGGTTGACACATGTATCTGATAGGAATTGCATTAGGCTGCTGGTTATGAACAAAAGTACATAGGCAGTCCAGTCTGACTTGGCCATTAGGGACTGAGTCTGCTTCTGTATTTCTGCTCCACCACACCAAATGTGTCTCTTTCATTCTCAAGGTCATGTAATCATCCTCATCCTAAATATAGCTGGAGTTACAGCCAGCACATCTGCATTCCCAGGAGGAGACCAGAAGTGAGAGAGGAAGGGCAAAAAGCCTTTACCAGAAGCTCCATCCAGTAAGTGCTCCTTATACTGTATTGATAACATGTGTCTTCTAGGGGAGTTGGGAAATGTACCTTTTCATCTGAAACAACCACCCAGATCCTATTGGTAAGAAAGAAGAGGAGAATGGATACTGCAGAGGCCTTGAGCTGTCACTGCCACACCACTCCTCTACCAAATTATCATCCAACTTCTAGCTAGCTGATCTCCAGTGATAGCAAAATCTACAACCAAAAGCAAACGAATTCAAAAGCAGACTGGCTCTTTCCTGTGTCTAGCTGAAATCTGCCTTCAAGACGCTTCAACCTGATCACTACTCTGACCTATGGCAATGATAAGAACAAGTGATATTTCAAACAAGTGATATTTCTTTTTTACAATTGTCCTTCATTTACCTGAAGACAAACACCACATTTCCCCCAAACTTTCCTTTGTTGTCCTTGTTATTTTGTATTGTTTTATTTGTCCCATTAGGCTGCATCTGTAATAATCTGGATTAATTCTGTTCTGAATTCACTTCCTTTTATAAGTGTTCCTCTTAAGGCAGTGATCCCAGGATTGAACATATTTCCAGTGTTGTACCAAATCTAAAGAAGCGATTCAAATGATCATGTTTCTTACTTAGCATATAGAACTGCAATTAACTGGTCTTTATGGAGACAACAATATTAATAAAGAAGAGTTTCTATAGAATTGGGAATCCTTTGGGCCATAATACATTGACTGTAATTTTGCATTTTAACATAAGCTATGTAACATAGGCATTTAATCTACCTGCACATAGAGCTAGCTATGAATACACAGACATGAGCAACTGAAGACTCCACAGCTACAGCACAGTTACATTACAGGGAATGTAATTTCATAGTTTAGAAAAAAAATAATGTGAATAACACCACCAGAAAAATACTCTCAGTCAGATAACCATAACACCTCCCACTCTGGCTTAGTCCTCCCTTCCCTAAGCCTGGATCAGACGCTCATTTTGCCATATGCTGCATGGAATTTGAGCAGTATGCTTATTTCTAACTGACATGGGAATGGCACTCAAGAGGAACTAAGTGCCTTTGACTTAAATGACTGAGTGAGAATTTGGAGGGAAAGGGTCCCCAGGTGCATATGAAGAGGAACACACATGCAGCTCAGCTGTAATTGCTGGAAGGCTGGTTTTGCTGAAAACTAGAGATGCTGACAATAGGTTCACACATAAAATTCAGAAGTGTTGAAACTACCAATCTTTAGGTCCCACTGAGGAGGTAAAATGGGATAATGTTCTCTACCATGTGGCTGCTGTTGATCTCTATCTTTCCAGAGAAAACTAGACAATTGCTTCAATCCAAGTAACCAGAGATAACAGCAACCCCTGTGCCCCTGGCCATGTAGGGGAGAGGTTGGCATCGCTTACTAACATTACAAGGAAAGTGAGGTGTTCATCAGAGCACCCAGAGGTACCTAAGGAGTCCTTGCCTGCCAGGAAAACCAGCCATAAATACGTGTGTTTTTGTGCCATACATGCAGCATGTCCCCAGATGCTCAGAAGACATTTGAGTATGTCTGGCAAGGAAATCTGCCCATTAAGGCCATGTTATCTAACAGAAGTTATCATTGGTTTCCCTGGTAATTTTTCCCACCTCATATCAGAGTAATTTCTTGTTTGTGTTGATCCCAAACTATTCAATTTGACACAAGCAACATAAGCAACTTTTGCATGGCAGAGTCTATACTAAGCACATGGAATATACAAACTAAGACACTGTCTTTGTCCTCAAGAAACTCACACTATCGAGGAAGTGACAGACAAGGAAAGAAAATCTAAATACAATTATGTCATTTAAATTTCAAGTTAGCAAATTAATTTCAGCCAAAAGTAAAAAACAAAAATTGTGTGTATTGGGAGGTGGGGCAGAATTTATTGACAACAAAACCCGATGCCCCAGGTGACTGGATACAGGTCCTTAAACAATGTCATCAGGACTCCAGCAATGTCCTTGATCCCTTTTCCTCTGTGTTGCCTTTATTCTCAGGTGTGATTTCTTCTCAAGGTGTCAATAATGGCCCCTCTACAGCTGCAGGTTTGTATGTGTACCCTCCGTCTTTCATGGAGAAAATGCTTATTTACAAATGGTTCCAACAAATATTCCAGAAAAGGGTTGTCATTAACCAACTTAGATCACATGCCCTGACCTTCCATAAAGGGAAGAGAGCTTGGAAGGAGCTGTTTTACCTGCACGACATGGTCCAGGAATGGGGAGGAGTCCCTAAAGTGGAAGAGTTATTTTATTATCAGAAGAGGACATAGACAAGTCAACAGAGCAAGGCAAGAGATGATCTTCACACCTGGAATCACACGGAAGAAGAGTTTTGGAAGATATAAGCATAATATTACAAGTAAAATCAAGACTACAGAGTTTGCGAGCTCTGGAATCAGCAAGGCTAGATTCATACTACCAGTTTTGTGACCTGGGACTATTAACTATAAACTCACTAAGCTTGTGTTATCTGCTATAAAATGAAAATAATAATCCTATCAAAATTATAATGTAGTTTATTTAAATTAGGTAATCCACATAAAACGCTTAGCTCGCAGCTACGTAGAATAACTGCTTAATAAGTTTCTATCATCATCATCGTCATTGTATTATTATTATGGTCATTATATGAGAAAGGAAGCAACTAAGAGCAGGGTAGTGGGAATCAGAAGAACAGCAATGGGTAGAAGTAGCTTTACATTTTGTGTTGATTGCGGTTGCTATGTGACTGAATGGATTGAGGCTGGGACCAGAATTTGAGTTAGGATACAACACATGACTTTTTGCACATGTTGTACTTTGATAACTTAGAGAACCATGAGATGCTACCACTGCAAGGATATGCATTGGAAAAAGCTCTGGGACTTTTCCATGAGGGTAAAAAACAGGGATCTATGACCCAGTGGCTGTAGGCATCTGGTGGAACCCTGGCTCAACTACCCAGTCCTCATTGCATAATATGCATGTTTTGTCTCATTGATGAGAAGCTGAGATCTGCATGCCTTAAAAAACTAATTACCTGCCACTCATCTCCACCACCAGTGGCACCAAATGCACTGATTTGGTGGTCACTGTCACATACCCCTTACCTAGTCTATGTGGCCATTTGCCAGTTTGGATACCTTTTTCTTCCTACTGCCAGCATCTCAGGCTCTTCAGAGTACAACCCCCAGGCTACCAAAGCAAGTAGGCCTCTTCTACAAAAGGCCAAAATTGCTCAGAAATTTGCAACTTCTGGGTAGCCCTTAGACATGACAAATGACAACTGTAGCTTACACTACAGAGTTCCCCCTAAGAGTCAGGCCAGGTGGAAGCCACTCTTCTCAGGACGCTGCCTGAAGTCACACCCTTGTTTACTTCCTTTGCCTTCCCTGTCCTGCTTCCCAAGATCCCAGTGAGTTTCTTCTGGGCTCAGTTTCTTAATAAATCAAGGTCTGCTTTGGAACCTTCAACCCCTGAAAATTGCTGACCCTACTATCCCTGGGTAATGTTCAGCAATTTGAACAACTTTATGTTCCGCTCTCTATCACTGGGGTTTCTTAAGCTCCCACAACCAAGAATTTATGGGAAGCTATGGATTTTGCTCAGGGGGAAAAAACACCATATATACACAATATTCCACATCATTTCAGAGAGTTTCTGGGTCCCCTGAAACCCACCAGTGGGCCTTAGTTTCAAAATTATTGACCCTGACACACTATTTAAGACAGGTAACAAAACGTAAGATGCCAAAGTGCCAGAAGATTAAGAAAACACATACTTTCAGTGTTTTCGTTTTCACTCTTTTCGAGGCCTCATTAATTTTGTATTCTATCAGTGATTTTGCTTTGCTGCTTCTTAATTTCCTCAAGCTGGCAATTGTTTTGGGTGTGTTTAATTTTCCCCTCCAGATCACACTTCCCCACCTGCTGTGCTCCAGCAACTGACTATGCTGGCTGCATCCACAGGCTGCCTTGCCTCCAGGATTCAGGTGGGCTTGGTCAATGGGAATAACCACCAGAGATTGGAGAGGGAGTGAAAAGTGGAGCCTGAGATTTAGTTTTCCTGCTCTCTCCTCAGGGTTACCATGGATGAGCAATGTCCTCTAACTGAAGGACGTAGCTCCTATCATGTGGCCCTCCACACATGACTCGCCCTCTCCAGATTCTGGAGATTACTTCCTCCCATTTCCCTTCAGGCTTGAGGTGGTGAAGTCTCACTTATTTTAAATTCCTTGGGTATCAAACTATCCCCTGTGGTTTCTATTCACCCTGGCAACATGGTTCTGTAAATAACTATTTTATTAAATTTTCCTTAATTTATGCAATTTGGGTGCCATCTGTTTCTTGATAACATTTTGATGCATAACAATTCATCAAAATGCACTGACTACCTTTCATTCCTGAGGCAGGAAGCAAGGGAAAGGCTAGGCTAGAGTTAAGGTCAAGATTAGAATTGGTGAGAGGGTAACTATAAACATGTGCCCCCTAGTGCTCCTTTTTAAGGTAGAAATTTATTTATTTATTTATTTATTTATTTATTTATTTATTTATTTTTATTATACTTTAAGTTCTAGGGTACATGTGCATAACGTGCAGGTATGTTACATATGTATACTTGTGTCATGTTGGTGTGCTACACCCATCAACTCATCAGCACCCATCAACTCTTCATTTACATCGGGTATAACTCCCAATGCAATCCCTCCCCTCTGCCCCCTCCCCATGATAGGCCCCGGTGTGTGATGTTCCCCTTCCCGAGTCCAAGTGATCTCATTGTTCAGTTCCCACCTGTGAGTGAGAACATGCGGTGTTTGGTTTTCTGTTCTTGGGATAGTTTGCTAAGAATGATGGTTTCCAGCTGCATCCATGTCCCTACAAAGGACTCAAACTCATCCTTTTTTATGGCTGCATAGTATTCCATGGTGTAAATGTGCCACATTTTCTTAATCCAGTCTGTCACTGATGTAAATTTGGGTTGATTCCAAGTCTTTGCTATTGTGAATAGTGCCGCAATAAACATAGGTGTGCATGTGTCTTTATAGCAGCATGATTTATGATCCTTTAGAGTCCTCAGAAATAATACCACACATCTACAGACATCTGATCTTTGACAAACCTGAGAGAAACAAGAAATGGGGTAAGGATTCCCTATTTAATAAATGGTGCTGGGAAAATTGGCTAGCCATAAGTGGAAAGCTGAAACTGGATCCTTTCCTTACTCCTTATACGAAGATTAATTCAAGATGGATTAGAGACTTAAATGTTAGACCTAATACCATAAAAACCCTAGAAGAAAACCTAGGTAATACTATTCAGGACATAGGCATGGGCAAGGACTTCATGTCTAAAACACCAAAAGCAACGGCAGCAAAAGCCAAAATTGACAAATGGGATCTAATTAAGCTAAAGAGCTTCTGCACAGCAAAGGAAACTACCATCAGAGTGAACAGGCAACCTACAGAATGGGAGAAAATTTTTGCAATCTACTCATCTGACAAAGGGCTAATATCCAGAACCTACAAATAACTCAAACAAATTTACGAGAAATAAACAAACAACCCCATCAAAAAGTGGGCAAAGGATATGAAAAGACATTTCTCAAAAGAAGACATTCGTACAGCCAACAGACACATGAGAAAATGCTCATCATCACTGGCCATCAGAGAAATGCAAATCAAAACCACAATGAGATACCATCTCACACCAGTTAGAATGACAATCATTAAAAAGTCAGGAAACAACAGGTGCTGGAAAGCATGTGGAGAAATAGGAACACTTTTACACTGTTGGTGGGATTGTAAACTAATTCAACCATTATGGAAAACAGTATGGCGATTCCTCAAGGATCTAGAACTAGAAGTACCATATGACCCAGCCATCCCATTACTGGGTATACACCCCTAAGGTAGAAATTTAAATTTCAGAAACTAGCTAGGATGAATTGTATCTTTCCCCATTCTCTAATGCAGCTCTGTCCATTACAGTAGCTGTTAGACACATGTGACTATTACCATGTGGCTAGAGATTTGCTGTAACTGCAAAATGCATGCTGAATATCGACAACCAAACATGAAAGTAAAGTATCTCAATTTTTATATTAATTTCATGTTGAAAGGATGATATGTTGGTGATATGGTTTGGCTGTGTCCCCACCCAAATCTCATCTTAAATTGTAGCTCCCATGATTCCCATATGTTGTGGGAGGGACCCAGTGGGAGGTAACTGAATCACAGGGGCAGGTCTTTCCCATGCTATTCTCGCGATCGTAAGTCTCACAAGGTCTGATGGTTTTATAAAGGGGAATTTCCCTGCACAAGTTCTCTTCTCTTGTTTGCCACTGTGTGAGAGGTGCCTTTCATTTTCCACCAAGATTGTGAGGCCTCCCCAGCCACGTGGAACTGTGAGTCCATTAAACCTCTTTTTCCTTATAAATGACCCAGTCTTGAGTATGCCTTTATCAGCAGCATGAAAACAGACTAATAGAGTTGGATACAGTAGGTAAAATACAATATATTATGAAATTAATTTCCCTCTTTTGCTGTTTTTAGCACAGCTACTAGAAAATTTTAAATGTCATATGTGATTCACATTGTATTTCAAATATAACTGTTGTTACCTAGTTATATTTGTCTCTCTTTAGAGCTGCATAAAAGTACTTTGGTAATTCTTTATAATACCCTTCCCTTATTTTTTTTTCTGTATTATTTACTATGCCACAGAATCTTTTTCTAGAAATTTCTTCTAGAAAGTAAGTCTCTTGGTGTCATACATTTTCATTTAACTTCACTGCTTTGATGAAAAGTACCCAGCCTTCTGCAAACACAGAAAGCTGAAAGTGTAATGAGACCAAGTGTTTAGTCATTGCTGCCACCAGCACATCCTCTTCTATCCTCTTGCAGCACTGAACCAGTAAAAAATACTAATCTATTTAAAGTATAGGTAGTTACTCCAGGTGATGAGAATTTGGACAGTCATTGCACTGAAGGGCAACATGTATAGGCAACACTGCTATACTCACAAATTATGTCCATATTAAAAAGTCTTTTAACTGGATAAATAAAATGTGGCACATATACACCAAGGAATACTATGCAGCCATAAAAAAAGAATGAGATCACGTCCTTTGCAGGGAGTTGAACAATGAGAACACATGGACACAAGGAGGGGAACGTCACATACCAGGGCCTGTTGGGGGCTGAGGGACAAGGGGAGGAAGAGCATTAGGACAAATACCTAATGCATGTGGGGCTTAAAACCTAGATGATGGGTTGATAGGTGCAGCAAACCACCATGGCACATATATACCTATGTAACAAATCTGCACATTCTCCACATATATGCTCAAACTTAAAGTAAAATTAAAAATAAAAACAAATAAATTAAAATCTTTTAGTAAGGAAACAACCTATTGGTTTCATATTCTTTTTAATGTAATAAATTTATTCATAGTATCTTGGAAATAAAACTAAGCATCAAGCAATTGTTACACCTGGTATAGCAGACCTTGTTAGTATTAGGCATATTAAACCTAATACTCAGGCTTGTTAAAACTAGGCCATGCAACAAAACATGAACTTCTAACCACCAATTCTATCCCATCCGCTATAGTGTTGGACACGATAAATCTGTTACTTTTAACATAATAGGAAAAAAAAAAACCATTAAGCCAAGACATAGTAGCTAATTTTTATGAGAAATAGTTTCTTTTTATGCATGTGAATTAGGCAAAACTATTTCAGTCTTTAATAACAAAAATTCAACTTAAATAAGCCTCAGCTGAAGAGGGAATTTATTACTAATATTGCAAAGTGTTCAAACTAAGTCACATAAAATCTGTTCCTTGCTATTTCTCGACCCTTCTTTCTTTGGTGTTAACTAATTTTTGGAAAACATCTTTCCATGTGTTGACAAAGGTGACAAGCTAACCCAGGCATATAATCCTCCACCTCAACAGCCCTGCCAGAAAGAAATCCCTTCTCTCCCAATGGTTCAAGCAGAAGACCCAAGCCAGTTTCTCACTGAACAAAAAAATCTATGAGTTATCCCTACCCAGTAACTGGCACTCTGGTTGGCCAGGCCTGGGTCATGAGCCTGCTTATGGAGTAAAGAAGAAGAAAACTTTAGTCTTGAGAATGTGGAAGAAACATTTCACAAAATGACAGTGGGAACTCTGTTAGCTGGATTAAGAGGTACCAGACCATACTAAATTATCAGATGTGCACTACAACAGGTAAATAATTAAATGATAAACTAAAATAAAAAATAAAGTCTTCTTTCTTATAACCCAAAGTAATTATCAGATGTCACAGGCCAGATTCTTCAATTTTTTTCAGCTATTGTTATCGAGAGAGAGATTTTATCGGTGAAGATTTGAGAAAGAATGATCTTTTCTCAATCATTAAGCCTAGATTTAGACCTGAATAAAGAATGGGAATAAAGAGAGAGAGAGAGACAGAGAGGAGGTGCTCTCTTCAATCTAAATGCATCATGAGGAATTATGATGAGAAGGAGTAGAGCTATTTAAACCTGTCAAATTGAAAATTTTAAATTTGACCCAGTTGTGTCAACCAACCTGATTTCTATTTGGTTCTTTGCTAAATTGATGATCTATCTTTATCCAGTGGCACATAAGCAGACATGGGTTAGAAATGCTGACTATGTTTAGATTACTGTCAATCAACAAATAGGTCTTTAATGTTTGTTATGAGGCTGGCATTATGCTAAATGTGCTGAGAGATGCTAAAAATGTCTCAGATGTGATTCTTAGCTTTAAAAACACTTGCTAATAAACTGAAGTAATAAAACTAACATGCATAAAACAAAACTGGACAAAATTGGGTAGTGGCAAAATGTGAAGCTAAATGTGTGTGCTGCAGACTCAATGCTAAAACACTTAGGGCAGAGAAAATTTGCTTGTAGTCACAATGTGAGAGCAAGGATCCACCACTTTTTGTATACACAGACTTGATTAGGAAAGAGTAAATCAAAAATAAAGGCTAAATTACTAAATTCTGACATCCTATAGTATAAGCACTTTGTTTCACAATTGCTTATGAGAGATGCATAAACAAAAGTTTATTAAGTATTCTTCCTGTTTTTAGACAATTTCTACCAAGGCACTTGAACCTTTCAAAACATGTGTTAGTACAGGATGAAGAGATGTTCAAAGAAACAAAGAACCAAGGATAATAACCTCCAGCAGACTGCAGTGAGTATATAAGCATATATAATATAACAAATTTTGTTTAGGATCATAGTTAAATCATTAATTTTTACTTTAAAACAAAAAAAATCTGCAATGCCTGACATAAGCAAAAATTGGATAACTGACATATATTTGTTACAAGAAAAGTAAGGTAAAGCCTTTTTGTAACGATTCATTACACTGGGAAGAATTTGGTGGGTGTTTTTCATGTTGTCTCATTCATTGGCTGAAGTATAGGTGTGTTGTTATAGGTTCTCCCAGACTAGGTTGTTTATCACTGGGGTCTCTGGAGCTGCAGGCCTCAACTAGAAGAGAGGGCCTAAATTGTTACTGATACATACATTAGGCTTGTACTCTCCCCAGTGATTGGTAGGAAAATTCCAGTGGGATATAAGTAATGTGTAATGTATGTAAGGTGATTTGCTAGCCTAGCAAATCCACAGTATTACTTAAAAAACAGCTATAGTGAAAAATCACCATACAGGCTACATTTTGCTCATAACTAAATTTTTACCTGATTGCTGAAATGATAAAGACTTTTGGAAGGTGCTTGCAAATATATTGTAGTTAAAAAAAGTTATTCTATAAAACAATTTTTTTTACTTTTAAGAGACACTTCTAAATACATTTACTCAAACTTTTCTGTTTCACATTTTCACCAGAAATGTGACTCTTACTATTCTGTTAATTTTAACCTTTGTTGAAACTTCTAAAAAGTCATTTTCCAATTTATTATGTCAATTATAAATAAATGTTCAAGGTTAAAACCATTTTATGCTGACCAAAATTAGATACTGTGTTTTTCTTAATATAAGACCTAACATTAGGTAGCATAACAGCTTGCATTTATTTCTATTTAAAGCAACACTAAGTGATTAGTAATATCATATGATTTATATTTTCATGTATATAGTGTAAAACCTACAATTTTATATACTTAAAGTCTAAGTATAGGTTACAAACTAGAAATGTTCTCTCTTATAAATCATATTATATTAATAAAATAAATGTTTCTGCCCTATTCTCATTTTAAAGATGCACGTTAGTGTTTAATCCAATGTCTTGACCACAGAATTTATATAGTTTCATCTTTATTTAAAAGTAATTCCTTTAAGAAATTCCATCATAATTTTTGAGTTCCTTGTTCCATTTTGATAAACAGATATTTGAGTATAATTTAGCCTAGTATGCTGCATTCCCATCCCTTTATTTGTGGCTCCCCAACAAAAACACATAAAGAAATGTTTTCGTTGGTTTTACAAGTCACAGCCTCTAACACTCAGGTTAAAAAATGAAGTTGGCTATTTGTAGAACACTAATACCTCTATCTTGCCTTTTGTATACTAGTGGTTCTCAAAATTGTTTCAATATAACTGACTCATATAGAGCAAGGACCAACTGATCCAATTCTGAACTCATTTTCACATTCCAGTGACCAAAAATATTCCATGAAAAAGAATTTCAGAGGACATTGCACAAATTACTCACCACTTACTTTTTTAAACAGGATCCCTAAAATACAGTCTGTAGGCCTGGTTGGCTCACTACCTGATTTTGTAAACAAAGTTTCAATTTTAAAATAGCCACGTCCATCTGTTTATGTATTGTCTACAGTGGGTTTTGCACTAAAACGTCAAAGTTGAATAGTGGTGGTAGATGCCATATGACCTGTAAAGCCTAAAATATTTTCTGTACAATCCTTTACCAAAAAAAAAGGAAGAAATAGCCCTTCTTTTATTTAAAGTGAGTGTAGTAATATATACACTGATCTTATATGAATAACAGTGATCTCTGAACTTAAAACTAGCTGAATAATTGTATAAGACTTACCTGGATAGTGTTAAGTTTAGCCTGAAGCTTCCCCTTACAGATTTAAAGTTCGGCCTAAAGGTTTCTCTATAGCCTATCTAATGGTTAAACAAACTATGACCTGCTCTAGTAATCACTGAGCTTCAGCCAATCACAGACAGCCAACTATTCAAACCCTGTTCAAATAAGGCAAGTACCAAGGTATAACTAATCCAGCTGTTTCTGTACCTCACTTCTCTTTTCAGCACCTCATTTTCCTTTTTCTGTCCTTAAATCCTCTCCAACAATGAAGTGGCACAGAAATCACTGAATTTATTCTCGGGGGAAAGGAAGGAAGAGGGGGAACAGGGGTTGGTGGGAGAGGTTGGTTGATTTGCGAAGGATCATTCTTTGTGCAATTAAACTCTGTTAAATTTAATTTGTCTAAAGTTTTTCTTTTAGCAATACTATGTTGCAGGGGTATTCACAGGCAGCTCATTGCCAATGAGCTATAGAAGCAAATTATAAAAAGCATTGTGAATATGTTTGCTTTAGAAATTTGGATATGGTTGACAAATGGGATCTAATTTAACTGAAGAGCTTCTGCAGAGCAAAAGGAACTATCATCAGAATGAACAGGCAACCTACAGAATGGGAGAAAATCTTTGCAATCTATCCATCCAACCAAGGTCTAATATCCAGAATCTACAAGGAACTCAAACAAATTTACAAGAAAAAAACAACGCCATTAAAAGTGGGCAAATGACATGAACAGACACTTCTCAAAAGAAGACATTTGTGCAGCCAACAAACATATGAAAAAAAATCTCAACATCACTGATCATTAGAGAAATGCAAATCAAAACCACAATGAGATACCATCTCATGCCAGTCAGAATGGCCCTTATTAAAAGGTCAAAAAACAACACATGCTGATGAGGTTGTGGAGAAATAGGAACACTTTTACACTGTTGGTGGGAATGTAAATTAGTTCAACCATTGTGGAAGATGCTATGGCGATTCCTCCAGAACTAGAACCAGAAATACCATTTGACCCAGAAATCTCATTATGGGATATATACCTAAAGGCATATAAATCATTCTATTACAAAGATACATGCACACGTATGTTCGTTGCAATACTATTCACAATAGCAAGGATGTGGAATCAACCCAAATGTCCATAAATGATAGATTGGATAAAGAAAATGTAATACATATACACCATGGAATATTATGCAGCCATAAAATGGAATGAGATCATGTCCTTCGCAGGAACATGGATGACACTGGAAGCCATTATCCTCAGCAAACTAATGTAGGAACAGAAAAACAAACGCTGTATGTTCTCACTTATAAGTGGGAGCTGAATGATGGGATCACATGGCCTTGGGGAGGGTAAAGACACACTCTGGGGCCTGTCAGGGGGTAGGGTTAGGGGAGGGAGAGTTTCAGAAAGGATGGCTAATGCATGCTGGACTTAATACTTAGGTGATGTGTTGAGAGGCGCAGTAAACCACTGTGGCACATGTTTACCTTTGTAACAAAACTGCACATCCTGCACATGTACCCCAGGACTAAAAATAATTTAATAAAAAGAAATTTAGGTATGGGAAAACAGCAATGCAAATATATATAAAATTTTGTTTAGGCACATACACTGAAGGATTAACTACTTAGGAACTAAATGTTCATGATATAATGGTAATTTATAACACAAAATAAGACTAACTATTGAAAATGACCACTGGGGCTAGCCAATACTGTTGCTGCCCCACTAATATCTGAGACCATTTCACTTTCTGCATATGTGTCTGTGTCCAGAAGTGTTGAACAAGGATCTTAGCAGTCTTGAATTCTGGGTCTCAGTAAATACTAGCAATGGACCAGTTTTCAACTAAGTTGAAAGGTTGGTAGCTCTTAATAACATACTGGGTGGTTACCAGTAGGTGACCTTTAGTCATCTGTGAAAGCAGAAGTCTTCAGAATTGTAAATTGCTTCCCTCAAATGGCCCATAAAGATGTGTCCAGGGCCCATAGATGGTAAGTGGTGTACTCAATATTTCAATAAAGGCAGTTTGACTTGCTAGTCCTGAGAAGACGTCAACTAAGTTCCACATCACAGTTGAAGAAGGGCTTCATTAGATTATCCATGGGATGGACAAAGAGTAAGCCTACTCTAGACCCTTCTTTGGGATTCCCAGTCATCACCTGTCCATCAGGCCAAGGTATATAGAGGGTAGAGAACAGTCCCAGACTGGGAATGAGTAAAAACAACACTTCCCACATATTTTCTTTTATTAGGTTTTTTGGTAGTATCAACTCAAAGAAAGCAAGATCTCCACAAGCCCAGAATGCAAATGCTATAAGGTTATTTGATTTTGCCCCAGTATTTTGCAGATGAAATATGAAGAGCCAAATAAAAGGTAAGTACCTCTCCTGGACCAAAGATCTCCTGAATTCAGGCTCATAGCCGGTGGTATAGCCTTCCTGAGGGCTTAGATTATTCAGCACATGAGGCTCAATCTTAGCTCCGAGCTCTCGCCTGGGACTCCTTACCACCCCACTCTCCTTATGCACTGTTGTTTTCCCCTTCCCTACCAATTAAACTCGAACTGTTCCTAATTCCAATGAGCTGGGTCTTTAAGAGTCTCTGCTCAGCTACAGTCTTCTCCTTTGCATTGGAATATCGTAGGCTTTATATTTTATCTATCGACTAAAATTGTACATATTTGTGTATTTATTTTCTTTTAGTTCTCTTTCTAGAAGACAATTTTTTAAACTTTCATGAAGTTTTTCCTATTTGATTTCAATTCTCCTATGACATGGATTCTTATTCTTAAATCATTTTGTCGATGCTTCCATGGCAAAGGGATCTTTGTCTTGCACATTCTTTAATGAAGGTTATTTGGAAGGGGCTGTATGCATGTCACTGCCTTCAAATGGAGTTCTGCAGATGGAAGGAGGGTTCACAGGGGGAAGACAGAAATGAGAAGCTGGATCACACTGTGTATTGCATTAGTATTTTGTAGAAAGATTATGGTTCAGTGGGTTGAGAATATCACTTACATCTATTTTTCTAAATGGCAAATAAATTCAAAGCCTGTGCTTAAACTAACCTCAATTTTGAAGATATAATTTGAAAGCCTTCAATGTACACATGGCTGCATGTACTTGCACTGCCCTGGATTGAATACATAAAGTCATAATTCATTGTGAGAGGCAGTACAGGGTAAAGGAATATAACACTGGCCTTACAGAAAGGAAACCAGAACCCTAAACGATGTCTGCCACCAGCTGGCTTTGTGACTTTTAGCAAGTTCCTTAACTCACCTTGCTCTCAGAGCCCTAACCTTAAAATGAGAGTACTAAGCAAAGATGGTTACAATGCACTCTTCCCAACTTTAATGTTATATAAATCTGCAAACTATCCAAAAGTCTTTGCCCTTAAAGAAATTCAACCAGACCAAGAGAAAACCAAGCAGTGCCTGTTGCTAAAATTCTCAAAATTGCTGAAATGCTCAGACCAGAGAGTCTGAGAAGGTAATGAAATTAGTTTGAGGCTAGTGAAAATCAATGTAATCCTATTAAGTAGGTTAGTATAATTGAGCAATAGCCTTGGGAGTACAAGTAGCCAATTCAAACTTACACAAATAAGAAAGAAAATCACTTTTTTCCAAAGTTGCTGTTTCAGAAATCAGAAAACTGTTTTTGTAACATGATTACCTGACTTTCTACTATAAACTTAAGAATAGTGATACACGCTTAAGACCGAACCTGTATTCCTTCAGTTATTTATTCAATCTAGATGTAGAAAGCCCAGCAGTCACAGAAGTGGTGACTGGTTAAACCAGTAAATGGCAGTCACTATGAAAATCTGTTAAAGGGGTGATGAATGCCATCGCATTTGCTATAATTATTAAGACTTGGATCAGCATCTTCCAGTTTTCATTCTTCCTATTTGACAGTGAGATGCCCATAATAACTGTGTTGGTTCTACTGTTATTAAAGAATCAGCCTATGGGAAATGTACTCATTGTTCATTTATTCATTCAAAGAACACTACTGAAGTGTGCCAGTCAATGTATCTGATGAGACAATTAGAACATTCTCTATTTTCTATCAGGGGAAACTGACACATCATCAAATGACAGCAATGTTGTAGGTACTATAAGATGATGGGATACCACTGAGGAGGATGCATCTGATTCTTCTTGGAGTGCTCAGGTTGGCCTCCCAGAGGAGATCACACTTGAATTGCATACTAGAGGAGGCCATGTACCCAATACAGAGGAAATGGCATTTACAAAGGCCAAGTGGAAGCTCCAGGAAATAAGACACCTTTGGAAACTGCGTCACATTGAGCATCTCTGGAGCACAGGAAACCTTATGGTGGCAGTCACGAGAGCTTAAGCTGGGCAGGAGGAGGCCAGGGCAGGAAGGAACTTACAGCCTATGGTGATAAATTTGGACTCCATATACCAGAAATGAATAGATTATATAAGCCAATATGCATTTTAGAAAGAATGTGGAGGAAAGATGTGGAAAGCAGATTGCAAGGAAGAAGGCTGGAGGTATTACTTTATTTTACGCTGCATTTATAAAACCAAAAGCAACTGATTCTTTTCCCTGTCGCAGAATGACTGTGGAGAGATCAGTCTTTCATGTTCAGTTCCAACTGAACAAAAAATCAAAGATGCAGGATGGGTTGAAACTCACTTGTGATTGCTGACATTGTCACTGTAAGAACCCACTCCAGGTTCTTCCTTGAAAGGAAGGGCTAGTGGGTTAATGACTGCTGAGCTGGTCAAAGGTCCAATCTGAGAAAGGGAAGGCAAGGTACATACTGCATTTGACTCCTGAAACTGGGATTCAGGAATAAGAGAAATAAATAAAAATCAACCAGTTAAGACAAAAGCAAACTTAAGTATCTTTCCCCATGCACATTCAATGCAGCTCCAGCTCTCCCTTCCTCCAGAGAATACGCAGAAGAAAAGCTATTTTAATTCCACTCACTGGCCATTGAATGGTTGAAACAGAACTTGGAACTATAGCTAAAATGATATTGGACACAACCTTAGTCTCTGTCTCTATTATGAGAGATATACTCTTATGTTTGAATGAAAAGTAAATTTTTCAGCATTTAAAGATTTATCTTCTGGTCCTTGTAATATAGAATTTTGAACATAAAAATAGGTTCCTTTTATAATGGCATATATTTTTATTGTAGTAAACATAATTTAAAATTACCATTTTAACCATTTTCCTCAGCCTTAATAAGGTATAATTGACAAATGGAAATCATATGAATTCAAGGCATACAATGTAGTGATTTGATATATGTATAAATTATAAAATAATGGCCATAATCAAGCTAATTAACATATCCACCACATCACATAGTTACCTTTTTTGTGGTGAGAATACTTAAGATCTACTTTCTTAGCAAATTCAAGTATGCAATACATTATTATTAGCTTTAATCAACATACTATACATTAGATCTCCACAGCTTATTCATCTACCATTTTAACCACTTTTAAGTGCACAGTTTGGTAGCATTTAGTATATTTGCATTGCTGGGCAAGCATCACCACCATCCACCTCCAGATCATTGTTTTAATCATTCCAAACTAAAATTCTGAACCCAATAAGCAAAACTCACCATTTACTCAGTTCATGCCTTGGAATAAGAAAGTAATTATGTCTCCGGTTAGCTGCAGGCCACACCCTCGGAGAATAGAGAATACTAATTATTAGGAAGGATAAAAGAAAGGGAGGATGGAATGAAGGGAGAAATATCCTTTGTCAAAACATACAATCTAAGTCAAAAGAAAGGGGAGTAACATCCACATCAGAAGAAAAATGCTGCTGCCCTACCACCCTACCTCATTCTATTTATCCGTTTATCCTCAGATCATGGTAATTGTCCTGGGTCTCATTCTGCATATCTGTGAAATGGAATTAAGTTTATTATCCACAAGATGAAGTGGGGGTAAGTAAGTGTTAATAGATATCCATGACAAACAAAAAATCTCTAAATGTGATCTTGTTGTTGGTGACTTGCTGGTGGTCTGCACGAATGCTGATCTCTCTCTCTTTATGTTTTTGTTCTCTCATTTATAAATCAGAGGCAATCATAGTAGTCTCTGAATAATACATGCAATGTAACTGCCTACTAGACAATTACACAAATGCCTTTTATGTCGTTCGTGGTGGCTCACGACTGTAATCCCAGAACTTTGGGAAGCAGAGGTGGGTGGATCACCTGAAGTCAGGAGTTCGAGATCAGCCTGGCCAACATGGTGAAACCTCATCTCTACTAAAAATACAAAAATTAGCCAGGCATGGTGGTGCAAGCTTGTAATCCCAGCTACTCGGGAGGCTGAGGCAGGAGAGTCATTTGAACCTGGGAGGCGGAAGTTGTAGCAAGCCAAGTTCATGCCAGTGCATTCTAGTATGGCAACAAAGCGAGACTCTGTAAAAAAAAAAAAAAAAAAAACAACAACAACAAAATACCTTTAATATGTGATACAAAGAAGCACATCTATTGTCACTCAAAATCAATTGTACTACTACTTATTAAGAATCTATCTCACACCAGTTAGAATGGCAATCATTAAGAAGTCAGGAAACAACAGATGTTGGAGAGGATGTGGAGAAATAGGAACACTTTTACACTGTTGGTGGGATTGTAAACTAGTTCAACCATTATGGAAAACAGTATGGCGATTCCTCAAGGATCTAGAACTAGATGTACCATATGACCCAGCCATCCCACTACTGGGTATATACCCAAAGGATTATAAATTACTTTACTACAAAGACACATGCACACGTATGTTTATTGCGGCACTATTCACAATAGCAAAGACTTGGAATCAACCCAAATGTCCATCTGTGACAGACTGGATTAAGAAAATGTGGCACATATACACCATGGAATACTATGCAGCCATAAAAAAGGATGAGTTTGAGTCCTTTGTAGGGACATGGATGCAGCTGGAAACCATCATTCTGAGCAAACTATCACAAGAAGAGAAAACCAAACACCGCATGTTCTCACTCATAGGTGGGAACTGAACAATGAGATCACTTGGACTCGGGAAGGGGAACATCACACACTGGGGCCTATCATGGGGAGGGGGGAGGAGGGAGGGATTGCATTGGGGAGTTATACATGATATAAACGTTATGCACATGTACCCTAGAACTTAAAGTATAATAAAAAAAAAAAAGAATCTATCTTATGCCAAATACTGTTAATTGGTGGAAATTGAGAATTGAAAAAGATAATACCATGTACCATATAACTTAATCTCTAAGAGTAGAAAATGTTACTGGCTCATATACTATATAAACACCTTTAATATTTTCAGATTTTGTAAAGAATATTACTATGTATATTTATAAATATATGCAGATTTGCATTTATAGTTAATTGTAGCTGATTCCATTTTTAAATTCTACAAAACTGTACCAATTCATATATTTTAAAATTTGTAGCTTAAAAAATCCGCATATCAAAACTAGCTGTATAAACTTTTTCTCTTCTAACAAAGAACGGAGCCCAATAGTTTACCTATGTTTACATAAGATACATGTGGTTGTATTTCATAAAGCTACATAATTTTAAAAATTTGAATCAAATACAATGAAAGTTTATTTCTATCACTGCCTTTATATGAGATTTTTTCTTAAAATACACTGAGAGAGGGAAGTTCTTTTCCTGGGATTTAATTTGAACTCAGCCAACAGGAGTATAAAATCTATTGTTCTACACAAAGAACAATATACTGTCAGCTGAATTGTATTTTTCCAAAACTTTTTATAAACAATACAGACTTGGTGGTGTTTACCTCTTGCAACTTGGGAAATCTATCTTAGGATGTGAGGACAATCTGGCTGCAACATCTGTCACCCCATTGATTGCCAAGGTTGATTCAGCTGATCTGGCTGGTGAGGCGGGTGTCCCCTTCCTCCCTCACCACTCCATGTGCATCTCTCCCACAGCTGTATGCTTCATTAAAGAGGATGACCATCCTCGACAGAGGAGGACTGCTCTTCAGTCAAGGGTATATGAGTAGCTGGGCTCCCCTGCTACAAACTACAGACAAGTTCTCAAGGAAATCGATCTGGAAGCTGGGAATTTTCCCTACATACCTATGACTAGGAACGATTTTTCTAGTAGCCTAGGAATGGCCATAAGAGTGTAGCATTTTTATTTATTTATTTATTTATTTATTTGAGATGGAGTCTCGCTCTGTCACCCAGGCTGGAGTTCAGTGGCGCGATCTCGGCTCACTGCAACTTCCAATTCCCAGGTTCAAGCAATTCACTTGCCTCAGCCTCCTGAGTAGTTGGGATTACAGAAGCACGCCACCACGCCCAGCTAATTTTTGTATTTTTAGTAGAGATGGGGTTTCACTGTGTTGGTCAGGCTAGTCTCGAACTCCTGACCTCATGATCTGCCCACCTCAGCCTCCCAAAGTACTTTGATTACAGGCGTGAGCCACCGCACCCAGCCGAGTGTAGCATTTTTATTACCTATAATATCCTTTACCTAGATAGGTTACCTCCTTCTTCAGTCCAGGTTCTATTTTGAGAAAGTTTTCCTTGACTCATAATAGCCTTCTCCAGGCCAAATAGTTAGTATTTCTTTCACTTCCTTGACATTTATACATTCTTGAACTTTTATATTCATTTCCTGTGTCTTTTTCTCTCAATTAGACCAGTACATTATATATTGTTTTTCATCGCCTCTGACACACAGTAGGCATTTGATTTGTTCCCTAATGCTCCTTTAATGCTAGAAAGCACTAACTGAAATAGAAGTGGAGAGGTGATGCAGAAAGCAGATAAGATAATGTGCATATATAAGCATAGGTTCATTCATTCATCCAAATGTATTCATTGAGCACTGATTTTTAATGTGCTAGGCAGATATGCCAAGGAACAAAACAGATAAAATTTCTGCTTTTGTGAGTTTACATTTTAGTGAAAGAGACTGGCTACAAAATATGGGAAAGACACACACACACACACACACAAACACACATACACACAGAGAGAGAGAGGAGATAGAGAGAGAGGGAAAGAGAGAGAGAGAGAGAGATAATTTTTCACATGCTGATCAGTGCTAGGAAGGTAACTATAGTGGGATAAAATACTGTTGATGGCTGCTGTTTTATATAGGGTACAGATTAGACTGAAAGGGACAAGAGTCAAAGCAGGAAGAAGACTTAGAATGCTCCTGCCTCAAGAGGTTACCATCCAAGGAGAAGGATCAGACTAGAGCATTGGAGTCAGGGCTCATATTATGCATGTATTTTGAGGATAAAGTCAACAGGATTTGATATGGATTGACTATAGAATGTGAGAATAAAAGAAAAGTGAGAGTTGACTCTAGGATTTTTGATCTGAGAAAGTACAAGAATGCAATTCCATTTACTGACATGATAGAACCTAAAGAAGGAGCTGTTTGAAGGAATGAAAATTAAAAATTGTGGATATATTCACTCTAATAACTATTTGCACTCATTTTGAGACTGAATTTTTAGGTTTGTTCACCTGTGCTTGCCTGCCTGCCAGGGATAGTACCCTCAACCATGACATGCTAAAAAGAGAGCACACAGATGCGGAAGCATCATCTTGTCAAGATGTCTTCCTCATCAGATAGAGGTGAACCTTCCTTTATGGAGCTTCGCTTATTGCCCTTCACAGATATTGTGTTTTTTACAATTGAGGGTTTATGGCAACCCTGCATTGAGCAAGTCTATCAGCACCATTTTTCCAACAACATGTGCTCACTTTGTCTCCTCTTTGTCACCTTTAGTAATTCTCACACTATTTCAAACTTTTTCCTTCTTGTTATACCTGCTGTGGTGATCTGTGGTCTTTGATGTGACTACAGTAGTTGTTTGGGGGCACCACAAACCACATCCATATAAAACCTCAAACTTAATTGATAAATATTGTATGTGTTCTGACTGCTCCACTGACAAGCAGTTCCCCCATCTATCTCCCTCCCCTTGGGCCTATTTCCTGGGACACAATATTTATATTAGGCCAATTAATAACCCTACAATGGCCTAAGTGTTCAAGTTAAAGAAAGAGTCCCAGGTGTCTCACTTTAAATCCACAGCTAGAAGTGATGAAGTTTAGTGAGAAAGGTATGTCAACAGCTGAGATCTGACAAGAACTAGGCTTCTCTTGGGCCAGTTAACCAAGCTGAGAATGCAAAGTGTGGGAAAGAGAGTTTCTGGGGTGCCAGATGAGTTGGTCTCCCCTGTGTGAGACACCCATGGGAAGCCATGGGTGGCCTCTGAGGAGAAAAGCCTCCTTATTGCCGTCATGAATTTACGCCCCGAGAGCATAGCAGCCCAGCCGCATGTCACAGGTTGCTCAAGGAGATAACACGTTCTTGAAGCAGTGGAGTATAATCAAACATCTTGGCTCCGCCTGAAACCCACTCCCACCCATTTCAGTCCCAATAGGTTAAAGACCTTAAGTAGTTTAGACACACGCCTTTGCTCAAGGAAACTCACAGAAACCACCACTGCTATACATGTTATTGAATGACTCTCGAGTTCTCCTTCACTGATTAATCCTTTCTTCATCCCTTCCTCCCCCTCCCATCTGCCATAAGAACAAAAAGCTTGTAAACCAATAAATTGGGTGGAGCCCAAGAGCTCTGGGCCATGAGCAATCCTCCGACGCTCTGGTCCCCTGGAGCCTCCTTTTAAACGCTTATTCTGTCTCTTTCTAACACCTTTGTCTCTGCCAGACTCGGGGTACCCGCTGGGTGGTGTGGGGCTGGTTTCCCCCACACAAAGGAAAAGTTCTTGAAGGAAATTAAAAGTGCTATGCCAATAAACACACAAATAATAAGAAAGCAGAACAGCCCTTTTGCTGACATGGAGAAAGTTTAAGTGGTCTGGATAAAAGATCACATAAAAAAACCAGCCACAACATTCTCTTAAGTCAAAGCCCAATCCAGAAGAAGACCCTAACTCTCTCAAATTCTATGAAGGCTGAGAGAGGTGAGGAAGCTGCAGAAGAAAAGTTAAAAGCTAGCAGAGGTTAGTTCATGAGATTCAAGGTGAAGCAGCAAGTTCTGATGGAGAAGCCACAGCAAGTTATTCAGAAGATCTCACTGAGATAATAGATGAAAGTGGCTATGTTAAACAGATGTTTAACGTAGATGAAACAGCCTTCTATAAGAAGATATGTCATCTGTGACTTTCATAGCTAGAGATGAGAAGTCAATGCCTGCCTCTAAGGTTTCAAAGACCTTTAAGCTAGTGACCTTAAGTCGAAGTTAATGCTGTTATCATTCAGGAAAACCTTAGAGCCTTTAAGAATGAGGTCAGATCTACTCTCTGTGCTCTACAAAGAAACAACAAAGCCTGGATGACAGCACATCTGTTTATAATATGGCTTACTGAATATTTTAAGCCCACTTTTGAGACTTACTCCTCAGGAAAGGAGATTCCTTTCAAAATGTTCCTGCTCACTGGCAATACACCTGTTTACCCAAGAGCTCTGATGGAGATGCACAAGGGTATTAATGTTGTTTTCATGCCTGCTACCACAATATGCATTCTGTAACCCATGGATTAAGGAATATTTGACTTTTAAGTCTGATTATTTAAGAAATACCTTTCAAAAGACGATACCTGCCATATGTAATGATTCCTCTGCTGGATCTGAGCAAAGTGAATTGAAAAAGGATTCACTGTTTCAGATGCTCTGAAGAACAGTCATGATTCATGGGAGGCGATCAAAATACCAACATTAACAGAAGCTTGGAAGAAGTTGATTCAAACCCTCATGGATGACTTCCAGGGATTCAAGACTTCTTTTGGTAGCAGAAGTAACTGCAGATTTCATGAAAGTCACAAGACAACTAGAACTAGAAGTGGAGCCTGAAGATATTATTCAATTGCAGCAATCTCACAGTAAAACTTGAACAGATGAAGGTTTGCTTCTTATGGCTGAACAAAGAAAATGGTTTCTGGAGATGAAATCTACTCCTGATGAAGATGTTTGAATACTGTTGAAATGACAACAAAATACTAGAATATTCCATAAATTTAATTGAAAAAGCAGTGGCAGAGTTTGAGACGGTCCACTCCAATTTTGAAAGTTCTACTGTGGGTAAAATGTTATTAAGCAACATTGCATGCTACAGAGAAATCTTTCACAAAAGAGTCAGTCAATGTGGCAAACTTCATTGTTGTCTTATTTTAAGAAGTTGCCACGGCCACCTCAGTCTTCAACAATCATCATCCTGATCCGTCAGAAGCCATCAACATTGAGGAAAGACCCTCTATCAGTTAAAAGATTATGACTCGCAGAAGGCTCAACTGATGATCAGCATTTTTTAGTGATAAATTATTTTTAAATTAAGCCATGCAAATTGTTTTGTTTTGACATAATGCTATTGCATGCTTAACAGACTACAGTATGGTGTAAACATAACTTTTGTATGCACTGGAAAAATCAAACAAATTCATGTCATTTGCTTTATAGTAATATTCACTTAACTGCAGTGGTCTTCAAGGTATGCCTGTAACGTGCATTTTCTTCTTTCTTTTTGTATTAGCTGGCTTTGATTTCTTGATCCTCAGGTTGGTAATCATTTGCTTTTATCATCACAAGGTATTTTGCAGAAGCACCACACATTTTTCCCATCACATTCTTACAGACAAGTTTCAGACAAAGTCTTAACACTGAATTCTGGACATCAGTACAGTTGGTAAGCTTCTAGATCCCTGATTAAATGTCGTGGTTATTGCTTGCCTATTGCATTCTTCAGTTATCGCCTGGGAAATACACACATATACACACACACTCACACACCCCAACACACAAAGACACACGATTGCTTTTATTTTTCTCTGTCTCCCTCCTATCATGATTTAAACTCACATCGGCTGCAATGTTTCTGGCCCAGGAGAGGAGTGTACATTCAGAATTTTATGGGGATCAAAATAGGCATAGGAGGTGGGATAGGGAGAAGAGTATTAATTTTCTACCAAGTTGATTCAACTGTCCGCCTCACTTAACTGATACAGAGCTGGTTTAGAGAGAAGAACAGGGTTTTAGTAGCCCCATCAAAACCATACATAGAAATTGGAGCATTTGCTTATCAAGAGTTAGTGGCTTCCTCCCACGTATATCTTTCCATATTGCATTTCAGGGGGTACATAATTGCGTTGTTGAAATGTTGCAAAATGATTTCATGCTGCAATTAAAATATGTTCACAACTATTGGCAGAGAAATGGAAATAGATTTTTCAGTGTGATCAACTAGGTAACCCTGATGCTAAATGATGTGCTCCTGGCATAGAGCAGGTTAGTGTGAAATTTAATGTGGGATCACCTGCCTCAGGCCTATGAAGGACAAACTAATCCCTAGCTAGAATTTGACCAGTTTCTAGGACACAGTAACTCAAACATAGCATGTCTCCAGAATGATGCCTCCCTCCACAAGAAAGCAGAAAGTGTTGTGTATCCCTATAAAACAAAATCATTCACCAGGCTAGGCACGGTGGCTTACGCCTTAATCCCAGCACTTTGGAAGGCTGAGGTGGGCAGATCACAAGGTCAGGAGTTCAAGACCAGCCTGATCAACATGGTGAAACCCCATCTCTATTAAAAATACAATTAGCCAAGCATGGTGGCACACGCCTGTAATCACAGCTACTCAGGAGGCTGAGGCAGGAGAGTCACTCGAATCCAGGAGGCGGAGCTTGCAGTGAGCCGAGATCACGCCACTGCACTCCAGCCTGGGTGATAGAGTGAGACTCCATCTCAAAAAAAAAGAAAAAAATCATTCACCAGGTTCTACAAGTTCTGTCAATTCTTCCTTTTTTATTACTTTCCCATTCCCACTTTCCTATCCCACTGCCATCACCCTACTTGAGGCCCTTGTCACTTTAATTCTGGATAGCGAAATAGCCTGCCTATAGTTCTACCTACCTCTCTCCAAATCTACGATGCTTATTTCTGCCATTTCCATCTTTATGAGGTGAGAACTTTTATCATAAAATTTCCTATGGAAAAACATTCAGTGGCATCTTTAACCTGCCATTGGAAAACAACTAGACTTTGCCTCAGCGAGTCAAGTTTTCAAATTTCTATTCTGTCCTAAATGTTCACCCGACACACAAAGAATCTGTTTCTGTGGTCTTTCTTGCTGTCTTATACCTACCTAAATTTCTATTTCATTTATTATAATATTCTTTTTTGGATTTCAGAGATATGTGTGAAATTACAGTACTAATGACAGAAAAATGGCTGAAACTGCACCTTATCTAATCAGCGTTGCTACCTACAATATAAATAGTGAGAAAAATTATTCATCATGTGTATCTCACAAAAGTTTTTTTTTAAAGGTAAATCTCATTGATATAATTAGATTCTTTAGTGTATAAGCCTAGACTTTATTGGTTGTCAATAACAAATACCATACTGAAACTAGCTTAAAGGGGAAAAAGGATGTATTGACTAATAAAGTTTGGAAGTCAAGGGGTAATCACTTCAGGCACAACTGGATTCAGGAGTACAAATTATTCATCATGACTTTTTACTTTTATCTATCAGTGCTAATTCCAAGTGTTTTTTTGGGGGGTTTTTTTTGGTCTTTTCTTCTTATAAGAGGCAAGCTTCTTCCTTGCAGGTAGGGTTGATGTCAGTCAGATAATTCAGGTTTTCCTGGTCTGGATTTAGCAACTCCAGTAGGGAAAATAAAAAGAGCTTTCTTTCTTTCATGTATTCATGTAAGAATTTAAGAAAAGGATTCTGATATGCATGGGTTATGTGCCTGTCACTTAGACCTGTCACTCTTGGGTGATCAGTTTTCGTGATTGACCAAGCTTAGAACATATGTCCATTCCTATGGTCTACTAAGATGACAGTCCCATAAAAATTACATGGAATAGGACTAGAACATTTCTCTATAGACATGGATCTTAACATTCCTTCCATCCTATCACCCACAGCCTCCACTGGTAGATGTCTCTCATCACATCATTAGAATTAAGCCCTCTTTAGTGAAAAGTTTGGATTTCTTTTAAAATATGTCACTAGAACAGAAACCGGTTTGAGATATTACTCATATAACTCTCTAATCCCTTCACAGTTCTGAGAACAAGTTTAATGAATTGAAAAAAGCCAATGGATTTTTCCTTTTTAAGATGGAGTCTCACTCTATCACCCAAGCTGGAGTGCAGTGGCACAATCTCGGCTCACTGCAACCTCTGCTTCCTGGGCTCAAGATATTCTCCTGCCTCTGCCTTCCAAGTAGCTGGGACTACCGGCACATGCCGCCATGCCCGGCTAATTTTTGTATTTTTAGTAGAGATAGGGTTTCACCATGTTGGCCAGGCTAGTCTCAAACTCCTGACTTCAAGTGATCCGCCCTCCTCAGTCTCCCAAAGTGCTGGGATTACAGGCGTGAGCCACTGCACCCAGCCAGTAATGGATATGTTTTATGGTCAACTTCAAGAGCAAGAGAAGCTACATGAAATTACTGAGGGTGATGACATTTGGTTTACATCCTTTATTATTTTGCCTTGTTTACCTATGAATGTACGACAAATCTCATCAGAATCTAGGAACTTAAAATAATAATCATTTTGCTATTATCTCACATAATTATGAGGATTGATGGGGATTTGTGGAATGACCCTCATTTGGCATCTCATGCAGAGGCATTCAGATGGCAACAGAGGCAGGAGTCACTTGAGGTTTCTATACTCACATGTCTAGTGCATGGCCTGGAATAGCTGAGAGAGGTGTGCCAGATCGGCCTTTCTCCATTTACTCTCTCCTACCTGCCTCCTACCTGTCAAGCATGGACTTCTCTACATGTGGCAGGACAGTCAGCATACTCAGACACTTGGACTTTTTATAGTCAGCTGGCTTCCACCGGAGCATGCACACCAAGAGAATGAGGCAGAAACTGACAGTCCTCTTAGAGTCTAGGCCTGGAGCTGGTCGAGCATCCCTTCTGCTATATTATATTGATCAAAGCAATCAGAGGCCAGCCATCTTTAAGATGATGGAGAAATAGTTTTCACCTCTTAATGGGGGAGTGGTAACCACATACAGGAATGGAAGGAATTGATGGAAGCCATTTTGCAGGCAAGCTAACTACCATGGACTGGGAGATTTGGGGGAAGCAGCAATAAACATTATTTTCTAACCACCTAAAAGGTGCAAAGAGCCACTGAGGCTTAACTTTTTACTGATTCTTTAATGCTTCTTTTCTGATCCTCTCTACTCCATAGAGACAAATGTCAGTTTTCAAACCAAAAAAAACTGAGTTGCATAATGCTTTAAGAAGTTGCATTTATTGAAAATGTAAACATAATTCAACTTTTGGTGGGATTTTTTGTTTTTTGTTGTTTGATTATTCACTTTTTACCTACCAAATTTCAAAACTTAAAAATTATATTCAAAATTGAAGAGTGTTCTACAAAGGAGATATTTTCATATTTTATAGTAAATCAACAATACTGCAATGTGACAGTGAGTGTAAATGACATTAACTAGGCCAAGTATGATGGCTCATATCTGCAGTCCCAGCACTTTGGGAGGCTGAGGTGGGAGGATTGCTTGAAATCAGGATTTTTAGGCCAACCCGAGCAAAAAAAGCAAGACTGTATCTCTACAAAAATAAAACTTTTTAAATGAAAAATTAGCTGGGCTGGGTGGTGGATGCTGGTAGTCCCAGCTATTCAGGCAGCTGAGACAGAAGGATCCCTTGTGCCCAGGAGTTGGAGACTGCAGTGACCCGTAATGGTGCCTGGGCTCCAGAACAAGACCCTATCTCTAAAAAAATAAATAAATAAAAAGAAAGATATCAACTAATTAAAAGGCCAGCATTCTTTGTCACAATAATTATCATTTGGGGGTATTGATTCTTAGCTAGTTACTTGAAATGTGTGTGGAGAAGGCAAAAAATACTTTATAAAAAAGTATATTCATGAAGAATTATTTATAATGACAAAATTTTGGAATAACTTAAGTGTCCAACAATAGAGACATGGATAATAACCTTGGAAAATCAACCTAATGAATTTGATTAATCACATTTAGAAATAATTTATAATATGAAAACATTTATGCTTCAGTGACAAATGAAAACAATAGGACACAGAATTCATATATAGAGAGAGATCATAATCAAAAGTAGCTAATGAAAATGATAAGCTATGCAAGAGGAAAAAACAACTGAAAATAAAAATACCAAAAGATCAACAATGTTTAGGTAACCAGAAGATCAAACTATCGATAAATAATTTTGTCTACTTTTCTTTATTTCTAAGTGCCTATAAATGGCAAGCATCAATGATGTTCTTTAAAGAAAGGATAAGAGCAGCCTCTCTTGCCTTATCTTTATCATATAACCAACATCCCCTAAGAAGAAATCACCTCAGCAAATGTGAGAGACTCATTTTCTCCATTTTTTCATCAGGAAAAAAGTATGTATCCAAATGAAGATGCCGGGGCAATTACAGGAAGTAGGATCTCTCCCTCCCCAGTGGGCCTAAAGTAAAATGTAGCCTTTTAATACGGAAGTATGAAGACATCGAACAGAAACTCCAGGCATTTGTAAAAAATTCAAAGGCCCCAAGGAATAGAAGACAGATGGGCTTTAAATCATCAGAACACTATTCCGTAGGCTGATGGCAAATCATAAATGATTTTGGAGTCTGAAAATTTTGCTGCTTTATAGACCTTGGCTGTAATTTGAGCAGAACTTAGATGAGTTTCTCCTGAAAGTTCAGACCCTTAAAATGTTTATGAACATGTTCCAGTTCAGTTCAAGAAGCATTTATTAGATAGTTTGAAAACACAGCACTTGAAGTGCTGAAGAGAGGTAAGATATTATAAACTCACACTGTGGGCACAGTTCTCCATGAGCAACCAGGGCAGGACCAAGCATCCAGAGAGTCAGGAGTGGCCCCAACAGCAAGTGTCCCCATAACTCCAGTGTAACAGAGAGGAGGCCTAGAGGACTGTTTTTAGAATATGAGAAAGAAAGAGGAGTAGAAATAGTGTAAGCTTAACATATTTTGCTTTTGATTATTAAAAAAAAAAAAAATGGCATTTGGCCATCTCCTGAAAAAAAGTTGACGTTCTTTGCTTAAAGAGAAGCAGAGATATACTCCTGTGTTTTGACAACACAGAGTAAAGCTTTACTTATTTTCCTTGGCACTCTAAAGTGAAGAAAAGCTAGGCTTTCTGCAGTTTCCCATCTCATTTTTCTGATGAAAAATTGTGGATTAAATTATAACAAATAGCCTGTTGGCAGAAGACAGTCCAGGTCTTTGAGTAGGCATTTAATTGCCATACCAGTAGACATTTGAATGTCTGCCGGGGATGACTGTGGCTCTGATGGCCTTTGTCCATCAGAAACAGAGTCTCACTCATTCCCACAGAGGAGAGTTGATGCTATAATATTACATCTAACACCACCTACACAATGTTGGGGGGTGGGCAGTACAGAAGGAAAATATGGAGCTGCTTGTAAAAATGTCATTAATAATTTCAAGATGGTGACTGAAGAGCATTAAACCCAGCATGGAGCCCTTCTGAACATGGAACCTTTCTGAGTGTGGAATTCTTTTGAGTCCACATGCTCATGAAGCTGGCCTCAATGATACCTACTCTTCCAGGCTCAGATCACATATTCCTATTTCTTTTAATTATTTACTAAGACTCTCAATCTATACCCACACCCTAGGCTGGTCCTCAGCAAATTTATAACCAAGTGGTTGCTGTTTTCAACTCCTTTCTTCCCCTCTTGCACTCCTTCCCGTGACTCCTCAAAGCTGGTTATTCTCTGCTATAACCTGATTGCTCGGAATCTTTTTAAGTCATATTCCACAAAGGCCAGATCCTCCGGAGAAGAACAGTGCTTAAATAATATCTCCCCACTTCTTTAAAACTCAGCCAGTTTGTAGTCCATTTATTCGAATTAGAAAAAAAAAAAAACTTGATAATGCCAATGAACATGTCTTCCAAAATATATGCATTTACCCCATGACAGAATGTATACAAATTACTTTTACTTTTAAACGCATGCACAGGATCCTATTCAGCCCAAATAACATGTAGACATGGTTTTGCCACACCAGTTGTCAGGTTGTGTTTCCTGAGGCGCAGAGTGTGAGATGGCAATTAGCAGGCAGGTCATTCACTGTGGGGAGACTTGATATCACACTTATGCAATAAAAGAAAAGGAAGCAGGATTGGGCAGAAGGAAAAACCAACTGTGATTCAGCAACAAATGACAGCTTTAGCCAACCCCATGGGGTGTCTAGAACTAAACCCCCACAGCCATCTCTCATTGAATATCGGTCATCCCAGGAAGATACAGCTCTTTTAAATTGAGGCAATCCTTGAACTGGCTAATGGTATTCACTGCACCAGTTGTTAAAAATACTGAAAGACTTCTGTTCCGTTTGGTATACCCAGCCATTGCCCTGATGCTTGGGTTACCCTAGCTTCTTGGAACCTCTAGAAATGATCTAACATTATGACTAGTGTCTGTTCTAGTATCTCACAATTGCCATGCTACCACAATTGTTAAACATTTTGACTTTCACCTCTGGAACACTAAGAATGTCAGCCTAGATGGAAAAGTAGGTCCATGATAAGGGAAGCTAAGATCTGTATGTAGGGCCAATTGACATAGACTTGAATGTTGGACTAAGAACTCAAATTTAATATGGTTGTCTATAGAGAACTAAAAAGAGTCCTACGTAAGAATCCTGTGAACTAAAGGTAAGGTTTATTAGAAATTGATATTCTGGATAAATTAGAGAAGAGGAACTCATAGACAAGTGAGAAATTATAAAATAAAAGAAAAGTAAGTAGCTGTGTAAATAAAGAAGGCCTGAATCTGAGATATATTTAATTCAAGTTGTGAGGAATCCAAGTTTGCCAATTCACTTTTAGATGATGAACTCCAAACTTAATTATCCTTTTTCATTTATAATTCACTGACTACATGAAGTATTCTGCATTTCTGTCTTCGTTAGAAAGGTTGCTTAATTTAATTTGGGCCTGCTGACCAAAAGACTCCATATTTAAACCCACAATACACAGTGACAAATAAGTTATAGAGTTTTTCTCTAGATCATTACAGCATGAATTCATTAAAGAGCATTCATTAAACAAGAATTTCTTGTTCATTAAACAAGAATTTCTGAATCCCAACTAATTTTGAAATTTACATAAAATATCTCAGAAGATTTACAAGCTCAAATTTACATTTCATAATTAACTCTAGAGCTGAAGTCAAAAACCAGGTATCACTGTTAGGTTTCCTTATTCCTGTAAAGAAAACATTCAGAAGGAAGAGCAGGACTGAGAGAAAACCAGAAAGCCATAAGCACTTTACTGTCTCATTGACTGACCCGATCACCAATATCTCCAACTATATTATTTATTCCTTCTTATAGTTAACATAGCCGCCCTCCATAAATAATGGACAAATATGGAGCTCAGGGACATCTGAAGGCATTATTTTCAAATTGTCTCCAATAAGATTTAGAATTTATGTGAGGTGATCAGGGTAGTAACAGAGGGACAAGAGGAGTCTATGGACGCAGAGCTCCAGGCTTCTACCCACTACTTTAAGGGCAGCTGCTCTGCCTTAATTAATCTTTTTATATAGAGACCTTTTACCAAATATCTATCTTAAATAAAATAAAACTTTAAAATATTCTATCTTTTTAAAAAAAACTTTGCAGACTACCACCATAAAATGGCCCAAATTGTAACTGGAAAAATATTACAAGTATGTGTCATTTTAAGATATCTAAGTAAGTTGGAAGAGTTGAGAACTCATAAATTGATAAGTTATGGTAATTTAGACCTAAATCTTGATCACACTGACCTTTTCACTATGTATGGGGAAAAAATAGGTCAGTAATGAAAAGAACTGAGTACCCAAAAGGAAAGCTTTAAGAGAGTAAACTAATTTAAAGCCAACTTTGCATATAGTTAGATTCTTACAAGTGATTCTGATTTAAGCAAGTGAGAAGAACCCTTATTTGTGCTTAATACAGAGAAATATTTGTAAAGTTTGTTTATATAAAATTAAACGATGTGTCAATAATATCTAATGCAGGATTTTTTTGATGTATTGAGAGTAACGTTCTTTCAATTCAATCTGAATAAACTATAAATAAGCATAGGCTAAATTAGTTAATAGAAAAAAAACATAGCTAAGTATAATAAAATGATACAAATAAAATTAGAACTTCCTGGCATTAGTGGTCATAATGGGTCAAGAATTCCTAAATCAAATCGAGAGATGGGAAAATAATATTTTATTAGAATAATGTTTGCTCTGAAAACATCTGTTGAGTATGACAGAATAAAATTACACCCAGCAGTAAAGTTGAACTGTGCAAACTTTAAGTTTCACACTGCTTGAGAATTAAGATGTCTGCCCTTTGCTTCAAAGTATTTTCTTAAGTTTTTTAAAGTTTGCTATTGTGGGTACATAATAATCGTATATATTTATGGGACACATATAATGTTTTGATACAGGTCTATAATGTGTGATGATCAAATCAGGGTAATTGGGGGTATTCATCACCTTAAACATTTATCATTTATTTGTATTAGGAACATTGCAACTCCCATTCTTTTAGTTATTTTTAAAAATACAGTAAATTATTGTCAACTGTAGTCACCCTATTATGCTACCAAATACTAGATCTTATTCACCTCTCTAACTGTATTTTATACCCATCAATCACTCCCACTGTATCCCCTCCTCCCAATACCCCTCCTAGCCTCTACTAATCAACATTCAATTTTCTATTTCCATGAGTTCAATTTTTTTTAGTTCCAACATACGAATGAGAACATGTGATATTTGCCTTTTTGCACTTTGCTTATTTCATTTAATGTCTTCCAGTTCCATCCATGCTGTTGCAAATGACAGGATTTTAGTTCTTTTTTATGGCTGAATAATATTCTATTGTGTATGTATACCACATTTTCTTTAACCATTCATTCATTAATAGACACTCAGGTCAACAGTGGAATTCAAAGTATTTTTCTTTGACTTTGAGTTATAAAGATGTCATCTGCAAAGAATGTTTTATGTTAGCAAAAATGATCATTGATCATTGTAAATAATTCAATTTTCTTAAAAACAAAAATCAATAAATGTGAACATAAATCTGATTAAGCTTTTAGTTCTAACAATCAAGTTGCAGGATACAGAAAATAGAGAAACTCGCTCAATGACAACACAGAGATATAGATAGAAAAATGCAGAATACAAGAAATGCTGCTAAACTTGGATTTTCAGTAAATAAACTGCAAGAGAGAAACAAAATGGGAAGGGACCTTGTAGATTAAAAATAGATAAGAGATGTAGCAATGAATTACAATGTACAATTCTCATTAGGATCTTTAGTCAAAGAACCTGGACAAAATTTGACAGTAGAGAACTCTAAACACGGACTGCATAAAAAGCCTTATAGTTGGCCAGGCGCGGTGGCTCACGCCTGTAATCTCAGCACGTTGGGAGGCCGAGGCAGATGGATCACATGGTCAAGAGTTGAAGATCAGCCTGGACAATATGGTGAAACCCCATCTCTACTAAAAATACAAAAATTAGCCAGTCATGGTGACGGGAACCTGTAGTCCCAGGTGCTTGGGAGGCTGAGGCAGGAGAATTGCTTGAACCCAGGAAGCAGAGGTTTCAGTGAGCCGAGATCACATCACTGCACTCCAGCCTGAGCGACAGAGCAAAACTCCATCACAACAACAACAACAACAACAACAAAAAGCCTTATATTTTAAAGACAAAAGAATATTCATTAAAAATGATACAACTTGCTTCAAAATAATCTTGGAAAAGTAATGGGCATTGCTAAACATGAAACAAAATCAGACATAAGTTAGTAATCGTTGATGCTGAACGATGTGCACATAGAGGTTTATTGTGTTCTCGCTCTCCTTTTGTGTTTATTTGAAATTTTCCATAACAGAAAGTTAAAAATCAAAGGAAAAAATAGGGCAAATATTATTTGTCTAGGTAAAAATAAAGTGATTATAATGTATATATACTAAAAGAAGCTTTTACATGTTTTGTAAGCAGCGGAACCAGGCTCATGCTGTCTTGATTTCCAATAGCTAGCTTGCATCAGCTACAAATCCCATCACCTCCTTGGCTGAAGCTGAAAAGCCAGTGGGACACTCGAAACTGCCATAAGATCTGGATCTTCCCATCAACAAAGTGAGCAGTTGAGGGTATGTGATAGTTAGACATGTGCCGCTTTCTGACAGTTCCCTGAACTGGCCTGCAAGGCGGCCTCTTTGGCTCCCAAAACCATCCCATGGTTAGGCTCACTTTTTTGTCCCAGCTCAGTCACCTCCCAGTCATGCAAATTCCCTGTGAACAGGTCTCTAGTCCAACCATTTAAATGTAGTCTGGAAAATAAGCCCAAATGACATCATAAAAATACATTAAAAATGACAATATTAGGTATGGCAGACAATGTCTCTTCAGTCTCTTATTTTCCCTTTCTTTCTTCCCAACAGAATTCCAATATGTCTAATTAAAAAAAAATCACTTTCCAAAAATCTCTCAGAAGAGAGTTGACCCATATAACATAGTCCTGGCCAATGGAACTTCAGCAAAAGATTTTGAGAGGGAATTTCAGGAACACTTTTTCAGATACGGTCAACTTATTTTGTTCTTTTTTATTCTTATTTCACTGTATGAATTGCAGTTTGACAATCGGTGCTGCAGCTGCCACATTGTAACCATGGGAGCAAAATCGACATGCTCAAGATGGCAGAGCAGAAATGGAAAAGGAGCCTCATTCCCTAAACAGCTGAGCAGCCATGAACTGCCTACCTCCCAGACCAGACGACATGAGGAAAATGAATTCCTGTTTTATTAAACTACTGCAATGAGACTTCTGCTATATAGAGCTAAAAGCAATCCCTAACTGACATATCAGCTTATAAACTGTCCCAAATGTAAGAAATATGTTCTTATTATTAAATTCCCGGTGGGGGGGGGATGGATCAAAGTCAGAAAAATTAAATATACATTGTTTTGTAAGTATAAGGCAAAATAATAAAGTAAAAATGTTATCCTAACAATTCCTCATGTTGGTTGGTGTCAATCAAAACGTCCTCAAGCAGATGCTTGAGCATTACAAATGTTTCTGCTGTCATTAATATTCTGTGCACCTATGACTCGGTTTAACAGTCTTTTGTTGAGATCATACTACACCTCCAGCTTTTATTTGTGCCACAAGAAAGCACAAATGTGTAATGTTACCTTCTAATATGAGAAACCCACACACTCATATAATGTGAAGAAAACATACAAATGTAGTGATTTTAAATAAACAACGTATTGTAGCATCCTGTTATCCACAAATGTAAATACTATAAAAAGTCAGGATAAGGTAGCCCCATCACTAGTCCATATTCTGCCTCTGTGCACATTAGGAAATTTTACCGCTTCCACAGAACATCTTGTTGATATCTGTAGTGGGCATGTATATACAATAAACATGCAGGGATCATACACAAAATATATGATGTAAACAGCACCCCCTAGAGGTATGCAGTGTACAATCAGCTCACGGTCAGCCCATCCTAGAGTAGGAAGAAATCAGTGTGGGCTGAAGTCAGAGATGTCACATACGGAAATGGTTTTGAGTAGAGCCCACAATATATTAGAAAATAGAAGAAAAATCAAATTTTATGTTTTTATGGAATTTAGATTGTTTTCATTATTTTAAGAAATGCTGTCTATCTACAGAAAACAGTACCAGATCTCAGATATTGATCACTATGTTGTACCATGTCTGCAAAGGTAAATAACTTTTTAATCTCACCATTAAAAATCCATAGGCATGTACCTTCCCATGCCATAAAGGAACTCACACACAGTGTGGCAGTAAATCAAATTTCAAAGGAACTTTTGCTATGCTGGAGGGGCATGCACACATACAGGGGAAGCATCGAAGGATTACTCTTCCTGTGATAGCCTGCATGCAGTTTTGGCTATTTGCACTGCCACCAGTATGCAGCTCTACTGGCTGAGACACCCAAACTCCTAGTTTGGGTTTTGTTTGCAAAACAAATGAATATAACATTTAACCCCTCCCTGAACAAGACTGTGACAAAGCAGAGGGACTTATTTAATGTCTCATTCAAGTAAAATGCTCACTTGAGTGCTCTGGAAAAATACATTTCAAAATATCTCTATGGTTCTTTTCAGATTAAAAATGGACATGATTAGGCCGGGTGCAGTGGCTCACGCCTGTAATCCCAGCACTTTGGAAGGCTGAGGCAGGCGGATCACGAGGTCAAGAGATTGAGACCATCCTAGCCAACATGGTGAAATCCCGTCTCTACTAAATATATATATATGTATATATACAAAAATTAGCTGGGCATGGTGGCACACACCTGTCCCAGCTACTCGGGAGGCTGAGACAGGAGAATTGCTTGAACCTGAGAGGTGGAGGTTGCAGTGAGCCGAGATCGCTCCACTGCACTCCAGCCTGGCAACAGAGCGAGACTCCATTTCAAAACAAAAATGGACATGAGCTCATTCTTAGTTAAGATCCAGTGGAAATTTACTTCTAGGTAGTTGAATTCAAGAGTATTCAGCCTATAATCTCAGTGCTTTGGGAGACCAAAGGGGAAGAATGACTTGAGGCCAGGAGTTGGAGGCTGTAGTGAGATGTTTGCACCACTGCACTCCAGCCTAGATGACACAGTGAAACTCTGTCTCAAAAAAAAAAAAAAAAAAAAAAAAAACAGAAAAGAAAAGATAAAGAAAGAGGAGTGCTCAGCTTGCTTGATGGAGCAGCCAATACCCTGAGAAGTTTCTAAAGCAAAAGAATTATCAGCTTTCTTCAGTCCTTTGATCCCTGGATGGAACCAAGTCTGTCATTTTAAAAATAGTTTTCCCATGATTCAGATTATTAGCTAGTGTGGCACTGGACTGATTAACCTTTTAAAAATTAAACTACATAATTATCCTTGTTCACTCTTAGTTTTCATAGGACATGGTTCCCAATCTTTTGGAGGCCCTGAGACTCATTGAAAATCACCATATTTATAAATCACACCGCATAAAGGATTGAGGTTGTTTATAGCCAAAAGCCAAAGACTGGGGGTCTCTGAACAGTGTAGTCTTTGACCAGTCACCAAGGGCTGAGAGAATCAGGGCCCTGGCTCACTAGTAATTCACTCTAGGAAGAGAAGGGAATTCATGATAGGTATTATAATGTCAAGAAGAAAAGAAACCAGGATATTGGGTTCTAGTTAGCTTCCTTGACTCCTCAATCCTAGAAATGGCTTTAGTCCTTCTTAAGCAAGAAAACTTTTATATCTCCTACTTTAAAGCTAATGTTTTATACCTAGTATTAAGAATTTTTTTTTTTTTTTTTTTTTTTGAGACAGAGTCTAGCTCTGTTGCCCAGGCTAAAGTGCAGTGTTGTGATCTCCCAGGCTCAAGCGATTCTCCTGCCTCAGCTTCTTGAGTAGCTGGGATTACAGGCATGCACCAACATGCCTGGCTAATTTTTGTATTTTTAGTAGAGACAGGGTTTTGCCATGTTGGCCAGACTGCTCTGAAACTCCTGACCTCAAGTGATTCACCCACCTTGGCCTCCCAAAGTGTTGAGATTGCAGGCATGAGGCACCGCACCTGGCCTAAGAAAAAATTTTCTAACTAATATTGCTCTGCCAACACAGTGTCTAGAAAATCTCTAAGTTTCATTCCTTCTGGCTTGGGTTTTAGTGCAGTGTACCTTGGAGATATCGCAGGTTCAGTCCCTGACTGCTGCATTAAAGTGAATATTGCAATAAAGTGAGTCACACAAATTTTTTGAATTCCCAGTGCATTTAAAAATTATGATTACACTATACTGTAATCTATTAAGCATGAAATAGCATATGTCAAAAAAAGTACATAGTTTAATTGAAAAATACTTTTCTGCTTAAAAATGCTAAAGATCATCTGAGCCTTTAGCAAATCATAATCTTGTTTGCTGGTGGAGGGTCTTGCCTCAGTGTCGATGGCTGCTGACTGATCAGGGTGGTGGTAGCTGAGGATTGTGGTAGCTGTGGCAATTTCTTAAAATAAGACAATAATAAAGTTAGCTGCATCAGATGACTCTTTTCCACAACATATTTCTCTGTAGTGTGCAATACTGTTTCATAGCATTTTATGCACAGTGGAATTCTTTCAAATTAAAGTCAATCCTCTCAAATCCTGCCACTGCTTTATTAACTAACTTTTTGAAATATTCCAAATCTGTTGTCATTTTAACAATGTTTATAACATTTTTACCAGGAGTAGGTTTTATGGTTTTATCTCAAGAAACAACTTTCTTTGCTCATCCTTAAGAAGAAACTCCTCATCTGTTCAAATTTTATCATGAGATTGCAGCAATTCAATAACAACTTCAGGTTCCATTTCTAATTGCAGTTATCTTGCTCTTTCCACCATATCTGCAGTTACTTTTGCCACTGAAGTCTTGAATCATTCAAAGTCAGGCAGGAGAGTTGGAATCAACTTCTTATAAACTCTTTCCATGAATCAAAAATGTTCATAATAGCATCTAGAATTGTGAATTATTTCTAGAAGATTTTCAGTTTACTTGACTCACATCCAGCAGTGGAATCACTATCAATGGCAGCTAGAACCTAAGACTTGAAAGTCAAAATTACTCCTTGATCTGCGGACTGAAGAACGATGTTGTGTTAACAGGCATGAAAACAACATTAGTTTCCTTATACATCTCCATCAGGGCTCTAGCATGACCAAGTACGTCACCAGTGGGCAGTAATATTTTGAAAAGAATCCTGTTTTCTGAGGAGTTAAGTCTCAAAAATTGGTTTAAAATAGTCAGTAAACCATGCTATAAACAGATGTGCCGTCATCTGGGCTTTGTCGTTTCTTTATAGAGCACAGATAGTTGATTTGACTACATGCGTAAGGGCCCTAGGGTTTTAGAATGGTAACAAGCATCAGCTTCAACTTGAGGTCACTAGCTGCATTAGCCTCTAACAAGAGTCAGCTTTGTCCTTTGAAGTTTTAAAACCAGGCATTGACTTCTTATCTCTAACTATAAAAGTCATAGATGGCATCTTCTCCTAAGAGAAGGCTGTTTCATCTATAATAATAATCTGCCTAGGATAGGCACCTTCATCAATTATCTCAGCTAGATCTTCTGAGTAATATGCTGTGGCTTCCCCATCAGACTTGCTGCTTCACCTTGCACTTTTATGTAAGGGATGTGGTTTCTTTCCTTAAACCTAATGAACCAACCTCTGCTAGGTATCAACTTTTCATCTGCAGCTTCCTCACCTCCCTCAACCTTCATAGAATTACAGTTAGGACCTTGCTCTGAATTAGGCTTGGCTTGAGAAAATGTTACAGCTGGTTTGATCTTTTAACCAGACCATTCAAACTTTTTCTGTAATAAGTCTATTTTGTTTTCTTATTATTCGTGTATTCGTTGGAGTAACACTTATAATTTTCTTCAAGAAGTTTTCCTTTGCATGTTTGGTGCAAGTGGCCTAGCTTTCAGTCTATCTTGATTTTTGATGTATCTTCCTCATTAAACTCAATTATTTTTAGTTTTTTATTTAAAGTAAGAGATAGGCAACTCTTCTCTTCTCTTGAACACTTAGAGGCCATTATAAGGTTAATTTCGATATTGTTGTATCTCAGGGAATACAGAGGTCTGAAGCAAAGAAGGGAGATGGGGGAACTGCCGGTCAATGGAGTAGTCAGAACACACACAACATTTATCAATTAAGTTTGTCATCTTATGTGAATGTGATTCATAGCACCCCAAAACAGTTACAATAGTAACATCAAAGATCACAGATCACAATAACAGATAATACTAATAATGAAAAGTTTGAAACACTCTGAGAATTACCAAAACGTGACACAGAGATACATACTGAGCACACGTTGTTGGACAAATGGCACTGATAGACTTGCTCAATCCAAGGTTGTCACAAACCTTCAATTTCTAAAAAAAAATGCAATATCTGCAAAGCTTAATAAGATTAAACTCAATGAAACACAGTACACCTTGTATATAAATCCCCACTCCCAATAAAACCTAGCTACCACAAATCAAAAGCACTGATTTTAGGCTATTATGTAGCTTTAGACATTAAAACTTTAAAAAGTCTACTTTAAAATTCAAAGTCTAAGACAATTCCTTTCTTCTGGGTGGTATCTACCTTCACTTCCCTAAACAATCCATTTCAACTTCAAGGAAAATGCCTTATCGTAGAGAGAATAGACTGAGTAATATTTGTATACACTGTATTATTTATTCATTTATTAGGTGAGGAGGTGGTATTTCATTGGCATAGAGAGACACAAACACCATCAACCTTGATAGAAACCTGATGGCTACCTATACTTGAGGAGAAGGATATGCAAAGAGTTCTGGGACATCCTCAATTGAAGTGATTCTCCTAAGAGAAAAGGCAAGAAATATTTCGAAAGATGTTGACCTTATATTTACTTGAAAATATTCCTTGTAAGCACACGATTTTCATCTCAGCAAGTGGTTGGGTACACTCAAGATACAGTAATGCTCTATTAGTTTAACCATGATCAATGAAGAGTCCTAGCACAGGAATTTTTCAAATTGTATCCTACCTCCCAAACTTGTGATTTTAATTCTCTGCTTTATTGTTTAACTTAATTTTTTTCTACCAAATATAAACGCAAGACATGCTTACTGTGAAAAGAAAATAAAATCATACAAGAAAATATAAAAGAAGAAAAAAATACATAGAATCTCATTATCCAAGTATTAATAACCCTTAATATATATCATGCCAGACTTTTATACACATAAATATCCAAGCACAGAGTATTAAATTTTCTAAAACTATTTTTAAATATTAATGATATTTGGAAACCTGCTTTTTATATTAGACATTACATAATATGAAAGAGGGAGATGTTTTAAATGTTGCCCTATTTAAGTGATCATATTGATTGTAGATTTCAGTTTTTCATATTGTAAATAATCTGACTATGAGTATGTATGCACATAGGTTACTGCACCTGCATTCAGGTATTCCTATAGAATTGGATTTCCTATAAGTAGGATCTCCGTAGCAGAGTGGGTACATATTTTGCGCTTTAATACACACCACCTAAATGACTCCCAGATAGGTTCTGTCACCGTATGAATGAGACTGTATCCCAAAAGTGACACCAAAACATCCACTTCTATTTTGTCAGTGTATAAGATGTTTTGATTTGATGACTAGCAAATTTGAATATCTTCTTGATACTTATCAAAACACTCCTATTTCTTCATTCTAAAAGAACTTTTTGTTGACATTCATATCTTTTTCTTATTAATTCAAAAGACTTTTATAGGTTACTGATAGTAACCTTTTGTCTGTTATACATGTGGAAACTTTATCCTTTAATTTGTGTCTGACTTTTAAGATTATTATATAGTAACTTCTATAAATATTCTTCTTTGCTTTTCCTGATTTTTGTGACATGCTTATATAGTTCTGCCAAACCCCAAGGTTATAAAAATATTTGACATATGATAAAAATAACAAAAACACAAATGAATTTTCAAAAATGTTTAAATCATCTTGATTTATTTTTATAGAAGAGTAAAAGGGGGAATTTATTTTTTACCAAATGGTTTGTCAATTGTGTCAACTCCATTTAGACAAACTCATTCTTTCTCTACCAATATGAAAAGCTTTTTATCATATGTTAAATTCCATATGTTCCTGTAACTGTGTTCCATATATATTTGTGTATCTATATCTATCTATAAATATATATTTAATTCAGTGTTTAACATTATTAAATGAATACATTTGATTCTAATTAAAGTTAAGATTTTTATTAATAATATATAAGGATATAGATTCATTTATTGAAAATTAATATTCACATTACCTACTCTTTTCATCCAAAATTATGAAATGTATGAAGCTCTCATTCTCTATGTTATTCTAACAAATATATTAATTATGTAAGTATACATATTATATAATGTTTTCTAATTGTTTATTTTGAGTTTATTAAAAAATCTTGGGGCTGAGTGCAGTGGTTCACACCTGTAATCCCAGCAATTTGGGAAGCCAAAGTGGGAGGATCTCTTGAGCCCAGGAGTTCGAGACATGCCTAGGCAACATAGTGAGACCTCATCTTTACAAAAAATTTAAAAATTAAAAACTCTTGTGTTTTTTGTTTGTTTGTTTTTACACAGGCCTGATGGCATGTGCCTGTGGTCCCAGCTACTCAGGAAGCTGAGGTGGGAGGAACAAGTAGGCATAGGAGGTGGAGGCTACAGTGAGCCATGATGGTGCCACTGAACTCCAGCCTAGGAGACTGAGTAAGGACCCTGTATCAAAAAGAAAGCACAACAAAACAATCTTGGTTTTTAAGATACATCAATCAAAACCAATCACTTTCATTCAATCTTATATTATTTATAATAGGTTTCAGTAGATTCTCCTGGTTTTTCTAGGTCCAGAATTAAAACTCAAAAATAATAATTTTGCCCTTAACTTTCTAAAAATGTTGCCTCATGCATTTTTAAATCTCTATTGCTAAAATAATTATACTAGGAATCAGTTTTGTTAAAATTATGTTATTTTGGGGGGAAGGGATGACTCTGTTTCCAATTTGTCTCCATATTTTGACAGTTACCTTGATGATAATATACATAAATAACACACATGGGGTTTGTGCTATATTTGTATAACTTCTAACCTGATTGCCATTTTATAAATTATCTTTTCTGCTAAGTCCAATCTGCTATCTATTTTACAGCTTTTATTTTGAGTTATTGTGTTTTTTTGTTTATAAAAGTTGGATTTGGTTCTTTTTCTTTCCAAATCTGTTGTTAGATTGAACATATGTTAAAGAACATCAATTTTTTAAAATATAGTGAGCTGAGTTGTTTAAAATCTGTGAATGGTAATTTTAATATTTGAATTCTGCATCTGGCTATATTATACCTGTTGTTTCTATTGGTTCTTCTTCAGAAGAACCAATTCTTCTTGCTGCCTTGTTTCTTTGTGTGCTTGATTATCTTTGAAAGCTTGCTGGTTATTACTTTTGAATGATTATTTGTGAGGATTCCCCATGATCCCAATTGACTATGTTCTTCCCTAGTGAGATACTGTGCTTGCATCTGCCAGGTAGCTGGGTACCTCGGAATATTATCCAAGTTCATGGATAGAAGTTACTTGACCAATCCCGGTAATGTAGGACATGGCTACAAAATCCTAATGGTGATTTAATTTCTTCTGTTTTTCGCTCAATAAATTCGGTATTGATGGAACGTACCTCAAAATAATAAGAGCTATTTATGACAAACCCACAGCTAATATCATACTGAATGGGCAAAAACTGGAAAAATTCCCTTTGAAAACTGGCACAAGACAGGGATGCCCTCTCTCACCACTCCTATTCAACATAGTGTTGGAAGTTCTGGCTAGGGCAATCAGGCAAGAGAAAGAAATCAAGGGTATCCAGTTAGGAAAAGAAGAAGTCAAATTGTCCCTGTTTGCAGATGACATGATGGTATATTTAGAAAACCCCATTGTCTCAGCCCAAAATCTCCTTAAGCTGATAAGCAACTTCAGCAAAGTCTCAGGATACAAAATTAATGTGCAAAAATCACAAGCATTCTTATACACCAGTAACAGACAAGCAGAGAGCCAAATCAGGAATGAACTTCCATTCACAATTGCTTCAAAGAGAATAAAATACCTAGGAATCCAGCTTACAAGGGATGTCAAGGACCTCTTCAAGGAGAACTACAAACCACTGCTCAGTGAAATCAAAGAGGACACAAACAAATGGAAGAACATACCATGCTCATGGATAGGAAGAATCAATATCGTGAAAATGGCCATACTGCCCAAGGTGATTTATAGATTCAATGCCATCCCATCAAGCTACCAATGACTTTCTTCACAGAATTGGAAAAAACGGCTTTAAAGTTCATATGGAACCAAAAAAGAGCCCGCATTGCCAAGACAATCCTAGGTCAAAAGGACAAAGCTGGAGGCGTCACGCTACCTGACTTCAAACTATACTACAAGGCTACAGTAACCAAAACAGCATGGTACTGGTACCACAACAGAGATATAGACCAATGGAACAGAACAGAGTCCTCAGAAATAATACCACACATCTACAGCCATCTGATCTTTGACAAACCTGAGAGAAACAAGAAATGGGGAAAGGATTCCCTATTTAATCAATGGTGCTGGGAAAATTGGCTAGCCATAAGTAGAAAGCTGAAACTGGATCCTTTCCTTACCCCTTATACGAAAATTAATTCAAGATGGATTAGAGACTTAAATGTTAGACCTAATACCATAAAAACCCTAGAAGAAAATCTAGGTAGTACCATTCAGGACATAGGCATGGGCAAGGACTTCATGTCTAAAACACCAAAAGCAATGGCAGCAAAAGCAAAAATTGACACATGGGATCTAATTAAACTAAAGAGCTTTTGCACAGCTAAAGAAACTACCATCAGAGTGAACAGGCAGCCTACAGAATGGGAGAAAATTTTTGCAACCTACTCATCTGACAAAGGGCTAATATCCAGAATCTACAAAGAACTCAAACAAATATACAAGAAAAAAACAAACAACCCCATCAAAAAGTGGGGAAAGGATATGAACAGACATTTCTCAAAAGAAGACATCCATACAGCCAACAGAGACACGAAAAAACGCTCATCATCACTCGCCATCAGAGAAATGCAAATCAAAACCACAATGAGATACCATCTCACACCAGTTAGAATGGCAATCATTAAGAAGTCAGAAAACAACAGGTGCTGGAGAGGATGTGGAGAAATAGGAACACTTTTACACTGTTGGTGGGATTGTAAACTAGTTCAACCATTATGGAAAACAGTATGGCGATTCCTCAAGGATCTAGAACTAGATGTACCATATGACCCAGCCATCCCACTACTGGGTATATACCCAAAGGATTATAAATTACTCTACTACAAAGACACATGCACACGTATGTTTATTGCGGCACTATTCACAATAGCAAAGACTTGGAATCAACCCCAATGTCCATCTGTGACAGACTGGATTAAGAAAATGTGGCACATATACACCATGGAATACTATGCAGCCATCAAAAACGATGAGTTTGCATCCTTTGTAGGGACATGGATGCAGCTGGAAACCATCATTCTGAGCAAACTATCACAAGAAGAGAAAACCAAACACCGCATGTTCTCACTCATAGGTGGGAACTGAACAATGAGATCACTTGGACTTGGGAAGGGGAACATCACACACTGGGGCCTATCATGGGGAGGGGGGAGGAGGGAGGGATTGCATTGGGGAGTTATACATGATATAAACGTCATGCACATGTACCCTAGAACTTAAAGTATAATAAAAATAAAAATAAAAAAATTAAAAAATAAAAAAAATTTCTTCTGTTTTTCTTCTGCTCTACTCAAAGCAGGGTAGGCTGCTTTGCATTTCAAGGTGTGGGATCTGGTAGTGGGTACAATCAGCATACACAAATAATGTTACCTAGTTAAATTTGAATTTCAGATTAATAACAAATCATTTTTAAAGTACAAAGATATCACAAATATTACATGGAGCAATACAGTTAAAAAAAATTTTCATTGTGTAGCTGAAAGTTGAACTTAACTGGATGACCTGCATTTCATCAGGCAATCATGGTAATGGGTTTAGTTCTTGTCCATACTTCATCCTGAGGGTATAAGTCTTAGTCATCCCAGATCAATGTTGGAGATGGGTGTCTTTTAGGAGTCCCACTCCTCATGGGAAGATTGTGGGCCTTGGCTTCTGTATGTCTTGTCTCACAACATTGCAAATAAATTCCAAGTACGCAGCATAGACAAATGCCCCCAAGAAAAATGACTTTGGTGTTCAAATATTCTGCTTATGTATTTGATTCTGATTATCTTCCCAAAGTGGTCTGGCAGCTGTCCACTCTCTTTTCAGCTTGTCAATGTTTTTAAAGAAATGGGTTTGCCTTTGGGAGGCCGAGGTGGATGGATCAAGAGGTCAGAAGTTCGAGATCAGCCTGGCCAATATGGTGAAACCCTATTTCAACTGAAAATAAAAAAATTAGCTGGGCATGGTGGCACGTGCCTGTAGTCCAAGCTACTCGGGAGGCTGAGGCAGAAGAATCACTTGAACCCAGGAGACAGAGGTTGTGGTGAGCCAAGATCGCGCCACTGGACTCCAGCCTGGGCAACAAAGGGAGACTCTGTCAAGAAAGAAACCAAGAAAGAAAGAAAGAGAGAAAGAGAGAGAGGAAAGGAAAGGAAAGGAAAAGAAAGGAAAGGAAAGGAAAGGAAAGGAAAGGAAAGGAAAGGAAAGGAAAGGAAAGGAGGAAGAAAGAAAGAAAGAGATAAAGAAATGTGTTTGCTTCAATTGGTGGTTTCTACCCCAGCATTTTGTTGTTGTTTGAGCAGGAGAGATGGCCTGAAAAACCTAGTATGAATTACTGACAAAGTTGTGGGGACCATTTTTAGCCACTGAAGACTGAAGGCTGTGTCTTTCCAAACTACTGAGCAGTACAATTGCATATGAAGTGTATGAAAAGGTAGTATTTCTGCAATAGGCATAGCTTTATTTGCAGATATATTTTCATACCTTAAGCACTAGTAAATGGAACATGTAAAACTGGAAATTTTGTCCCAACTGGAATTGATTACTCCTTCTTCAGAGCTCTCAAAGCAATTTGTAACTTAATATAACACTAAACCTTTCTCCAAAGTATAGATTTGTACATACACACCTGTCCTGCCCTTTCGATTGAAGGCTTCCTGATGGCATAGTTTTGTTTCCTCACCTTCAAATTCCAAATAGCCCCAATAAAGTGGTGGCTAAAATGCTTTCAACACTCAAAAGGTGTGTGTTAAATTACATTGAATGAAAAGGACACTGGTAGACATTTTATCCAAAACCAAAGGTAATATACTTCCTAACATTTAAAAAAGACATAGAGATGCAAACAGGAGAAGCCAAGTTGGTGGCAGATGTAATATGTGAACATTATTTAAGAAGGGAAGCAGGGCTGCTACATGCTATTAACACTTAATTTTGAATCAATTTGCCAGTGGCCCATATAGGGGGCAGTACTTTGAAGAAAGGGCACAGGAGAGATATATGTTAATGAGGACAGAAGAAGGGTTATGACTGGAGCCTGCAGGATCACATGATCTAATGGGATGCCATCCCTTGTGTGCAGTTCCTGGTTTTCTAACCCCTGCAGATCAGGGTTTTAGAAAGGCAGGAACTGCACACAAGGGATGGACTAGGAAGCAGGCTGGAACAACATATGTAGGTGTATAGAATTGGAAACAGGAATATGGGAGAAAAATGATTTCTACTTTCAATTGTGCCTACATTGAATAACAAACCTCCAGCAGACTTTAAAATTCTCACTAAGTAGGAGCAAAAAAAGGAATTTGGGATATAGGCAAGGATCCCAGGAAGCTATATCCAAACCTCCTACAGCTTATCTCCTTGTGATAAGGAATGTTCACCCTAAGAAGTTATTTGATAAGGCATCTGTAAATCCCTCTGTGCTAAAAGCAGCCCATCTCCTCATTCTGTATCCCTGTCTTCATCAGGGGAATTTGGGTGGAAGCGCCTGCCTTAGGGCCTCAAAAACGTACCGAACAACGAAGCAAATGAGGGGATTAGTATCATTAAAGGGCACCACAAGCAGTGTCCAGAGCTGAGCAATCAGTCATAATCTGATTCATCATCCTGCACAGGGCAGGGAAGGCAGGATAAACACAGTATGAGTCCAGATAGAGGAAAGCAGGCAATAATGACTGAAGGGTTTTTCTTGAGAAATTGCATGAACACGTGGTTTTGTGGCTGCTGTGTGTTTGGCTTGATGTTCTAAGTACTGCCAAATGAGTGTATTCCTCTGCCTTAAAAGATAGGATAGTTGATTATATTTGTCAGCTTGGCTGGGTCACAGGGTGTCCAGATATTTAGTCAAACAATATTCTGGGTATTTCTGTTAGGGTGTTTTGAATGAGAGTAACATTTCAGTCAATGGATTTTCAGTAAAGCAAATTGTGCCAGAAAATGTGGTGGACTTCATCCTAGCAGTTGAAGGCCTTAATATGACAAAAAGACTATCCTGTCCTGAGTGAGAATTCTCCAGTAGCCTGCCTTTGGATTTCATCTACAACATCAGCTCTTTCCAGTTCTACAGCAGACTGCCTTTGGACTTGAACCAAAACATCAGCCCTCCTGGTTCTCTAGCTTGCCATCCTATCCAGCAGTTTTTAAACTGGTCAGCCTCTACAGTTGCATGAGCCAATTCTTCATAATAAATCTGTGTATACATTTATGCCTAATTGGCTCTGTTTCTCTGGAGACCTCTGACTAACACAGAAGGGACACTCACAGAGGAGGGAAAGAAGTTATATGGGCAAACAAAGTACAATTAGCTTCACCCTGGACCCCGGAGAAGTAAGATTTTTAAATACTTTTCAGGAGCAATTTCTCTATTTCCTTCTAGTTTGAGCTCCTGAGTTCTGTCATAATGTTAATTGTTAAAAGAGCCTACTGATAGGCAGAATGTTAGGTGGGTTTGTTGGACACATAATGTCCATTTCAGAGGAATCCAGTTTCTTGTCAAGCCTGACTCCAAAAGAGAGAGATTCACAAAATGTTTTGTTACCATTGCCAACCAGAAACAATGCCAAATTTTACCACTAAAGGAAGCGAGCATTTTTTAAAAATTTGCTACCATTTGACTACCTTTTCTATGCAACTTACGGTCTGAAAAAAATAAAATAAAATAGTTGTTAGAAATTTTGCTCAGGTGGAATGACTGATCCCCCCGCTCTTCTTACTGGTCACATCCATAAGAAACGGGGAGTGGTGGAGGATATGAGAATGAACCCAAGGTACCACCTCATCCTCTAAAAAGCCTCACACAGAGACTTAGCTCCCCATGTCCAAAGCTCAAACATCACTAGTTTTAAATGTTTTATATCAGAGAGAGGTGCCTTTTTTTTTCTTTCCCATGTTTATAGAGAGTTATGCTTGAGCCTAATATCTGTATAGAAATAAATCACCTGAACATGGAAAGAACAAAAGAAAATCATGACACAGACAGCTGTCCATGGAAAGGCATTGTCTGGAAAGCCACAGGTTGTGATGGGGCAGAGACTACCCAGGAAGTATTATTTCATGTCTAGTTCTATGATAGTATATATTTTAACACTACAATTCCACTAATTTACTCTCTAATTTGGAAATAATGATCATCCTGATTTTGGATGAACTGGGGACTCTGGTAGCCATCTGTTTAGTACACACGGTGTAGTGTCACAGTTACAAGCACAGGCTCTAGGTTGAACCGCTAGGCCCAATCCCAGGTTCACCACTTGCTAGGCATCGGCGACAAGTTACTTATCCTCTGTACATCCATTTCCTGTTTGAGAAGTATAAGTTCCTATTGTTAACAATAATAGAGAATATGCTTCATAGGATTGCTGTGAGAACTGAACAAAACGACTCATTCAAGGTGCCTAGGATGTAGGAAATTCTCAATAAATGCTATTTATTATTAGAAACACTATTATTTAAAGAGTTCACATAAATCACGAGTCCTTCAGCGAAAGCTTTAGATAGACAATAAGCAAAAGAGATAAGAGCCCTACATGAAGTGGCTGTGAAATGAGAAGAATTGCCTAGCATCCCTTTACAAATAATTACCCTGTTAAACTATTCTGTACTTGCTGCAAAGAGGAAGCTGGTCCATCTGTGGACAGCCACAGGCATTGCCTCCATGTAGAGAAACATTAGGGATCATTCAATCCTGTAGTCCTGTTGGTTCTAACTTCAGATAAGTAAGATAAATAAACTCCCGACCAAATAAGAGCCAGCTCTGCCTGGGAATAATTTATAAATTGATTTATCAAAGTTTAATTAAGTCATTCCCTCATAGTTTCTTTCTTGAGCTTTTTACAACTACCAGGAACTTTTCTTATTGAGATAAATTATATAAATTACATAAATATTTTAGTATGTACTAAATGTTCATTTCTCCCAAATTTAAACTGATAGTGCTTATTTGTAAATTCATTATTGCACATCCATGAGCTAATGCAAACCATAAAAAATAATAACGGTATAAAATGGGTTAATTTTTACCATATTTGAAAGAATTGAGTCCTCAAGGTTCTCAACAAGACTGAACTCCATGAAAATAAAGCTCCAGGGGAGGAAACAGCCTGCATTTGCTCTGTCTGCTTTGTTAGATTCCCAGGACACTCATCCATCCATTCCCTAACCTCATTCTTGACTGAGGGGAAAAAAATTAACCTGATAATTTGTTATTCTTATCTAGATTGTTGTCTTCTGCCTGACCACAAGTGAATAAAACAATTTGAATTGTTCCATGTATAAGAGAAGAAATTTTGAAAACAGATTCCATTCTAGAGTTGCTCATAATATTAAAAGTGAACTAACTCTGCTATTTGTGGTGCATATGAATTATTTGAAAACTATGGCTATTGAGAGTAGCAAAGATTCTGGGCCTGACACTGTCAACTCCCTCTATGAGAATCTCTTGTGGACATCTCACTACAGAGGAAGATCAATCACAATCTCACCTTCCTGAGAAAGAGACTCATCCTTCAGCCTGAACTTGGCCTTGAGAAGGAGAAAACACAGAAAGGAAATCTCTCCCTCTCTGTCTGGGAAAGGCCAACATGTCTTGGAGACAGATTTGGGTTGGAAAGTGTTAAGATGGCAATCTTCATCATGAAGCAGCCCTGAGGTTAAAAAAGGAGGGATCAAGTAAGGGTGTCCTGGAAGAAACCTAGTCCTTATTAGTGACCCTGTGCTGATTTCATTACAGCTCTATCTTGGTATTTCATGAGGCTCTCTAAAGACTTCCAGCCAACCTCAGATTTTCACAAAGGCAAAATAAAGGGAAGAATGATTTTTATCTTGTGAGTGTCAAAAGAGTGAATGTCTTGAGATCCAGCAGGGTAGCATGGTGAAGAAGGCAGTCATGTTGATAGCAGTGCTGGTAATGGTGGTGATGGCCTTATTCAAATAAAAAGAGCCAGTCTTAGAAAAACAGAATCTGATGGGGTCATTCAGGACTCCCTCCTCACTGAGAAGATCTCTTTCAGAGTTCAGTTTTAGAGAGATTTGTTTCACATTTTTGAATGTGCAGAACTGTTAATCACTTAAATTGATAGCATATCTCATTTACTTTACATTTTTATTTTTTTTAACATGTTTAAAATACTACATATCTATGTAGGAGTATATTACATATGTGTGTATTTTTATTGAAAAAATATTCCTGCAATTTATAGGCATGCAAAATGTAGCATAATAAGTATCCTTCCAACCAAAGAATAGAAGGAAATTTTCTCAAACTGTATTTGAGGAAAACCTATAGCTAATATCATATTTAATATTAAAAGACTACATATTTTACTCTTAAGATCAGGATTTAGAAAGAATGCTTCCTCTCACTCCTTCTATTCAACTCCTTCCATTCCCTAGAATCTCCAATGTAATAAAAGAATAAAATGAAATAAAGGTATAAAAATTGAAAAGGAAAAATAAAACTATCTTTATTCTCAGACAACATTAATAGTGTGTGAAGAATATCCTAAGAAATTTACAAAAAGATACTAGAATTAATAAGTGACTTTGACAAGGTTGCAGGAAACAATATCGATGAACAAAGATCAATTGCATGTATATAAACTAGCAATGAAATCATTGAATTTAAAATTAAATTAATAATTCAATTTATAATAGCATTCAAAAACATGAAACACTTGGCCAGGCATGGTGGCTCACGCCTGTAACCCCAGCACTTTGGGAGGCTGAGACAGGAGGATCACGAGGACAGGAAATTGAGACCATCCTGGCTAACACGGTGAAACCCTGTCTCCACTAAAAATACAAAGAATTAGCCGGGTGTGGTGGCGGGCCCCTGTAGTCTCAGCTACTGGGGAGGCTGAGGCAGGAGAATGGTGTGAACTTGGGAGGTGGAGCTTTCAGTGAGCAGAGATCACGCCATTGCACTCCAGCCTGGGCGATAGAGCCAAATTCCATCTCAAAATAAAACATGAAACACTTAAGGATAAATTTAACAAGGATGTGAAAACTACTAAAATCATACCCCTAGTTAAAAAAATATTAAAGAAGAACTAAATAAATGAAGACATGCACATGATTTTCATGGATTTGATGAATTCATATTGCTGTCACTGCAGTCCCAATCAAAATACCGTCATACATTTTTGCACAAACTGACAACCCAAGTCCAAAATATAATTGAAACACAAAGGAGCTAGAATGGTCAAACTATTTTTAGAAAAGAAGTACAAAGTTGAACTGCCCCTAATTTCAAGTAAAGTTACAGTAATCAAGAGAGTGTCATATTGATGTAAAAATAGACATACACATCCATGGAATAGAATCAAGAATTCAGAAATAGATCTACACATTAATTTTTCATAAATCGCTAATGGAAAAAGGAGCATATTTTTCCATAAATTATGTGGGAACCACTGGATATTGATATGGAATGGACCTTATACTATACATAAAATTAATTCAAATAGATCATAGACCTGTTTGTAACAGTTAAGATTATGAAACTTCTAAAAGAAAACATAAGAGAAAATATGATTATGAGATAGACAAGGATTTCTTAGGAACAAAAAACACAATGCATATAAGAAAAAATTATTTATTGAATTTAATCAAAATTTGAATTTTTACTATTCAAAAAGACGCCATTTTAAAAAATGGTGAGTCAGAGACTGAGCAAGTATTCACAGCATGTACATGTATAATATCTGACAAAATACTTGTATCTTAAACATGTAAAGAAATCTTTATAAGAAAATAAACAACATATTTAAAAATACAAAAATATTTCAATAGACATTTCACAAAATAAGAAACTAGAGTAATCATTAAGGACATGAAAAGATGCTCATCCCCATTATTCAACAGGAAAATGCACATTTTAACCATAATTTTATGTTCCACTATCTACCTATAAAAATAGCTAAAATTAAAAAGCCTGACTATACCAAATATTGCTAAGGATATGAAGCAACTGAAACTCGACTCTTTACTGGTAGGAATGTAAAATGACCCAACCACTTTAAAAAATAGTTCGGCAATTTCTTTGAAGGATACACAGACACCTACAAAATGATTCAGCCATTCCACTTCTAGGTTCTAGGTATTTACACAAGAGAAATGACACTGTATGTCCATGCAGAGACTTGTACACAAATGTTCATGGAATCTTTATTCATACTATCTGTAACTGGATACTACCCAAACGTCTATAAACAGGTAAATAAACAAATTATGCTATATCTGTACAATGGTGTATAGGAAGGACCAAACTACAAATACATGGAATGTGAATGAAACTTAAAGTTATTATGTAGAGTGAAAGCAACCAGACTCAAAACAGCATATACTCTAGGTTTACGTTTGTTTGAATCTCTGAAAAAGACAAATCTAACCTACAAGGACAGAAGGCGGATCAATGGTTGCTTAGGACCTCAGCTGTGAAAGGAGTTGATTTGGAATGGGCAAAGGACTCTATCACGATGATTAAAACATTCTGCACCTTGATTGCAGAGATGGTTATATAGGTGTATACGTTTATCAAAACTCATCAAATTATATACTTAAAGTGAGTACATTGTGTTGTGTGTAAGTTATTTCTCAAGTCAATAGTAATAAATTTCATTGAAATATAAATGTCAAAACTTAGCCAAAAAATAGTCCTGCCTTCTTTTTCCATTGCTATTTTCCCTTCTTCAGGCCAGCCTGTCTATAATACCTATAAATAAAAGTGTGTTGTTACCTTCCTGTTAGGGTCAATGAGGCATGAACACAGAAAACTAAACATCTTCATAAAAAGTGCAAAAAAAAAAGTCAATCTATCATGAAAACAGTTTACATTTTTTAATGCTTATAGCTGATTAAATGAGCATTATTTAAACATCATTTAACTCCATTTCCTTTCTTTTCATTCAGTTGTAGAAATACAAGGATATCGTCTGAACTTTTCCATAGGCAAAAATAGCCACATCAACCAAAAAATGAAAAGGCAGAAATAAGACCTTTAATTTTTTAAAAAATTAAATCTGCTGCCTGATTGCCATCAAAGATAGTCTTATTTCATAAACTCTGGGAGTTTATGAAATAAGATACATAAAATGCATAAATACATAAAATGACTGACCAAACTGTTGGAAACATTAACTCTATTAAAAGATTATTTCTTGTGCCTCTCAAGAGTGCAAAAATACAGAGGAAAACTCTCCCTGTCATCTTGCCCTCCCTATACATGACTTACATGCCAAGTGTTGCCCTTAGCACTTTCTCGTGCTTTTGACCAAGCAGGAGCAGAAGCTCAGAGTGACTGTCTGCTGTGCAATTGAACCTTAGCTGAAATTATTTGAGAAAAAAAATCGCTGAGCAAAGTCTGCTGCTATTTTTTCTGATTCCCAGCCCCTGGGGCTTAGATTTTACATCAAGATGCAGATGTCGTGAAGAAGGTCGGTGGAAATGATTGATAGACAGGGTCTAGGAAACACTGCTGGAGTTCCCAGTGTCGAGAAGATAAAACTTTCCATTTGTTTAAATGGAAGAAATAGCCAGTATGAAAAAAATAACTTACAAATACTAGTTCTTTCTTCCTTCTCTTTTCAAAAGTACGTTTAATCCAGAAAATCACTGTGCAAATTCTGTCTTCCATCCAGCTTTCACTCCCTAGTCCTAACTTGCTAGCATGTTAAAAATGCTGTTACTAGAGTGGATAAAGTCACACACAAAAAAATATATATAGAAAAATTGAAAACTAGAAAAGATCTAAGACAGTGGTTGCCAAAAAAGAGAAAATTATACTGTGAGAAATATGAGGAGACTTTCAAAAATAAGTCCACCAACTCTTACTTGTCTACCAATTTGATTGCTCTGTCCTGTCCTCTTTGACGAATGTGACTGATGTCCCTGGTCTGTTCACGTTAGTGATGCCCCATGTATGTACACACACACACACACACACACACACACACACACGCACACACTGGCAATGCTCATGCCTTTATTCACTCACTAACCTAAAGAACAAAGCATCAATCTGCAGAAGTACATTCAGACTTGTATGTCTGCTATCATATTGATTCCTACAGAAAATTAACTCAAACAGTGAATCACCAATATATTCATTTGTTTAGCATATTTCCACAATCTGTTAGATTCTTCATTGACTTTGTTTTCCAAATATTTTTCAGCACATCAAAAATGCTTTTAGTCCTAGATGTATAAGGTCCAAAGATGCTTGAAATTAATGGATTTGTAAATTTCAACATAAATGTAAAATCACTCTAAGGATAAGGAAATGAAAGAAGCCTGGAGTGGTGGCATGTGTTTTAGTTTCAGTTACTCGAAAGGCTGAGGCAGGGGAATCGCTTGAGCCCGGGAGTTTGAGGCTGTAGTGTGATATGATCATGCCGTAAATAACCACTGCAGTTCATTCTCCCTTCTTCCCTTTCTCACTTTCTCTTCCTCTTTCCTTCTTCCTATATCTTTTGAAAATCGAAATCACAAATGAATGTTTTGTGATTTGTTTACTCATTTATATCTGTAAAATACTTACATTTATTTTGCACATGTTCATGTGTCTTTGTAATATTTTCTGCCATTTTGCATGCCATATGACTTTTCTCTCCATCTCCTATAAGAACTTGGAGGACAGAGTTGATAAATTCTTTTATTTTGGCAATCTTCTCCCTTCACCTGCACCCACTACAGTTACCAAAATGTATATAGCATCTTGTAAAAGATTCTGCTCAGAATTGGTACTTGGTAAATTTGTATTCTCTAAGTGAAGAGAATTAAATACACCAAATAGAATTATACTTGTCTATGAAATTAGGTAAATATATCAAAATCACTGCAATACAAAGAAGCAATCACTTTTCAAATGACACTGACTAGTCTAAACATAGATTTACGTTCATCATACTTTCCAAAGTTGACACTACAAGGAGAGTCTTTTCCTAATCCTGAAAAAAAACTAAATATTTGTAGGATTAACACAGATTTGGTGTTTCGCATTAATGGTGTCCACTTGATATACACATCACTCATCGATCATACTAAAATCCTGAGACTAAATTTGAATTACCTGTGAATCATTTTCAGAACTTAAGAAATATTCATGCATTCTACACTTGCAGCTTTGAAGTCTTGAGAAGATCAAAGAGACTGTTCAGCTGTGAAAACCTTCTTAAGAGCTTTCTAAAACTTTACACATCATACACATTTCACATGTAAGACAAGATTTAGGAGAATTTAGGCCACAGTGGTATAAATGTCAGACTCATTTGCTTATAAGATAAATAATGTAAATGTTCTTCTATAACAGCTATGATCAAATTCTGCTTTTTGATAAAATACAGAAGCAGATGGTCTGCTCAGGATGATTAAAGCTAAGTAAAGTATTTTAATATGACTAATTTAGAGAGAGAAGGAAGGAAGGAGGGAGGGTAAGTGGAAAGTTGAGAGGAAGGAAAAAAAAGAAAATGTTCTATTTAAATAATGATATTTATAGTTAAAAGAGCTAGTAATGATCTGGCGCAACAGATTTATTTTTTCAATTGGGGAAACTGAGGCCTAGAGTTTAGAAGTAACCTGCCACTTTTTTTGTTTCACTTTGCTATTAGGATACCACCTGTCTCATTATATATCCTAAATATGATTATATATCCTAAATATGATTATATATCCTAAATACGATGTCCAAAAAAATCAACCTGTCATCTACACTAATTAAAGAAAAAGCAGACTTTCTTAATCTAACTAGAATCCCAAGATAAGGTATTTTCATTCTGAAAAAAAAAAAAAAAAGAAAAAACTGGTACACAGTCACACATTGCTTAATGATGGGGATACATTCTGAGAAATGCATCATTGGGCGACTTCGTCTTTGTGTGAACATCATGGAGTGTGCATACACAAACCTAGATGGTACAGCCTTCCACACATGTAGGCTAAATTGCTCCTATGCTACAAACCTGCACAGCATGTTACTGTACGAATACTGTAGTCAATTGTAATACAATGGTAAGGATTTGTGTATTTAAACTTATCTAAACATAGAAAAGGTCAGAGAAATGCAGCAAAAAATATATATTTTTTAAATGGTATACCTGCATGACCTTTATTATAGATGGAGCTTGCAGAGCTGAAAGTTGCTCTGGGTGAGTCAGTAAGTGAATACTGGGTGAATGTAAATGCCTAGAATATTACTGTTTACTACCGAAGACTTTATAAATATTGCACACAAGTTGCACCAAACTTACCTTTTTAAAATTTCTTTCTTCAATAACAAATGAATCTTAGCTCCCTGTAAGTTTTTTACTTTATGCACTTTTTAATTGTTTTAATTTATCTTTTTGATTCTTTTGAAGTAATGCTCACATCGAGTACAAGAGAAAATTATGCAATCAACAAATGTAATAAACACAAGATTTATGAGGCTTCTGCTGGTGTAACCGGGCATACTGCTTTACAGTAAACATTTTTTTATAGGTAGAAGGAGTACATTGTAAAATAATAATTAAAAGTATAGTATAATACATATGTAAACTAGTAACACAGTCATTCATTGTTATTATCAAGTAGTATATACTGTACATGCTATAATTGTATATGACTGGCAATGCAGTAGGTTTGTTCACACCAGCATCACCACAAACACGTGAGAAATCACCACCAACATGTGAGTAATGCATTGCATCATACATGCAATAAGAAATTTTTCAGCTTCAGGCCGGGCGTGGTGGCTCAAGCCTGTAATCCCAGCACTTTGAGAGGCCGAGACGGGCGGATCACGAGGTCGGGAGATCGAGACTACCCTGGCTAATCCGGTGAAACCCCGTCTCTACTAAAAAATACAAAAAAAAAAAAAAAAAAACTAGCCGGGCGAGGTGGCGGGCGCCTGTAGTCCCAGCTACTCCGGAGGCTGAGGCAGGAGAATGGCGGGAACCTGGGAGGCGGAGCTTGCAGTGAGCTGAGATCCGGCCACTGCACTCCAGCCTGGGCGACAGAGCGAGACTCCGTCTCAAAACAAAAAAAAAAAAGAAATTTTTCAGCTTCATTATAACCCTATGGGACCACTGTGGTATGTGGTCCATCGATGACTAAAACATTGTGGAACAGCATGTAACTGTATTTAATAAACAAGGGAAAATGACAAACCTAGACTCAATCTCTAGACCTCTAAGGAATATAAAACTGGGAAATATGTATATACCCAAATATGTTGAGCAAAAACCACGGATATAGACTGCATGCTTCCTTCAACCAGAGTTCAAGGAGAGAGTGTAAATTAATAGAAAGTAAATAGGCTTTGGAGTTAAAACAAAATAATAATGATAATTGAATTCGAATTCCATATCTAATCCTTAATGATTACGTGTTATGGGGCAAGAAACATAACTAAACCGTCTTCATTTTCTGTCATTCTTAAAATGAGTATAATAATGCCCATGTTATTATACAGTTGTACTAAAGATTATAGGAAGTTACACATTTAAAAGACTTAGTACAAAGCCTGGCACATAAAATCCTCAATCAATTTTACTTACTATTTATTACTTTTATTATTGTTATCTTTTTAGTTTCACTGTTTAATCACAAAATCATAGGTTCACATTCAAAAAAGCACCTAGGGCCGGGCGCAGTGGCTCATGCCTGTAATCCCAGCACTTTGGGAGGCTGAGGTGGGCAGATCGCTTGAGGTCAGGAGTTCAAGACCAGCCTGGCCAACATGGTGAAAACCCATCCCTACTAAAAAATACAAAAATTAGCCAGGCATGGTGGCATGCGCATGTAATCCCTGCTATTCCGGAGGCTGAGGCATGAGAATCATTTGAACCTGGGAGGCAGACACTGCAGTGAGCCGAGATCCAGGTGAGTGAGCCAAGAGACTCTGTCTCAAAAAAAAAAAAAAATAGAAAGAAAGAAAAAGACAAAAAAGCACCTAGGGCCGGGCGCAGTGGCTCATGCCTGTAATCCCAGCACTTTGGGAGGCTGAGGTGGGCAGATCGCTTGAGGTCAGGAGTTCAAGACCAGCCTGGCCAACATGGTGAAAACCCATCCCTACTAAAAAATACAAAAATTAGCCAGGCATGGTGGCATGCGCATGTAATCCCTGCTATTCCGGAGGCTGAGGCATGAGAATCATTTGAACCTGGGAGGCAGACACTGCAGTGAGCCGAGATCCAGGTGAGTGAGCCAGAGACTCTGTCTCAAAAAAAAAAAAAAATAGAAAGAAAGAAAAAGACAAAAAAGCACCTAGGGCCGGGCGCAGTGGCTCATGCCTGTAATCCCAGCACTTTGGGAGGCTGAGGTGGGCAGATCGCTTGAGGTCAGGAGTTCAAGACCAGCCTGGCCAACATGGTGAAAACCCATCCCTACTAAAAAATACAAAAATTAGCCAGGCATGGTGGCATGCGCATGTAATCCCTGCTATTCCGGAGGCTGAGGCATGAGAATCATTTGAACCTGGGAGGCAGACACTGCAGTGAGCCGAGATCCAGGTGAGTGAGCCAAGAGACTCTGTCTCAAAAAAAAAAAAAAATAGAAAGAAAGAAAAAGACAAAAAAGCACCTAGGGCCGGGCGCAGTGGCTCATGCCTGTAATCCCAGCACTTTGGGAGGCTGAGGTGGGCAGATCGCTTGAGGTCAGGAGTTCAAGACCAGCCTGGCCAACATGGTGAAAACCCATCCCTACTAAAAAATACAAAAATTAGCCAGGCATGGTGGCATGCGCATGTAATCCCTGCTATTCCGGAGGCTGAGGCATGAGAATCATTTGAACCTGGGAGGCAGACACTGCAGTGAGCCGAGATCCAGGTGAGTGAGCCAGAGACTCTGTCTCAAAAAAAAAAAAAAATAGAAAGAAAGAAAAAGACAAAAAAGCACCTAGTTTCTCGCCTGATTCTCATCTTTGCAGGAGACTCTAAAGCTTAATTGTTTTGCATGGTGGTTCAAACTAACAAGCGATTGATTCAAATGTTGGAATGTTAATCTTTTCATTTAAGATGGAAATCAGCTATGTCGAGTGGGCACCTATACTGGAGAGACCAAATTGTATAACCAGGCATGTGTCATAGTCGTTACAAAAGAAGTTGAAAATATTAATAATAGCAAATATTGATCAGATGGTTATTATGTGTGGAGCAGTTTTCTCAGATTACTTCATTGATCCAATAGCAATCTTATAAATTAGGCACTATTGGGGGGCGGAGCAAGATGGCCGAATAGGAACAGCTCCAGTCTCCAACTCCCAGCGCGAGCGACACAGAAGACCGGTGATTTCTGCATTTTCAACTGAGGTACTGGGGTCATCTCACTAGGGAGTGCCGGACAATCGGTGCTGGTCAGCTGCTGCAGCCTGACCAGCGTGAGCTGAAGCAGGGCGAGGCATTGCCTCACCTGGAAGCGCAAGGGGGAAGGAAATCCGTTTTCCTAGCCAGGGGAACTGAGACACACAACACCTGGAAAATCGGGTAACTCCCACCCCAATACTGCGCTTTAAGGAAACAGGCACACCAGGAGAATATATCCCACACCTGGCCGGGAGGGTCCCACGCCCACGGAGCCTCCCTCACTGCTAACACAGCAGTCTGCCGCGATCTATCCGCAAGGCAACAGCGAGGCTGGGGGAGGGGCGCCCGCCATTGCTGAGGCTTAAGTAGGTAAACAAAGCCGCTGGGAAGCTCAAACTGGGTGGAGCTCACAGCAGATCAAGGAAGCCTGCCTGTCTCTGTAGTCTCCACCTCTGGGGACAGCGCACAGCTGAAGTCCAACAGGGGAAGCAGCGGGGGCCGGTGTAGACGCAAACGACTCTGTCTGACAGCATTGGGGAGAGCCGTGGATCTCCCAACGCAGAGGTTCAGATCTGAGAACGGACAGACTGCCTGCTCAGGTGGGTCCCTGACCCCTGAGTAGCCTAGCTGGGAGACATCCCCCACTAGAGGCAGTCTGACACCCCACACCTCACAGGGTGGAGTCATCCCTGAGAGGAAACTTCCAAAGGAAGAATCAGACAGGTACACTCACTGTTCAGCAATATTCTATCTTCGGCAACCTCTGCTGCTGATACCCAGGCAAACAGGGTCTGGAGTGGACCTCAAGCAATCTCCAACAGACCAACAGACAGTCCTTCTGACTGTCAGATGGAAAACGATCAAACAGGAAGGACACCTATACCAAAACCCCATCAGTACGTCACCATCATCAAAGACCAGAGACAGATAAAACCACAAAGATGGGGAAGAAGCAGGGCAGAAAAGCTGGAAATTCAAAAAATAAGAGCGCATCTCCCCCTGCAGAGGAGCGCAGCCCATCGCCAGCAACGGATCAAAGCTGGTCAGAGAATGTCTTTGATGAGATGAGAGAAGAAGGCTTCAGTCCATCAAACTTCTCAGAGCTAAAGGAGGAATTACGTACCCAGCGCAAAGAAACTAAAAATCTTGAAAAAAGAGTGGAAGAATTGACAGCTAGACTAATTAATGCAGAGAAGATCATAACGAAATGACAGAGATGAAAACCATGACACGAGAAATACGTGACAAATGCACAAGCTTCAGTAACCGACTCGATCAACTGGAAGAAAGAGTATCAGCGATTGAGGATCAAATGAATGAAATGAAGCGAGAAGAGAAACCAAAAGAAAAAAGAAGAAAAAGAAATGAACAAAGCCTGCAAGAAGTATGGGATTATGTAAAAAGACCAAATCTACGTCTGATTGGGGTGCCTGAAAGTGAGGGGGAAAATGGAACCAAGTTGGAAAACACTCTTCAGGATATCATCCAGGAGAACTTCCCCAACCTAGTAGGGCAGGCCAACATTCAAATTCAGGAAATACAGAGAACGCCACAAAGACACTCCTCCAGAAGAGCAACTCCAAGACACATAATTGCCAGATTCACCAAAGTTGAAATGAAGGAAAAAATCTTAAGGGCAGCCAGAGAGAAAGGTCGGGTTACCCACAAAGGGAAGCCCATCAGACTAAGAGCAGATCTCTTGACAGAAACTCTACAAGCCAGAAGAGAGTGGGGGCCAATATTCAACGTTCTTAAAGAAAAGAATTTTCAACCCAGAATTTCATATCCAGCCAAACTAAGTTTCATCAGTGAAGGAGAAATAAAATTCTTTACAGATAAGCAAATGCTTAGAGATTTTGTCACCACCAGGCCTGCCTTACAAGAGACCCTGAAGGAAGCCCTAAACATGGAAAGGAACAACCGGTACCAGCCATTGCAAAAACATGCCAAAATGTAAAGACCATCAAGGCTAGGAAGAAACTGCATCAACTAACGAGCAAAATAACCAGTTAAGATCATAATGGCAGGATCAAGTTCACATATAACAATATTAACCTTAAATGTAAATGGCCTAAATGCTCCAATTAAAAGACACAGACTGGCAAACTGGATAAAGAGTCAAGACCCATCAGTCTGCTGTATTCAGGAGACCCATCTCACATGCAGAGACATACATAGGCTCAAAATAAAGGGATGCAGGAAGATCTGCTAAGCAAATGGAGAACAAAAAATAGCAGGGGTTGCAATCCTAGTCTCTGATAAAACAGACTTTAAACCATCAAAGATCAAAAGAGACAAAGAAGGCCATTACATAATGGTAAAGGGATCAATTCAACAGGAAGAGCTAACTCTCCTAAATATATATGCACCCAATACAGGAGCACCCAGATTCATAAAGCAAGTCCTTAGAGACCTACAAAGAGACCTAGACTCCCATACAATAATAATGGGAGACTTCAACACTGCACTGTCAACATTAGACAGATCAACGAGACAGAAAGTTAACAAGGATATCCAGGAATTGAACTCCTCTCTGCACCAAGCGGACGTAATAGACATCTATAGAACTCTCCACCCCAAATCAACAGAATATACATTCTTCTCAGCACCACATCACACTTATTCCAAAATTGACCACATAATTGGAAGTAAAGCACTCCTCAGCAAATGTACAAGAACAGAAATTATAACAAACTGTCTCTCAGACCACAGTGCAATCAAACTAGAACTCAGGACTAAGAAACTCAATCAAAACCGCTCAACTACATGGAAACTGAACAACCTGCTCCTGAATGACTACTGGGTACATAACGAAATGAAAGCAGAAATAAAGATGTTCTTTGAAACCAATGAGAACAAAGATACAACATACCAGAATCTCTGGGACACATTTAAAGCAGTGTGTAGAGGGAAATTTATAGCACTAAATGCCCACAAGAGAAAGCAGGAAAGATCTAAAATTGACACTCTAACATCACAATTAAAAGAACTAGAGAGGCAAGAGCAAACACATTCAAAAGCTAGCAGAAGGCAAGAAATAACTAAGATCAGAGCAGAACTGAAGGAGATAGAGACACAAAAAACCCTCCAAAAAATCAATGAATCCAGGAGTTGGTTTTTTGAAAAGATCAACAAAATTGACAGACCGCTAGCAAGACTAATAAAGAAGAAAAGAGAGACGAATCAAATAGACGCAATAAAAAATGATAAAGGGGATATCACCACTGACCCCAAAGAAATACAAACTACCATCAGAGAATACTATAAATGCCTCTATGCAAATCAACTAGAAAATCTAGAAGAAATGGATAATTTCCTGGACACTTACACTCTCCCAAGACTAAACCAGGAAGAAGTTGAATCCCTGAATAGACCAATAGCAGGCTCTGAAATTGAGGCAACAATTAATAGCCTACCCACCAAAAAAAGTCCAGGACCAGATGGATTCACAGCTGAATTCTACCAGAGGTACAAGGAGGAGCTGGTACCATTCCTTCTGAAACTATTTCAATCAATAGAAAAAGAGGGAATCCTCCCTAACTCATTTTATGAGGCCAACATCATCCTGATACCAAAGCCTGGCAGAGACACAACAAAAAAAGAGAATTTTAGACCAATATCCCTGATGAACATCGATGAAAAAATTCTCAATAAAATACTGGCAAACCGGATTCAGCAGCACATCAAAAAGCTTATCCACCATGATCAAGTGGGCTTCATCCCTGGGATGCAAGGCTGGTTCAACATTCGCAAATCAATAAACGTAATCCAGCATATAAACAGAACCAAAGACAAGAACCACATGATTATCTCAATAGATGCAGAAAAGGCTTTTGACAAAATTCAACAGCGCTTTATGCTAAAAACACTCAATAAATTCGGTATTGATGGAACGTACCTCAAAATAATAAGAGCTATTTATGACAAACCCACAGCTAATATCATACGGAATGGGCAAAAACTGGAAAAATTCCCTTTGAAAACTGGCACAAGACAGGGATGCCCTCTCTCACCACTCCTATTCAACATAGTGTTGGAAGTTCTGGCTAGGGCAATCAGGCAAGAGAAAGAAATCAAGGGTATCCAGTTAGGAAAAGAAGAAGTCAAATTGTCCCTGTTTGCAGATGACATGATTGTATATTTAGAAAACCCCATCGTCTCAGCCCAAAATCTCCTTAAGCTGATAAGCAACTTCAGCAAAGTCTCAGGATACAAAATTAATGTGCAAAAATCACAAGCATTCTTATACACCAGTAACAGACAAGCAGAGAGCCAGATCAGGAATGAACTTCCATTCACAATTGCTTCAAAGAGAATAAAATACCTAGGAATCCAGCTTACAAGGGATGTCAAGGACCTCTTCAAGGAGAACTACAAACCACTGCTCAGTGAAATCAAAGAGGACACAAACAAATGGAAGAACATACCATGCTCATGGATAGGAAGAATCAATATCGTGAAAATGGCCATACTGCCCAAGGTGATTTATAGATTCAATGCCATCCCCATCAAGCTACCAATGACTTTCTTCACAGAATTGGAAAAAACGGCTTTAAAGTTCATATGGAACCAAAAAAGAGCCCGCATTGCCAAGACAATCCTAAGTCAAAAGAACAAAGCTGGAGGCATCACGCTACCTGACTTCAAACTATACTACAAGGCTACAGTAACCAAAACAGCATGGTACTGGTACCACAACAGAGATATAGACCAATGGAACAGAACAGAGTCCTCAGAAATAATACCACACATCTACAGCCATCTGATCTTTGACAAACCTGAGCGAAACAAGAAATGGGGAAAGGATTCCTTATTTAATCAATGGTGCTGGGAAAATTGGCTAGCCATAAGTAGAAAGCTGAAACTGAATCCTTTCCTTACCCCTTATACGAAAATTAATTCAAGATGGATTACAGACTTAAATGTTAGACCTAATACCATAAAAACCCTAGAAGAAAATCTAGGTAGTACCATTCAGGGCATAGGCATGGGCAAGGACTTCATGTCTAAAACACCAAAAGCAACGGCAGCAAAAGCAAAATTGACACATGGGATCTAATTAAACTAAAGAGCTTTTGCACAGCAAAAGAAACTACCATCAGAGTGAACAGGCAACCTACAGAATGGGAGAAAATTTTTGCAACCTACTCATCTGACAAAGGGCTAATATCCAGAATCTACAAAGAACTCAAACAAATATACAAGAAAAAAACAAACAACCCCATCAAAAAGTGGGGAAAGGATATGAACAGACATTTCTCAAAAGAAGACATCCATACAGCCAACAGACACATGAAAAAATGCTCATCATCACTCGCCATCAGAGAAATGCAAATCAAAACCACAATGAGATACCATCTCACACCAGTTAGAATGGCAATCATTAAGAAGTCAGGAAACAACAGGTGCTGGAGAGGATGTGGAGAAATAGGAACACTTTTACACTGTTGGTGGGATTGTAAACTAGTTCAACCATTATGGAAAACAGTATGGCGATTCCTCAAGGATCTAGAACTAGATGTACCATATGACCCAGCCATCCCACTACTGGGTATATACCCAAAGGATTATAAATTACTCTACTACAAAGACACATGCACACATATGTTTATTGCGGCACTATTCACAATAGCAAAGACTTGGAATCAACCCAAATGTCCATCTGTGACAGACTGGATTAAAAAATGTGGCACATATACACCATGGAATACTATGCAGCCATCAAAAAGGATGAGTTTGCGTCCTTTGTAGGGACATGGATGCAGCTGGAAACCATCATTCTGAGCAAACTATCACAAGAAGAGAAACCAAACACCGCATGTTCTCACTCATAGGTGGGAACTGAACAATGAGATCACTTGGACTCGGGAAGGGGAACATCACCCACCGGAGCCTATCATGGGGAGGGGGGAGGAGGGAGGGATTGTATTGGGAGTTATACATGATATAAATGATGACTTGATGGGTGCTGACGAGTTGATGGGTGCAGCACACCAACATGGCATAAGTATACATATGTAACCTGCACGTTGTGCACATGTACCCTAGAACTTAAAGTATAATAAAAAAAAATAAATAAAAATAAATAAATAAATAAATTAGACACTATTATCTTCATTTCTCAAATGAGATAAACTGAGGCACAGCAAATTTTAATTCTTTGCTCAAGTTTACTGAAAAAGCAAGTGATGGAACCTGGCATTGAATATAGGTTTTTCCTGAACTATTAACCTTTATGCAATTATACCCTCTAAATACTAGTACTATTTCCAATAAGATAAGATACCATGATAAAATATTGTCCGCCTATATTGGTTAGGTTATGCACAATAATGGGGAGAGGCGAAACTCAAAAGCACAGCTGTTTTCAAAGATATTTCATTCGTCATTAAAAGTCCAAGTGGGAGGCCCAGGGCTGACATGGTAGCCCCATCATCTTCAGGAATGCAGGCCCCTTCTCTCATGTTGCTATGCCTCCCTCCATATACCTTTCTCTAACTCCCACCATCACACCTGCATTTCTACTGGTAGGAAGAGGGAAAAAGGACCCGAATTAAGTGGACGCCTTACTTTTATATGTTTGACCCAGAATTTTCTGACACTTCTGCTCCTGTTCCTTTGGCCAGCACTTGGTCACATAACACAACCAGCTGCAGGATATGTTAAAAATGGATTTTTGGTTGCAGATGGCAAGTGCTCAGCTAATACTTTGTTAATACGAGAGAATGGAAAACCACCCGTCTATTCCACCCTGCCTAGGGCTGTTTCTGTCTAAATGAATCTAGAAATCAACGTTCAGAGTACCTTCTTCCTTGTACATTGTACACCCCTGACACATCCCATACACTGCACTTATATGGTCCACTGCAATGAGTTTTATTGGCATTAAAATTTTTCCTGCTAGTGATCCATTATGACATCCATACTATAGCTCATTTTGCATTAATCATAATTTAAAGAAGGTTTTTTCTTTTCCCTAATGTCAGACATGCTTTTTATGTCACATCAATGGACTGTTCTAGGCCTAAGTTCTTCCCATCTAATGTTCCTTGAACTAAGCCAAACTGTCTGTGTTCTTGGCCAGGCATTGGCTATCTTGATCATATCAGACTTGAATAATAACAGGATTTTCAGTAGCAGAGTTTCCAGGAACAAGGACTTCAAGCAATGCTTATAAAAGTCCAATTGTCTGTTACAGTAGTAAGTAAAACAGTTCAATTTGATAGTTGTCTTTGGTTCTCCACCGAGCAGGAAAAACATAAAAGTACGGGTTCTAATGAGGAAATTCCTAGCCCTTGCTATGGTATTGGAAAAGCAGACAGCAATGTGAGGCCACACTCCAGTAATCTAAACTGTACTGGAGAAACAACTATCTGGTAAACTAAGATTTAGTAAACGATGGCCTTGGAACATTTTTTACAAATGAGATTATTTCCTTCCTCAGAAAAGCAAAACAAAACAAAACCAAAATGAGTGAACACACAAAAACACTATGAAACACTATTCTGCTCTGCCTGCACTATTTGTTCTTTTTCTTCTCTTAGGCAATGTTTTCAGTGCAAATTCACAAAATCATAGCCTAACTACTTCTTAACTTCAGACTTTAAAGTGGTCCTAGCTATCTGGTATTCTTTAAGCTGTGGAAACTTAGAGAATAGCACCACATCAATAGGCTCAAGCGTGTTACCTGTAGGGGACTTGCCAGGTCAAAAAGTGATGGCTGTATAAGCAGAAAAGTTTGTTAAGAGAGCAACTTCATTTTATTTTTCCTGCCAGAGAGTCAGAAAACAACCCAACCAGCTCACTTCAGTAAAACCTGAAAATCAAATGAGAAACCAGACAAATTTGAGCATGCACTTTTAAACAAAGTCTGAGAGTTTCTGGACCTATATTACATTAGCTTTCAAATGCCCACACCATATGCTATTCAGAAGCAAAGGTAAACATTGCTCTCTCACCACAATCGATGTCCTCTTAGTTCTCCAGTGGCAGTGCTTGCAGAGGCTGAGTGAGAGTGACACACAGACTCAGCCTGATCATCAGCCTTGAAGCAGAGACCTGGGCATGTCCCCAGCAGAGGGCCCTCTGCCCTAACTAACAAGACCAGGACTCCAGTAGCGGGATGAAGCATTAGCAGCTTATCAAACTGAAAAGGATGGATAATTGCACTGGTTTTAACATGTGGAATTGTGTCTTTTCAGTGAACAGTGGATTTTCAGAAGGACTCTGAATGCTGCTTCAAATGACATTGCTTCTTTTTTTCTTTTTCTTTTCTTTTTTTTTTTTTTTTGAGACAGAGTTTCGCGCATGTGGCCAGGCTGGAGTGCAATGGCAAGATCTCAGCTCACTGTAACCTCCGCCTCCTGGGTTCAAGCTATTCTCTTGCCTCAGTCTCTGGAGTAGCTGGGATTACAGGCATGCCACCATGTCCGGCTAATTTTTTGTATTTTTAGTAAAGATGGGGTTTCACCATGTTGGCTAGGCTGGCCTCGAACTCCTGACCTCAGGTGATCCACCCGCCTCGGCCTTGATATCACTTCCTTAAAGGCAAAGATTCTTTATGATAGATGGATGGACCCAGCGGCACCTTACACAAGTGAAGATGCACAGAGTTCTTAGTGGAATCTGACAGCAACCTAACGCTGATTTGTCAACTGAGGCTGAGATATCATGGTATTGATCAGAGGGAATAGTGTCTGCTTCATGACATTGAAAACCAAATTACCTGGAGAATGGGATGCTTTAGTTCTTTGGACTTTTGGTTAAGTGAGAAACCCTGATACTTCAACCCTTATGATCAGAATTCTTTGAACTTGAAAGAGCCAACTTTCCATCTGAGCACATACTTTAGGAGTATGCTGAATGTAACTAAATTAGAGAATTTGCATTTGGCACAGATCTTCGAATTGTCAGTAGTTGTGGATGAGGAAGTTACAAGGGATTGAAGCAGAGAAATATTGACCACAGGACACACACCAAAGGCAATTAATTCATTAAGCAAATAATTATTTAATATCTCTTCTCTGCCAGACATGGAGAACAAACATGTTTGAGGAGAGAAGGGGAGGAACTGACTAAATATTACACAAATAAATATTTAATCACAGACAGCTGTGTTCAATATTATAAAAGCAAAGAGTAACAAGCAAAGTAAAGCAGGGAGCTTGGTGTCTGCCAGCAGCTGGAGAAGTCTTCCTTGGGGAGCTGACATTTAACCTAAAGCTAAGGAAAAGAAATAGCAGTTACAATTACTTTTATAGCAATATTTCTGAATGTTTAACTTTTTATAACTTGATACTATTTCAAATATATTAAAAAATTAAAATTCTGACATTGCTTTTCAGTTATTTGAGGTTTGAGCCTCAAAACACAAGGATCCCCAAAATGCTTAACATTTTTGGCATCTTGGATTTGGAAAATATTTTTAGGTCCTTTGTTCTGAAATCTCTGAAGATTCAAGAGATAAAGTAAATCTTGATTTATAGCAAGCACAGTGTTTCCAGAGCCATTCTTAGGGATTACAAATGCTATTTTATCTCAGAAGTTCCCTTTTCCTGTGATCTTTGTCGACAGAGTCCTGGGAGAATTGTTCTCTATTGCCTTTCTTAGTTATAAATTGGCTTTAGCCAAGAAAAAAATTGCGCATCTTCAAGAGATAATGCTCAATCCCTGTCTGATTTGATACTACAGCAGGTATTTTATTTCAATCCAAAATTTATAACAGCAAGTATAGTAAATGCTGAAAAGAAAATGAAGTATAGCATAACTTCATTACTTTTATTTACAGTCATTCTGTTTTTTAAATAATCTCAGGCTTTCTTCTTCAGTGTACAAGAATCTAATATGTTTTGAGTTTTTTTCTGTTTGTCCAGGTCTTTGTTAAATTCTACTTAAAAGTATTTTCTAGTAACTAAAAGCATCTTCTCTAGAATTCCAGAAGATGGCAGCATAGAGCTACTGTTCCAGTTAAATTGCCGCTTCATTTCTGCTGAGCATAGTGAACACTGAGAAACGGTGGTGATTCCCTGATACTGGAGCTGCGCTGGGTGTGTATGCCAAGTCCAACCCAAGTGACAAATACAACATCTCTAAAAGTCCCTGTGCATCTGCCAATGGGTGCTGAGAGTGAAAACTATAACATTACAAATAGCAAATAAAAAGGAAAACATACTTCTTACATGCTGGCTGGTTCATTTGGAAAGCTGTAAAAGGAACACTTACAAATTCGAATACTCTTTACTGGTTAGTAGGGGAAAGAAACTAGATTTAAATAAACTACATCTGGGGGAGGTGTTTGGGGGAAGAGCTTAGGCTGAAACACTTCCCACAGATCAATTTGTTACCGGTAGCGATATTAAAAATACCTAACAGACGGCTGGATGCAGGGCCATCACAAAGTTGGCTGACCAGTCAACACAGAAGACAGAGCTTCACCCCCTTACCACACTTTGGGGGCAGAATCTCATCGATTTTCCTTGAAATAGCAAGAGCCCTGGAATTTCATTGCTAGGAGGTCTGGAGGCCACTTCTTTTCCCTTCTCTGATGCCATCTTTTTTTGGCCCTCAATTTTCTCACTTGTAAAATAGCAATAATGGGCCCTTCTCAGCTTCCTTTGTAGAGCTGTGGTGGGGATCAGAGGAAGGTAAGAACATCTCACCAGGTATCAAGTGATTAGCTGAGGCAGCGGAACCTGGTGACATGACAGTGGGTTTTGTAGTCACCAAAGAGGGCTTGAATCCACTCCACACCATTAACTGTTTAACTTTGTACAAATTACTCAAGCTCGCTAAGCCTTGATTACTGCACCGTCACATAGTTCTGATGATAAGAATTAACTTATAAGACAGGAAGATAGTTAATCTGCTTTCTCTCCTCAACATATTTTAGCTATTATTTATTAAGAATCATAAATTTTGCCCTGGCCTTGCCAGTAAGATCATACAGACGGTATGAACTTGGATAAGTCACACAGCCTCTTGGAGTCTCGGCTGCCTCATCTCTCAAATAAAAAGCCGGTTTTTAGCCACATTCAATTCAAATGTACGTTATATATTCATAAGTTGAAATCCCCCATATAAAATGAGAAGCATCTTACTAAGTGAAAACCTGGAAGAACTAGATGACATTGGCCAACAAACATTTTCATGGAGGTGGCCAGATTTGGAGAGTGAATTAATCAGAGGCTTGTTCCCAATATCTACAAATACAGCTCAAAGAAATCAAAACACAATCACGAAGTGATTACTAAGAAGTGAGGGGGGAAAAAGATGTTGGGATAAGAAACTAGCAATCTCTACCACACTGAGATACAAATTGTACATTAATAAATGAAATTGGGCTAAAATCTAAGAGTCATTAAAGAAGTACAGGTAAAATGCTAAAGGAGTTAAGGAGAAAATTGATTCCAATTGGAAATCCCCATCAAAAAAGAAAAAAAAAGGTAAAACTAATTAACACCACTATATACCAAGTAGGTGTCTCACATGTATTATCTCATTCTTTCCCAAAACAGTCCCACCAGATAGGACGGGTGAGGTTTTCAAAATTACACAGCTGATAAGTGGAAGAACCCTGGTTAAAAAAAACAGTAAGAATATTCTAGCCAGAGAAAGCATGATGAGCCAAGATAGGAAACTGCAGGTTGTACGCATCACTGGTGATCAGTTCAGTTTGGCTGGAGCACACAGATCCTGAACAAGGGAGTGGGGATGAAGCTGTTGAGTTACCCTGAGGCTGGATTGTGGATAGAATGCATTCTTGTCTCAAGAATTACAAGTTTAGTCTATAACATGACAGAATCATGGAAAACACCACAGGCTTATGCCTGGGAGAATAAGAAGGTTGGGATGGAGGGGTTATCATTTGTAAAAATAGATAGTCAAGGGGAGTGAATGCAACTCAATACTGCTTTAGAAGACATCTTATCCAACATAGTCAGACACACTATGTCGTCACATTCTAAAAGTGGTCACAGCAGGGAATTATATAATGTAATATATACGCATTAAATGTGTATCTCAATATGTATAAAAGTAAATATATGCATTATCTTTTGATGTAGGGGCAAAAAGCAGTCAGTATTCATTGCCATTCTTACATAAACTTTCCCTTTCTTCCTAGAGCTTAATAGCATTGTGAAACAAACTGAGTTTGGGATCCTTGTCGACTTTTGCAGTTCTCCCCAAAACTAGACGGAATTTTACAGCATGATTTAACAACCTGGCTTTACTGATTTAAAAACATTAAACTGATTTTTCATAGAAACAACAATGATCGTTTCACATTTCTATTTTATCAACTACTTAGTATTTTATTAAGTTAAATAATTATAATGGCTGGGCATGGTGGCTTACACCTGAATCCCAGCACTTTGGGAAGCTCAGGTGGGTGGATCACTTGAGCCAAGAGTTTGAGACCCACCTGAACAACATGGGGAAACCCATCCCTCCAAATAAAAAATACAAAAATTGACTGCGCTTGGTTGCATGAGCCTGTACTCCCAGCTACTTGGGAGGCTGAGGTGGGAGAATCCCTTGAGCCCAGGAGACAGAGGTTGCAGTGATCTGAGATCGTGCCACTGCACTCCAGCCTGGGTGACAGAGTGAGACCTTGTGTCAGAATAATAATAATCATTGCAACCAATACAGCTGGCATAAACAGGTTTGGGAATTGACACAAATGTCCCTGGTAAGTACATGAATCAATCGGTAGGTGCAGGTGCATAATTGCTTGGGCACTTGATAAGCCATGAAAGAAATAAGTAGTGCATTTGTGAGCTTCAGCCAGTGTTATATGCCTTACAGAAAAAATATTAATTAATTGAATAAAAGTCAGGTAAGAGAGAATCTACTATATTAGATAAGAGCTGTCACTACTCATTTTTAAAAATTTTATTTTATCTCAGTTTTTTCTTTGTTAAGGTATAATTGACAGATACAAATTATATTTCTGGTATAAAATGTGATGTTTTGAAATATGTATGTATGCATTGGGAAATATTTAAATAAAGTATTAGCTTTATGTTATTATAACATATCTGTCACTTCACATACATATCATTTTTGTGTGTGTGACCAGAACATTTAAGATCTACACTCTTAGCAGTTTTCAAAGATACATTATTATTACCTACAGTCATTATGCTGTACAATAGATTTCCAGAACTTATTTCTCCTTTCTAACTGACACTTTGTACCCTTTGACCAATACCTCCCCACTTCTGGTCCCAGGCCCAGGCAAACACCATTTCACTTTCTGCTTCTATGAGTTAAACTGTTTAAGATTCCACATAACATCACGCTGTATTTGTCCTTCTGTGCCTAACTCATTTCACTTAGCATAATATCCTCCAAGACAATAATCTTTTTTTTCCTACATTTCCCCATCACTTTCCTGAAATTTTTTCAAATTTTTTTTTCAGATGGTTTCAAGCACCTGTGCCAAATTATGTTATTCCTATTCACTGAAACTCACTTCATGAATTACCTTAGCACCAATGCCAAGACATATATGTTCTATCCTCATCCTATCGTACCTTGATACATTGTTTATATGCTCTAGATTCCTAGAAGAGTTCAGTGAAAAGGATTTTAGAGATCAGTCAGTTAACACCTGCATCCTCTAAATGAATGCTGTCCGACAGAAATAGAACACAAATCACATGTGTAAATTTAAAATTTTTAGTAGCCATGTTAAAAAGTTAAAAAGAAACAGGTAAAGTGATTTTTCTAAGTATAATTATGTAATTCATTCCATCCAACATATTATTTCAAAATACAAGCAATGTAAAAACAATTATCAATACATTATTTTACATTTTTTATAAGTCTTCAAAATTCAGTGTGCATCCTACACATGCAACATATCTCAATTCAGATATGACACATTTCAAGTGCTCCAGGGTCACATGTGACCAGTGTCTACCATGTTGGACAGCACAGCTCCAGATGATTCTAGAATCTTTGATTCAGAAAGATTAAATGACTGGCCCGGGCTATCTATCCATGATTAGTCATAGCTTGGTGCAGAGCCACCAGCATCATTGGTACAGAAAAGCACTAATGTAACATTGCCAAACGTAACAGGATTTTACAGATCTAATGACTTACCTAATATTGTATTTTCCTAATTTTAAAATATAAATATATTGTAAAGAATATAAAAAATAAAAGTTATTTCTGAGAACAATCACAAATATAAGCAATTCTGTAAGTAATCGCACACTAAAAAACCTACATATTCTAAACATTGTTTAGAAGTTTATTCCTTCTCTTTTATAGTCTTTAGTATTTGTTTGTGTTCTTAAAGCTTTCTTTTTTATTACATATCATTCTCTTTCTCTCTGCATTTAAAATGTTGCATAATTTTTAATCCTACTATCAAAAGAGTAGCAGCTGTCCAATATATCAATTTATTATTGGGAGGAAGAGAGAAACTTAGTCAAGATTTAGAATCATTGTATATTTAAATACTTCTAATGATCCAAAAGTACATTTGCCAGAGTCTTCCAGCTGTTAGGAAGATAGATGTCAGATCTATGAAATCAGCTATCCTAGAACAACTTTTCTTGTAAAAAAAATTTTTTTTCAATAACATAACATACAGTTCCTCAGGACACACTGAAACTGAAATGTCCTCCAAGCATTTTGTATTTTGAGCATATTACGTACGTTGTATTTAGTTTTGCATGAAAACTGAATCAAAGTCTAGATATAATAGAAAGTCAGAATATTCTACCTCAAAATCAAGTTCTACAATCCGCACATAAATAGCTACTCTAGGCACTTGTGCACGTAAATTAAGTTTTGATTTTAAAATGACAAAAAAAAAAAAAGATTTAAAATGAAGAGAATGAGAAATCACGTAGTACCTAGGAGAAAACTCAGGATCACAAAGCACAGCATAGAAATAAAAAGGAAACTGAAAAAGTGAATTAGAGGAGGTGAGGGGGCAATTGAGTTATTTCCAGCTAATACCACAGAAATTGAATTACACGTAATTGTGACCAATCCAGGCAATATCAAATGCTTTTGTTAACTGGCACCTCCTTGCAGTCAGGGGAATCACGCGGCATACGTGGAAGAGTTATCGGCCATATTTGTAGCATGAGCCAAAGTTCTGCTGTCAAAATGCACGCAACAATCAACAAGCAAACCACTCCCAGAACGATGTGTGGGGAGGCACGCAGAGCCAAATTCTCTCACAGTCAACTACTCACCACAATTTATCATATTTGGCTTCACATTTCTCAGTCTGTTCTGAAACACATTTGACCTGGCTTTAATTGTGCATTTAAAGGCGACCTGTTCTGACTAGGGCTCCCCAGCTGGGCAGAGAGATTTCCTGGCCTTGGGCCATGAAAAACAGTCAGCATCACTGCATCTCTGCTTACAGACCCTCAGCAATTGTCTCACAATGTAAATGAGGACAGAGGAATCCTTGACGGGATATTTTTCCTACATGTCTAGTGGCTTCTAGGCTTTGAGAAGTTGTTGATTAGAGCAGTTTCAAAAGGATATTTTTGAAGTTCTCACTGCACTTAGCTAGAAAAACAAGCTTGGCACTCAAGGCTCTCTGAAATTTATCCCAAATATCTATCAGTCTTATTTCTTCATAAATATTAAAATAAATCACCTCTGGTGAAATCGGTTTATTCAGTATCACCTCTACACACAGTACAATTCTAACCCTTGAACGCTTGCTCATACATGAAATGCCCTTCTGCCACCAGCTCTGGCTCTATAAATTCTTCAAAGGTTGTTTCCTCCATGAAGCCTCCCTGGCTTTCCTTACCCACTCTACCCAGCTTGCATTCTTAAAGCATTGAGAGGAGGGGGAATGCACAACTGGTACTTTATGAGTGACCACTTTGTATCATTGTACAAATGTATTTATTGAACATCTACCATGAGCCAGGCCCTGTGTCAGGTGCTGGGGATGCAATGGTGAGCAAACACAGAGCAGGACTCCACCCTCACGCAGCTTACAGACTAACCAGGGAGATTCACATCAACCAAATCAAATCGTAGCTTTCTCTCTCTTCTCAAGTCTTAGCCATACCTCTCATTTTGCACTTAATATATATTATACTTTTTGTACATTTCTCTACTATTGTCTAACTATATTTAAAACTTTTGTGTTAAAAAAAGAAACAGAAAACAAAATCCCATTGGCCACGACTGCATTCCAGGAAGCGTGATGTACCATTCAGCACATGTGATATAGCACATGTTCCTAACACATTATTTCTAATCCTCATTGCCGTCCTGTAATTTCTGGCATTATTGGCATCCTTTGCACATTAGGGATTCAAGTCCTAAAGGAATCATTGGCTTGCACCATGGACAGATAATACAAGGCAACTTTAAATTTGGTGTGTAGTCTTTAAAAGTAACTCTAGCATAATCAGAAGAAATTCTTGTTTCCTCCTACCCCCCAGTATTCTTAGAAGCTTAAGTTTCTCTTTATTTCTCTATGTTTTCCATTTTTAAAAATGCATTTTTTAAAAAAATTTAAGAGCCAGATGTCTCACTCTGTCACCCATGTTGGAGGGTAGTGGTGTGATCATAGTTTACTGCAGCCTCAGACACCTGGGCTCAAGTAGTCCTCTTGCTTCAGCCTCCCAAAGAGCTAGGACTACAGGTATGTGCCATCATACCAGACTAATATTTTTATTTTTGTTTTTATTTTGTAGAAGTGGGGTCTTGGTCTTGCTATTGCCAAGTTTGGTCTCAAACCCCTGGCTTCAAGTTATTATCCCACCTCAACCTCCCAAAGCACTGGGATTACAGACACAAGACAGACATCACACCTGGCCTCTAAATTCACCATTGTTTAATATATAAATAAAAACTTTTGTTCCTTCTTGGTGTGTTTCTCCAGAATGGCCTGACAAAGTCCATTGATTACATGCAGTAACTCAGGAACATATAGTATACTTTGAGAGCACCCTTTGATCTCGGAGAATGTGTTTAGTGAAGATGGCTGTGACATGCCCTTCAAAATATACACAGCCTGTCATCTGATAATGCAAGGTTGTATAAAGGAATCCTATTCTTTCATCTCTAAATTAGAGTTTAAGGGACTACTTAGGAATTAGCAGAACAGAGTGTACTAGCACTAAAATAACTTTCTATTAATGCATTCACATATCCTATCTTAAAGCACAGTATCTCTCTTTCCCTTTATGCTGTGATTTGATCTGGTATTAACCACCTACAATGCTTAAAAAGAGAATCCTGAAGATTCTGTTGTGCTTCAGAAGAAAAAAAAGTCAACTGTCTTTACAATATAAAGTAGAGATATCTAGTTTTATTTGCTTGGGCTTTTCTTATTGCTGTTATTTGCTTGTTGGGGTTTTGGGGTCTGAAAAGTCATGGATAACTACTGGTTTTAGCAGTAAGTCCTATGCTCCGGCAGCGCAGCAAAATGGAGCTGTATTTGCCTGTTTCCACACTGCTGATAAAGACATACCTAAGACTGGGCAATTTACACAAGAAAGAGGTTTACTGGACTTACAGTTCCACATGGCTGGGGAGACCTCACAATCATGGCGGAAAACAAGGAGGAGCAAGTCACATCTTACGTGGATGGCAGCAGGCAAAGAGAGAGCTTGCGCAGAGAAACTCCCGTTTTCAAAACCATCAGATCTCATGAGACCCATTCACTATCACGAGTACAGCATGGGAAAAACGCGCTCCCATAATTGAATAAGCTCCCAATGGTTCCCTCCCACAACACGTGGGAATTATGGGAGCTACAAGACGAGATTTAAGTGGGGACACAGAGTAAAACGATATCAGGAGCATCATCAGATTTAAGTCAAAGTACGAAGTGTCAACAGTTTGAAAGCCAGGAAGCAGAGATTAAAAATGGGGAATCTAGTATTCTACTTTATCTCCTTTCCTCTAAATGGGAAAACAACAATTTAAATGAGAGAGAAATGACAGCAAAGGCAGATCACTGAAGAACAGATAACAGAAGACGAGGAAAGAATGTATACCAAAGTGAAGGAAACGAAAAGAAGGCCTCGTTTCTTCATCTGTAAAATGGGGTTGATAATGGTGCTAACCTCAAGATCATCACATTGCAAAATTTCACAGGACACCCACCACTCACATCATAATCAGTCATACACTGTGGCCCCAATCTGTCTTATAGGAGTTCTACAAATACTCAACAAGGAAGTATATTAAGCACATTGAAAAGTACCTGACATGTAGTGAATGCTCAGCTCTCACTGGTTATTCTCTTTCGTAAATTTCTAATTTTCTTCTCCAATTGTTTCTTCTGTACTGCTCACTTCCACAGTGATTGGACTCCCCTTTTATCCACCAATTTTCTCAGTGATTTCATTTGTTATCAAAGTCATAAGTCTCCAAAACATCTTCCCTAAGGTCTAGATCGCTGAAAACTTCCCATAAAACACCCTCTAACTCTAGCTCTGACTTTTTTTGTTGTTGTTGTTTGTTTTTTTGTGTGTTTGTTTGTTTGTTGGTTTGCTTTGGGAGCTCTACCACTTGCTTCCCAGTGGATTTAGAACAATTGTTCACCTAGACCTGAACAGTCCAATATGGAAGCCAATCACAACTATCAACTACTAAGCACCTGAAATGAGATAAGTTCAAACTAAGATGCATTGCCAACATAAACTGCACACCAGATTTCAAAGACTTAGCAGGAAAGAAGAACGCAAAATTTCTCGTCAATAGTTTTTCACACTGATTAGGTTCTAAAGTGATAACATATATGATACATTGAGTTTAAATACATTATCAACATGAATTCTGCCTGTGTCTTCTTATTTTTTAATGCACCTATTGGAAAATTTAGAATTGCATATATGCTTCCTGTGTTTATTGGACATTACGGGCTTAGACATTTTTAAAAAGACACATTTTTAAATCAACACTTTGGTCATTTACTAAAGGCATTTGTATCCTTTTCCTGCATTTCCATCATAAACTGAGATCCTTATTTTTGTCCTCTTAACCTGGACCTTGTGCCTAGTTCAGCCTTCATCCAACTCCCAGGGAGCCCCGGAAGCCCTGTTGTAGCTCCCTGTGGTCAGGTTCATGCTGCCTCAGTTCCGACTACCTGACAGAATCACTTGCGTGTAGAGCTTTCCAGAGTATCCAAAAGCCCCAGCACCTGAAGTTTTCAGACCCTCCACAAAGGATTCAGAGGTCCAGCAGGAGTCACAAATTACTGCTTCAAGGCAACTTCCCCAAATATTGATCTTTGCATGAAATATAACTGTAACACAGAAGAAAAAAATGTATTACAGACATCCGTTTCTGTTATTGCTTCACAAATAATGTAAGAAAGACGATGTTTACCCTGGAGAAGCCCATGCCCCCTGGTGCCGAAACTATAAAAGCACAACACAAACTAAACTTCCTCATGTCCTCAGGTCAGCATGCACTGAACTCAGAAGCAGCTTGTTACTTTAGTTTTTTAGGGAAAGACGATACATCGACAATCAAGATGGTGCATTGATTTATAAATATAAATAGTATCACAAATGGTTTGTTTATTTTTGTACTAAATATTGGGTTTTTTGTTTATTTTCAAGTTATGCCTTTTCCCTCATCACATATTCCGTGAGTTGCTCATTGATTTTTCACTGGTACCTACAGAGCATGATTAGGAACAAATCCTGTTACAGCTGTAAATCAGCCAAAAACTTGTTGATTTAAGATATCTGTTTGATTTTCGAAGCCAGATCTAGCTGGTAATTTGTAACACCACCTGCTGGTAGGATGCCTACTGTGAACCTGTAAGACTTGGAAGGCTGAAAAACTAATTGCCTCCCAATGTCACTGCTAGAGGACATAACATGGTAAGAACTCATCGAAGCTCTTGGTATTAAGAATCTCTCTCATAAGCAGAGAAGGTGAAGATAAGCCAATACGTAAAACCCAAAATAGGAAAAAAAATTCTCACTCTACAATTATTTTTTCCACCAGGGACTGCCCAACACTTAGCACAGAATCTGGCACATTGTAGGTGCTTGCAGAATATCTGTTAAATGTTGAATTAATTCATAAACAAGTTAACTATTTCTGATAAAATGCTGGCTGATACTATAATAAACTTGGAACTTGAATATCAGTAAGACTAAAAGAACTTTGATGGATTTTTATCATCATTTATATATAATTACCAATTATATGGCTCTTTTATTGCAATAGACAGTTTGGGTTAATAAAATGTAGTATAGCAGAGTAGTTAGTAGCACGGATGTGGTTGAGAATACCGTGTTTGACATTAGTTAAATGGATGACTGCTGGCAAATTACTCAACTTCCTTGAACTTCATGTTTCACAATGAATATACATCAGTTTCATAATTATAATAACGTTAATAAATTTTAAAAGTAAAAACAATGCTTCATATAAGGAAATCATACTCCCAAAAGTAAAAGAATGGGTACCTATTTCTAAAATAGTATGTAAATATGATAAGGTGCTAGAACTATAAAAAAGTGTAATTATTTAGAAAATGAGATATTGACCAGAAATAAAAGGGCAGCATTAGAAATGTCTTTTTTCTAGAAAAAAATTAAAGAAGGAAATGTGGCTAAGTGAGAAATACATTTCTAGAATTGCAAATAATAACCCCAGTAATTATAAAGACATCACATATGAAAATTATCTAGTAGTATTTTGGCTGAGTGCAGATGAGATCCTTGGGGGTGCTTTGTCTTCTGCGTATCCTGAGCAGACTTTATTTGCTGTCCTGGGAGCCTCTAACGATGGAGTTACAAGGAGGTTTTACAGATCAAAAAATGCTTAGAGAACTGAAAACAGAGACAAGCCACCTCTCTGGAGGTGCACAGACCCAGAAACCTTGAGGGAGAGAAAGAGAACCCAGTGCTTCATTAGGGCTCAGACACTGACAAACTTGGGAGAAACAATGGAGGCCCCAAGACAGTGGGATGAATGAAAGCGTCTGTCAGCATGGGTCACACAAAGCAGCTGGTTTGAGACACAAAGGAAGCTGGGTGACCACGTTCAGCTGAGAAGTGGGTGTGAAGCAAGAACAAAGAAAAGTTTTAAATTGGTACACAGAACACATACATTTAATTCTGCTACTTCCTAAAATCCCAGTAAGACAACCATAAATAAAATCTTTACTTTTTTTTAATTTAAAGATTAAAGTCACAAAGTCAAAAATAATAAGGAAGATGAGTAAAAACACAAATTGGAAAAAACCAAAGGACTTGTAATAACTGCCTTAGCAGACTTAAGAAAACTGAATACTAAGCCAATTGTGTTATGACTGAGAGGAAACTAGATTTGTAGGACCCAGAAAAGGCTCAGAAAAAGAGGGTTTCAGCTGTAATCAGAAACAGGAAGATCAGTTGAAAGTCTGCTTAAGAAATAAATGTTCCCAAAATCCTCTCCCCAACTTCAGATAGGTGGGCAAATTTCCCTTCCTCACTCCCGAAACTACAAAACAGAATCTCTGGACTGGAGAATATTAGACATCTTAGAAGACTGGAAATGCAGAATTAACACAAAGAGATCAAGTGCAAGTTCACATACTGAATTTTGACAACATTCCTTTCAGGCATGTATTGCCAGTCAACTGTACTACAAACTATGGGTGCAAGGCTTGTAGATTCGAAGGTAGAGACTGGAAGATTCTTCTCTGAGTATTCTGATCAGAGAAAGAGAAAAGTGCTAACAATATTGACCTTTGGGCTCTCCAAGAAAATGATGAAGGCAAATCAACTTTCAGTGAAGCTCAGAGTTGACACCCACACACACAATGTGACCCATTGTTTAACATAATCAGGCAGCCACAGACCACTCTACAATTAGGAATAACCCTTAATATGAAAGACTGAGGCCAAAGCTTACAAAAACAAAGCAATTTGGAAAAAACAAAACAAAACAAAACAAAACAACAACAACAAAAAGCAATGCTACAGGGAGAAGATAATTCCAAAAAATGCAATCATATTATCAGAAAGATGAGAAAAGTTTATTTCATCAATAAATTGAAACAGAAAATAGCTCTTTGAATGTAGCAGCATAACATGACCAAAAATTTAGTAGAAGGTTTGGAAGACAAAATTTAAAAAATCTTTCAAAGAGTGAAGGAAAAATGTAGGAAGGTAAAATATAGAACTAAAAGGTAAGAAGATAAAATGAGTCTAGGAGGAACAAGATCTGAATAATGAGCCTTTCAGAGAGTGAGAGGAGGGAAGGAAGGAAGGAAGGAAGGAAGTAAGGAAGGAAGGAAGGAAGGAAGGAAGGAAAGGAGGGAGGAGAAAAAGAAAGAAGAGAAAAAGAAAGGAAGAAAATCATAAAATAAATGATTCAAGAAAACTTTCCAGCACTAAATGGTGTGTTTCCCACATAAAAGAGCCTATTGAGTGCTCAGCATAGTCGGTAAGCATAAACTCACACAAAAGGCATAATATCATGAAATGCTAGAGACAAGTGGAAAAATTTAAAGGATCCAGGGAATGTAAGCCAATATAAGAAGTCACAAATTAAAAAACTTGAATGACTTGAGAATTTTCAATGACAATACAGATAGCTCGAAGTCAATAGACCAATACCTTCAAAATGTTGAGGGGAAATGATTAATGATTTATAACTTAGACAGCTACACTCAAACTATCAATGTATTGTGAAAAAAAAAAAGTTTGTTTTTAAAAAAAGCCTTTCCGATATTCAGTGTCACCTATATTTCACCTGAAGGGAAAAAAGTTTCATTAGCACCGGAGAGTAAATCGAGAAAGAAGAATCCATGGCATGCAAGAAACAGAAAGACCAATTTAAGAGGCAAAGAGAGATCCTGGAATGCACTCTGCCACTGGTGAAGAGAACAGAACCAGAGCAGATTGGAGCAGGTCAGAAGCCTTCAGGAGAGAAATCTTCAAGAAGATGAAGTTGAAGGGCTCCTAATTGACTTTGTACAGGGAGAAGATTTAAACAATTTGGAAAGAAAGTTTGTAGTTGGACAACCCATAGTATATAGCAAATTAAACAAATAAAAATATGAAACATTTATTAATTTTAGGAAAAACAAAATGTGTAGGAAAGAAAAAGTAATCACAGTCATTCATGTAGCTTAACCATGAAATTTTTTGTAATTGTCATAATATTGTAAAAATTAAATGTTTAGCCAAAGTTTTGATGCAACAATATTAGCAGGGTAAGAGGATGAGAAATAATGAAATAAATTTATAGCCTTCTTTCCCATATTAGAAAGCCAATAGAAAATAACTGCTGCAGAAAACTGAACGATGGCAAGATCCTTATATTTAGAAAAATGGGAATGGGAAAAATTAGAAATACAAAACAGAAATAGGGCTGGGCGTGGTGGCTGATGCCTGTAATCCCAACACTTTGGAAGGCTGAGGTAGGCGGATCACTTGAGGTCAGGAGTTTGAGACCAGCCTGGACAACATAGTGAAATCTGGTCTCTATAAAAAATACAAAAATTAGCAGGGAATGGTGGTGTATGTCTGTAATTCCAGCTATTCAGGAGGCTAAGGCAGGAGAATCACTTGAACCCAGAAGGCAAAGGTTATAGTGAGCTGAGATCATACCATTCAGCCTGGGTAACAGAGAGAGACTCTGTTTCGAAAAAAGAAAAACTAAAAAAGAAAAGCAGAAATAGAGAAAAATACTGAAAGTAGAAATAGAAAATTTAAAAATAAGAGTAAATACCAAAGGAATCAGATGAAGTAGATTGAAACGCTTGATTATGAGGTCCTAGTCTGTAACTGGGTAGGAGGTAAGCGGAAGACTACTGTTTTTCATAATAAATCTCACATAATAATTAAGTTTTTTAAGTCATGTATATCTTTTAGGAGAATAAAGTTGAATTTAAAAAGATGTATGAGGAGAAAAACAAGAAGGAGGAGAAGAAGGACAAAGCCATGTCATTAGAGCTCACACTGGGTTTCTCTAAAAATCTCCAGTGAAAGTTGGTCACAAGAAGCAAACTTCATTTCCCTGCTGGCCACAGAAGGAGCCAGGCCCTAGAGGCTGACCCTTCAGAGAAGAATGATCACTCAGCCGCTTCAAGGAAAGCATCCCCTGGAAAGTACAGCAGCAGTCGTCACTGAAGGCAACAGATCTCAGTAAAGGACAACTGCAGATGTGCACACAGCCACTCTGACTGTCAATAGCCAAGTCCTTTCTACCATTTCCAATTCCATCACAACTAGAGAACCCCACAGAGAATGACTCAGGACCTAGGAAGATGGATGGACTTCTTGCTAACCAAGTTGATCATATTGAAAGAGTCAATGGAATTAACACCATTGACAGTGTTATGAACGACTTCACAGAGCTTCTTGGTTAATTGGCTATACGGAGTCCTGTGGAAGAAATCCCACAGAATGCTGAGAATACATGAATATATTTTGCCCAAATAAGATACATTTAATAAATTACAAATGGGGTTATAAGTAACCGTGTCTTGCAACAGGATCTGAAGGGCCATATGAAAAATCCTTGCAACTTAAAGTATATCTCCCAAAGTTTTCTAGATGTTCAATGTCCCTCATTTCTGACCTCACATCATGAAATTTCTAAGATGACGCAGTGCATATAATTAGCAAGGCATGGTATAGTTACTAAGAGCCTAGGTTTTAGAAGTAATCAGACTGCCGGTCAAATATTAGCTTCACTGCTTTCTCATTTTATAACCTTACAAAGAGCTCTTTAAGTCTTTGCTTGTTCTTGTGAAAAATGATACAGTAATACTAAAAAGTTAGATTGCTGTAAGGATTATGAGGATATGTGTGTAAATCACTTAGTACTTTGGCATACAGAAAATGTTAAATAAATGATAGCTATTACTGTATTTTTAGGGAAGGATCATAGGAAGATCGGGGCGAAGGAACTAAAGTGTGTTGTGCTACCCGCTGCTTCCCTCCACATTCTAAAAATGCTATATGTACTCTTATTTAAACTTTGCAACTCACCCAAGGTCACAAAGATGGTATCTGGTGGATGATTTGAATATAGACCCATCTGACTTCAAAGACCATGCACTTTTCACTAAAAATTCCTAACCTGAATTCTGTTAGTGTATCATCAAATATGAATCCATCAGATCAAAATCCCTTTTCTCTTTTTGATCTCCACACATCATTTAGAAAGAAAGAGTCCTTTGAGGACATGGTACAGCTGAGAGAAAATGTTTGATCAGAAGAACGAAGTAAGCAAAGCCCCAAGAAATTTGACACTACATAGAGGATGTCACACAGGGGACCCCCAAATACCGAATGAATACATGTGAGCCCACTCAGATGCCAAGGGAGTGGGGACAATAAAGAGGAGTGAGGGAAAAATGAAAGAGAATTTAGAATTATATAGATCAACTACGTAAAGGGCCCTATCCACATCTAAATACTTCCCAGGTTAAATATTTACATTTGTAATTATATTGGAAATCTTAATATTTTATTATTAATGTTTCAAACATTGAAAGTTAATTCATTCTAATTAATTAATTCTTAGTAATGTCAGTTATGTGCATTGCATACTCTATATCCTATACAGATGAAAAAGAACATAAATACAGCCTCTATCTTGAAGGCATTTATCAGGTGATTCTTTTGTTAAGACATTTTTCAGATAAAGATGACACTAACAATATACCCAAATGTTTGAGAAGAATCTAATGAGTGGCCCTCACAGTATCTATGGAAGGAATTCAGAAAGCAGAAGACAACTGTTGGTTGGATAAACCAGGGAAAGTTTCAGTTGAGTTAAGCCTTGAAAATGGATTTAATTTGAACTCACAGAAGCAGAGAGGAGAATGATGGGTGTCAGTGGCTGGAGGGTGAGGAAAATGGGAAGATGTTTGTCAAAGGATACAAACTTTCAATTATAATATAAACTAGTTTCAGGGATCTACTGTACAGCATGGATGGTTATGGATGTGTTAATTAATTTTATTGTGGTAATCATTACACAATGTATAAATATATATATACACACACATATATCACATTATCACATTGCACATGTTGAATATATAAAATATTTGCCAATTACTATTTTAAAATTAAAAAAGAAAATGAATTTGACTAGAAATAAAGGGAGAAACAGGATTGTGGAGGAGGCAATGCAGTGAATTCATGGACATGAGAAGGCCACAGTATGTTGCAGGGACAGTGATTTGCTTTCACTGGAGGTGCCAATCTAGGTTTAGAAACTATAAAAGATAAGGCTGAAAAAAATAGGATGTTGCTAAATAACACATAAATTCGAATGTCAGGCTGGGGAGTTTAAACTATATCTTCTAATAGGAAGGAACCATTAAGGTTTGGGTTTTTGTTTCTGTCTTTGTTGTTGTAGTCTAAGAATGATTATCAAAACTCCTTAAAATTCCATCCCCCATCATTTCTACATAGTTTGATCTATAGATTCAAAATGCAATCCAAACATAAATAACAGAATGATTTTTTTTGTAGATGTTGACATGCTTATTCCAAACTTTACATGGAAAGGCAAAGGAACTAGAATAGGTAATTCCGAAATTCTGAAAAAGAGAAGAACAAAGTCAGAAGCCTCACATTACCCATTTGTAAGACTTATTCTTATAAAGGTACAGGAATCAAGTTGATCCTGTATTGTCAAAAAGATAGACACACAGATCAATCAAACAGAATAGAAAGCCCAGAAATAGATCTACACAAATAGTTAACTGATTTTTGATAAAAATTCAAAGGCAATTCAACGAAGAAAAGCTTCTCTACAAATGATGCTTGAATAATTGGACATCCATATGGGAAAAAGAAGAAGAAAAAACAAAAAACTCCAAATGGCAATAGACCTAAAGGTATCATGTAAAAGTAAAGACAATATCTTCTAGGCAATACCTGTGTTGCATTGGTTTGTCAATATGTTTTTAGATACAATACCAAAAGCATACACCATTAAAGAAAATATTGATTAACTGGACTCTATAAAAGTTTTAAGCTCTAGCTCCACAAAAGACACTGTTGAGAGAATTAGCAGACAACCCACAGAATAGGAGAAAATACGTAAATCACGTGTCTGATAAAAGACATGTACCAAGATTGTATAAATACTCTCAAACTCAATAATAAAAAACCAAGCACCACAATTAAAAAATAGGTAAAACATTTGAACAGACACTTTAGCAAAGAAAATATATGGATGGCAGGTGGATGTGGTGACTCACACCGGTAATCCCAACACATTGGGAGACTGAAATGGTTGATCTCGGTCAATTCCGAAATGGTAGATTTCAGTTCAATTGCTTGAGCCCAGGAGCTCCAGACCAGCCTGAACAACCTAATGAGACCCCATCTCCACAAGAAATATGAAACATAGCCAGGTATGGTGGCATGCACCTGTAGTCCCAGCTACTCAGGAGGCTGAAGTGGAGGACCCATTGAGCCTGGGAGGTTGGGTCTGCAGTGAGCCATGATCAAACCACTGCACTTCATCCTGGGCAGCAGAGCAAGGCCTTGTCTCAAAATATACATATATATGTATATATGGATGGCAAATTTGTGCACACATATATGCTCAGCATCATTAGTCTCTAGGGAAATGCAAATTAAATACATAATGGCATGCCATTATACATGTATTAAAATAGTTTAAATCTGTGTTTTATTCTTTCATTGACAAATAAAAATTGTATACATTTGTTGTGTACAATATGCTGTTTTGAAACATGTATATGTTGTGGAATGGCTCAAGCAAGCTAATTCACATATGCATATGTTAAGTATGAGAACGTATTTATCATTTTATGGTGAGAAGACTTAACATCTACTCTCTGAGAGATATGTGATTTAGAATTTTAAAAATCTGACAATATCAAATATGAGTGAAGACATGGAGCAACTGCAACTCTCAAACACTTCTGGTAGGAATTCACAATAGTACAGACACTTTGGACAACAGTTAAACATACATTTATCACATAACACAGCGGTCCCACTAATAGCTATTTATTCAAGTGAGTTGAAAAATCTAGGTTCACACTACTTTATTTGTAATTACCAAAACTGGGAAATAACCTACATATCCTTCAACAGGAAAATGTATAAACAAACTCTAAAACATCTACAAAATACAATATAGGAACTGCCTATTGATTCATGCAACTATTTAATACATGGATGAAGCTTAAAGACATTTTGCTAAGTGAAAGAAATCAGATTCCAAAGGCTACATGATTTTTGATATTCAGGAAAAGGAAAAACTATCACAATGGAAAAATAAATCAGTGGTTATCAGGGTTTGGGGTTGTGGGGATGGGCTTACAAAGGGACAGCATAACACAATTGTGAGGGAATTAGAACTGTTCTATATGATACATAACTGCATGCATTTGCATAAAACCATGACACAGTACATAGCAAAGAGAATTTTACTGTATGAAAATATTTATTTCAAAAAGCTAAAACAAGACCACTTCTATTTCATACTGATTATAATTTTCTTTAATCAGAAATATGCTAACCAGAATTAAGGGGTAAAAGCTGATCTGTCTTTTACCAGGTCAAATGCATAAGTCTGACTCAGTTCACAACACTGACAAACAAAAATTGTATATATTTATTGTGTATGTCATGATTTGCTCCCCATTATTTCTTCTGGATGGTCAATGAAGAGATAAAAATACAGATAGTTTTGACTTTACCTATGACCCCACCCAGTTTCTTCTCTGTGCAGGAAGACGTGGCTACTATGTGTTTCTCTTTTGTGATCCTACAAATATATTTTGGATCATTCTACTCCCAAAAGAGGCTCTCAAAAGTTCCAAGAAAAAAAAATTAAGAAATTTAAATAGTTCTTGAATAAACCAATATGTTTAATTTTCTTTTTTCTCATGTTTTCCGAAACCTAGTTGAACTCAGAATTTTTTCTTCATGTAAATATTTTAACTTTCCTTGGAGTTTGTTTCATAAAGTAACATACTTTGAGAAAAACTTATTGATGTTGGATATCACCGTTTGCACTTTGTACAATACTTAAAAGATTAATTTGGAGTCGTAAAAAGTGTTGAAATCATGAGGAATTTGAGAGGTTTAGATGAATTGCTTTTACTGTCTATTCAGAGACTGTCTTATAGGCAAGACTCATATATATATACTTTATATATACTATATATAATTATATAATCTTATATAATATATAACTTTACATAATTATATAATTTCACATGTAATATATAATTATATACTTTATATATAACATATGTGTAGGGTATATTATATATGTTATATATTTAATATATAACATACATATTTTATATATAACATACATGAGTATATGTGTTATATATGTTATATATTATGTACATGAGTATATATGTGTATATAATATATAACACACAAAATATATACATATATGTTATATATTATATACGTATGTCATACATACTAAGTATATGTATAACATATATAATATATATATATATATAACATATATATGTAACTTTTTCTTTTCTTTTTTTTGAAATGGTGTTTCACTCTTGTTGCCCAGACTGGAGTGCAATGGCACGATCTTGGCTCACCGCAACCTCTGCCTCTCAGCAATTGCCTTCAAGTGAGCCTCCTGCCTCAGCCTCCTGAGTAGCTGGGATTATAGGCATGTGCCACCACGCCTGGTTAATTTTGGATTTTTAGTAGAGACGGGGTTTCTCCATGTTGATCAGGCTAGTCTCAAACTCCCAACCTCAAGTGATCCTCCGGCCTTCGCCTCCCAAAATACTGGGACTACAGGCATGAGCCACTACGCCCGGCCTGTAACCTTTTCAAAACCAGAGTCTACATGGATCGGTCCCAGAGAGGCGCCACGATTTGAAGAACCCAATCCATGCAACTGAAGCTAATTTCAAAATGACTTAGATTTCTAATTTTTTGAATACAATGAAAAGCATGTATAGGCCATACAATACTTTTTAGACTCTTCTTTCTCCTTTCCACTGCATTTATACTAAAACTTCTTCTACCTCTCTCTTCTTTTTTGTTTTTTGATATATTTTAAAATTTAAATTTATTATTATAATTTTTTGTAGAAATGGGGGTCTGTTTCCCAGGCTGGTTTCAAACTCCTTCTGCTTTGTGATGGTTAATACTAGTAGTGTCAACTTGATTGGTTTGAATGATGCAAAGTATTGTTCCTGGGTGTGTCTGTGAGGGTGTGGCCAAAGGAGATTAACATTTGAGTCGGTGGACTAGGAGAAACAGACTCACACTCAGTCTGGGTGGGCACCATCTAATCAGCTACTAGCCTAAAAGCAGGCATGGAAACGGTAGACTGGTTGAGTCTTCCGGCCTCCATCTTTCTCCCTACAGGATGCTTCCTCCCTTCGGACATCAGACTCCAAGTTCTTCAGCTTTGCTACTCATGAACTTACACCAGAGATTTGCCAAGGACTCCTGGGCCTTCCGTCACAGACTGAAGGCTGCACTACCGGCTTCCCTACTTTTGAGGTTTTGGGAATTGGTCTGGCTGCCTCCTTAGCTTACCGGCCACCTATTGTGGGACTTCACTTTGTGATCATGTCAGTCAATTCTCCTAACAAACTTTCCTTCATATATTCATCTATGCTATTAATTCCATCCCTTTAGAGAACCCTGACTAATACACACCTCAACCTCCCAAAGTGCTGGGATTACAGGAGTGAGCCACTGCCACCACGCCCAGCCTCTCTCCTTTACAGTTTCTGGAACCCTCACTACCTCCTCTCTTTTTGTTTCACTTCACTCTCCATTTACACTTGAATTACCACCATTAAAGCCCACCAAGAAATCTGATAAGGTAGGACTTGTCTTAAGGAGAAGAGGGGGAAACAATTAGTACATCCATGCAGAATCCTCTTTCGCAGGCAAATAAAGGGAAAGTCAAGAAATGCTCCTGTGATAATATTTATTCCATTACATACCAGAAAGGGGCATAGTCATTCTAGAGGAAGGCATTTAAGCCCAAATGATCAGGCAATTGACATTAAGTGGACTGAGGGACTCAGTGCTTACTGACCAATTATGATCTGTATGACCAATTTTAAGCTGTAAATGAAAGAGAGTATAACCTGGCAGGATGGCATGAGCCTGTAGTCTCAGCTAATCAGGATGCTTGAACAACAGGATTGCTTGAGCTCAGCCCAGGAGTTTCAGGCTGTCGTGCACTTGTGAATAGCTACTGGACTTTATCCTGGGCAACACAGTGAGACCTCATCTGTAACTCAATTTAAAACAGAGAGGATCATTTTATCCTCTGGAGATTATGGCAGTCAAGATTCAGTTAGGGAAGCAGGGCTACTATAGTGATTGTCAATTTTTCTGTTAGAAATTAGATATTATGCAATTATGGCAGTGGCTGAGGAAGTGAAAATTCAGAAGGAGGAGTTGAAGCATCAGCGAGGTGTCACCAACTGTTCTTGGTGCAGCACTGGTGCAGGTAAAAAACTGGAGCTCTCAGGATGTTCTGAAAGGCCCAGCAGGGTCATGAAGGAGCAATCCATGGGAGGGTGTTGCATCTGTGTGTTCACTACCCCTATGAATCCACCACCCAGCATCTAGTGGTGGGTCTGGGGTGGCTTTGGAGAGCAGGGACAGCAGTAGGGAAAATAAACAGATGGGACAGAGAGAGAGGACAGGGTGGAGCTGCTGGGTTCACTCTGGGGCCATCTATTACCACAGATTGAGAAGATTTTTTAGAGCAAAACAGCTGCTATAGAGCTTCTGCGTTCTCGACCAGGTCTCATGTGAGTTCCATATTGGTCAATTCTAACCCAGCTATAGATGGAAAAATATACTGGGAAATCTGGGTCCCAGTTTGATGAGGTTACACAGAGAAACCCATCACAGGGGTCATGAGTGAAATAAAGAAATACAACATATCTTATATTAAGACTTAACAAGCATTGGGAGGATTCCCACTCAGTGTCAGACATTGTGCCAGATTTCTCTCTCGCGCTCGCTCTCTCGCTTTCTCTCTCAATTTCTCTGTCTTCTCTCTCTCTGTCTCTCTCTCTCTCTCTCACACACACACACTCGCCTTTTTAGAAGCATCACCTTACATGCTACTTTCCCCACCCCTATTTCTGTAGTCCCAGTAAAAGAAATATGAAGAGATGTTTGGAAAGATCTGGAATGTTATTCACAAGATGCAAACAGCAGTATAGTCTGAGACAACGCTGTGCAATGCTTAGGAGAGAAAGCTCTAGAGTTTGAGTCCAAATCCTGGTCCTGTCATATGATAACTAAATGATCTTGGGGAAAATGCTTCATTTCTCTATTCTTTTATTATTATTATTATTATACTTTAAGTTCTGGGATACATGTGCAGAATGTGCAGGTTTGTTACACAGGTATACATGTGCCAGTGTGGTATGCTGTGCCCATCAACCCATCATCTACATTAGGTATTTCTCTTAATACTATCCCTCCCCTTGCACCCAACTCCCCAAAAGGCCCCAGTGTGTGATGTTTCCCTGCTTATGCCCATATGTTCTCATTGTTCAACTCCCACTTATGAGAGAGAACACGTGGTGTTTGGTTTTCTGTTTCTGTGCTAGTTTGCTGAGAATGGTGGTTTCCAGTTTCATCCATGTCCCTGCAAAGGACATGAACTCATTCTTTTTTATGGCTGCATAGTATTCCATGGTGTATGTGTGCCACATTTTCTTGATCCAGTCTATCGTTGAGGGACATTTGGGTTGGTTACAAGTCTCTGCTATTGTGAATAGTGCTGCAGTAAACATACGTGTGCATGTGTCATCATAGTAGAATGATTTATAATCCTTTGGGTATATATCCAGTAATGTGATTGCTGGGTCACATGGTATTTCTAGTTCTAGATCCTTGAGGAATCACCACACTGTCTTCCACTATGGTTGAACTAATTTACACTGCCACCAACAGTGTAAATTCATTCCTGTTTCTCCACATCCTCTCCAACATCTGTTTCCTCACTTTTTAATGATCACCATTCTAACTGGCGTGAAATGACATCTCATTGTGGTTTTGGTTTGCATTTCTCTTATGACCAGTGATGATGAACTTTTTTTCATATGTTTGTTGGCCAAATAAATGTCTTCTTTTGAGAAGTGTCTGTTGATATCCTTTGTTCACTTTTTGATGGGGTTGTTTAATTTTTTCTTGTAAATTTTTTTATGTTCCTTGTATATTCTAAATATTAGCTCTTTGTCAGATGGATAGATTGCAAAAATTTTCTCCCATTCTGTAGGTTGCCTGTTCACTTTTTTTTTTTTTTTTATACTTTAAGTTCTAGGGTACATGTGCATGACGTTTATATCATGTATAACTCCCCAATGCAATCCCTCCCTCCTCCCCCCTCCCCATGATAGGCCCCAGTGTGTGATGTTCCCCTTCCCGAGTCCAAGTGATCTCATTGTTCAGTTCCCACCTATGAGTGAGAACATGCGGTGTTTGGTTTTCTCTTCTTGTGATAGTTTGCTCAGAATGATGGTTTCCAGCTGCATCCATGTCCCTACAAAGGACGCAAACTCATCCTTTTTGATGGCTGCATAGTATTCCATGGTGTATATGTGCCACATTTTCTTAATCCAGTCTGTCACAGATGGACATTGGGGTTGATTCCAAGTCTTTGCTATTGTGAATAGTGCCGCAATAAACATACGTGTGCATGTGTCTTTGTAGTAGAGTAATTTATAATCCTTTGGGTATATACCCAGTAGTGGGATGGCTGGGTCATATGGTACATCTAGTTCTAGATCCTTGAGGAATCGCCATACTGTTTTCCATAATGGTTGAACTAGTTTACAATCCCACCAACAGTGTAAAAGTGTTCCTATTTCTCCACATCCTCTCCAACACCTGTTGTTTCCTGACTTCTTAATGATTGCCATTCTAACTGGTGTGAGATGGTATCTCATTGTGGTTTTGATTTGCATTTCTCTGATGGCGAGTGATGATGAGCATTTTTTCATGTGTCTGTTGGCTGTATGGATGTCTTCTTTTGAGAAATGTCTGTTCATATACTTTCCCCACTTTTTGATGGGGTTGTTTGTTTTTTTCTTGTATATTTGTTTGAGTTCTTTGTAGATTCTGGATATTAGCCCTTTGTCAGATGAGTAGGTTGCAAAAATTTTTTCCCATTCTGTAGGTTGCCTGTTCACTCTGATGGTAGTTTCTTTAGCTGTGCAAAAGCTCTTTAGTTTAATTAGATCCCATGTGTCAATTTTTGCTTTTGCTGCCGTTGCTTTTGGTGTTTTAGACATGAAGTCCTTGCCCATGCCTATGCCCTGAATGGTACTACCTAGATTTTCTTCTAGGGTTTTTATGGTATTAGATCTAACATTTAAGTCTCTAATCCATCTTGAATTAATTTTCATATAAGGGGTAAGGAAAGGATCCAGTTTCAGCTTTCTACTTATGGCTAGCCAATTTTCCCAGCACCATTTATTAAATAGGGAGTCCTTTCCCCATTTCTTGTTTCTCTCAGGTTTGTCAAAGATCAGATGGCTGTAGATGTGTGGTATTATTTCTGAGGACTCTGTTCTGTTCCATTGGTCTATATCTCTGTTGTGGTACCAGTACCATGCTGTTTTGGTTACTGTAGCCTTGTAGTATAGTTTGAAGTCAGGTAGCGTGACGCCTCCAGCTTTGTCCTTTTGACTTAGGATTGTCTTGGCAATGCGGGCTCTTTTTTGGTTCCATATGAACTTTAAAGCCGTTTTTTCCAATTCTGTGAAGAAAGTCATTGGTAGCTTGATGGGGATGGCATTGAATCTATAAATCACCTTGGGCAGTATGGCCATTTTCACGATATTGATTCTTCCTATCCATGAGCATGGTATGTTCTTCCATTTGTTTGTGTCCTCTTTGATTTCACTGAGCAGTGGTTTGTAGTTCTCCTTGAAGAGGTCCTTTACATCCCTTGTAAGCTGGATTCCTAGGTATTTTATTCTCTTTGAAGCAATTGTGAATGGAAGTTCATTCCTGATTTGGCTCTCTGCTTGTCTGTTACTGGTGTATAAGAATGCTTGTGATTTTTGCACATTAATTTTGTATCCTGAGACTTTGCTGAAGTTGCTTATCAGCTTAAGGAGATTTTGGGCTGAGACGATGGGGTTTTCTAAATATACAATCATGTCATCTGCAAACAGGGACAATTTGACTTCTTCTTTTCCTAACTGGATACCCTTGATTTCTTTCTCTTGCCTGATTGCCCTAGCCAGAACTTCCAACACTATGTTGAATAGGAGTGGTGAGAGAGGGCATCCCTGTCTTGTGCCAGTTTTCAAAGGGAATTTTTCCAGTTTTTGCCCATTCAGTATGATATTAGCTGTGGGTTTGTCATAAATAGCTCTTATTATTTTGAGGTACGTTCCATCAATACCAAATTTATTGAGCGTTTTTAGCATAAAGGGCTGTTGAATTTTGTCAAAAGCCTTTTCTGCATCTATTGAGATAATCATGTGGTTCTTGTCTTTGGTTCTGTTTATATGCTGGATTACGTTTATTGATTTGTGAATGTTGAACCAGCCTTGCATCCCAGGGATGAAGCCCACTTGATCAGAAGGAGATAGAGACACAAAAAACCCTCCAAAAAATCAATGAATCCAGGAGTTGGTTTTTTGAAAAGATCAACAAATTGACAGACCGCTAGCTAGACTAATAAAGAAGAAAAGAGAGAGGAATCAAATAGATGCAATAAAAAATGATAAAGGGGATATCACCACCGACCCCACAGAAATACAAACAACCATCAGAGAATACTGTAAATGCCTCTACGCAAATCAACTAGAAAATCTAGAAGAAATGGATAATTTCCTGGACACTTACACTCTTCCAAGACTAAACCAGGAAGAAGTTGAATCCCTGAATAGAACAATAGCAGGCTCTGAAATTGAGGCAACAATTAATAGCCTACCCACCAAAAAAAGTCCAGGACCAGATGGATTCACAGCTGAATTCTACCAGAGGTACAAGGAGGAGCTGGTACCATTCCTTCTGAAACTATTTCAATCAATAGAAAAAGAGGGAATCCTCCCTAACTCTTTTTATGAGGCCAACATCATCCTGATACCAAAGCCTGGCAGAGACACAACAAAAAAAGAGAATTTTAGACCAATATCCCTGATGAACATCGATGCAAAAATCCTCAATAAAATACTGGCAAACCGGATTCAGCAGCACATCAAAAAGCTTATCCACCATGCCTGTTCACTTTGATGATAGTTTTGTTTGTTTGTTTGTTTGTTTGCTTTTTCTGTGCAGAAGCTCTTTAGTTTAATTAGATCCCATTTGTCAATTTTGGCTTTTGTTGTAATTGCTTTTGATGTTGTAGTCATAAAGTTTTTGTCCATGCCTATGTCCTGAATGGTGTTGCCTAGGTTTTCTTCTAGGGTTTTTATAGTTTTAGGTCTTATGTTTAAATCTTTAATACAATGAGCTAATTTTTGTAAAAGGTATAAGGAAGTTGTCCAGTTTCAGTTTTCTGCATATGGCAAGCCAGTTTTCCCAACACCATTCATTAAATACGGAATCCATTCCCCGTTGCTTGATGTCTGGTGTTATTTCTGATGCCTCTGTTATGTTCCTTTGGTCTATATATGTGTTTTGATACCAGTATCATGCTGTTGTGGTTACTGTTGTCTTGTAGTACACTTTGAAGTCATGTAGCATGATGCCTCCAGCTTTGTTCTTTTTGCTGAGGATTGTCTTGGCTATATAGACTCTTTTTTGGTTCCACATGAAATTTAAAGTAGTTTTTTCTAATTCTGTGAAGAAAGTCATTGGTATCTTGATAGGAATAGCATTCAATCTATAAATTACTTTGGGCAGTATGGCCATTTTCATGATACTGATTCTACCTATCCATAAGTATGGAATGTTTTTCCATTTGTTTGTGTCCTTTCTTATTTCCTTGAGCAGTGGTTTATAATTCTCCTTGAAGAGGTCATTCACATGTTTTGTAAGTTGTATTCCTAGGTATTTCATTCTCTTAGGTGCAATTGTGAGTGGGAGTTCACTTATGATCTCATGATTTGGTTCTCTGTTTGTCTATTATTGGTGTATAAGAACACTTGTAATTTTTGCACACTGATTTTTTATCCTGAGACTTTGCTGAAGTTGCTTATCAGTTTAAGGAGTTTTGAGGCTGAGATGATGAGGTTTTCTAAATATACAATCATGTCATCTGCAAACAGATATAATTTGACTTCCTCTCTTCCTATTTGAATACCCTTTATTTCTTTCTCTTCCCTGATTGCCCTGGACAGAACTTTCAATGCTATGTTGAATAGGAGTGGTAGAGAGGACATCCTTGTCTTGTGCTGGTTTTCAAAGGGAATGCTTCTGGCTTTTGCTCATTCAATATGACATTGACTGTAGCTTTGCTATAAATAGCTCTTATTATTTTGAGATATGTTCCATCAATACCTAGTTTATTGAGTGTTTTTAGCATGAAGAGGTGTTGAATTTTAGCAAGGGCCTTTTCAGCATCTATTGAGATAATCATGTGGTTTTTGTTATTGGTTCTGTTTATGTGATGGGTTACATTTATTGATTTGCATATGTTGAACCACCTTTGCATCTCAGGATGAAGGCAACAGGATTGTGGTGGATAAGCTTTATAATGTGCTGCTGGACTTGGTTTGCCAGTATTTTATTGAGGATTTTCACATTGATGTTCATCAGAGATAGTGCCCTGAAATATTCTTTTTTTGTGTATTTCTGCCAGGTTTTGGTATCAGGGCGATGTTGGCCTCATAAAATGAGTTAGGGAGGAGTCTCTCTGTTTCTATTGTTTGGAATAGTTTCAGAAGGAATGATACCAGCTCCTCTTTATACCTCTGGTAGAATTCGGCTGTGACTCTGTCTGGTCCTGGGCTTTTTTTGGTTGGTAGGCTATTAATTACTGCCTCAATTTCTGAACTTGCTATTGGTCTATTCAGGGATTCAGTTTCTTCCTTGTTTAGTCTTGGGAGGGTGCATGTGTCCAGGAATTTATCCATTTCGCCTTGATTTTCTAGTTTATTTGCATAGAGGTATTTTTAGTATTCTCTCATGGTAGTTTGTATTTCTGTGGGATCAGTGGTGATATCCCCTTTATCATTTTTTACTGTGTCTGTTTGATTCTTCTCTCCTTTCTTTTTATTAGTCTGGTTAGCAGTCTATCTCTTTTGTTAATCTTTTTAAAAACCAGCTCTGAAATTCATTGATTTTTTGAAGGGTTTTTTGCGTCTCTATCTTCTTCAGTTCTGCTCTGATCTTAGTTATTTCTTGTCTTCTGATAACTTTTGAATTTGTTTGCCCTTGCTTCTCTAGTTCTTTTAATTGTGATGTTAAGGTATTGATTTTTATCTTTCCCACTTTCTCATGTGGGCAGTTAGTGCTATAAATTTCCCTTTAAATACTACTTTAGCTGGGTTCCAGAGATTCTGGTACATTGTGTCTTTGTTCTCTTTGCTTTTGCTTTCAAATAACTTATTTATTTCTGCCTTAATTTTGCTATTTACTCAGTGGTCATTCAGGAGCAGGTTGTTCATATTCCATGTAGTTGTGCAGTTTCGAGTGAGTTTGTTAATCCTGAGTTCTAATTTGATTGCACTGTGGTCTGAGAGGCTGTTTGTTATGATTTCCATTCTTTTGCATTTGCTGAGGAGTGTTTTACTTCCAAGTGTGTGGTCGATATTAGAATAAGTGCTATGTGGTCCTGAGAAGAATATATATTCTGTTGATTTGGGGTGGAGAATTCTGTAGATGTCTATTAGGTCCGCTTGGTGCAGAGCTGAGTTTAATTCCTGGATATCCTTGTTAACTTTCTGTCTCATGGATCTGTCTAAGTTGACAGTGGGGTGTTAAAGTCTCCCATTATTATTGTGTGTGAGTCTAAGTCTCTTTGTAGGTCTCTAAGAACTTGCTTTATGAATCTCAGTGCTCCTGGATTGGGTGCATAAACATTTAGGATAGTTAGCTCTTCTTGTTACATTGATCCCTTTACCATTATGTAATACCCTTCTTTGTCTTTTTTGATCTTGGTTCATTTAGATTTTGTTTTATCAGAGACTAGAATTGCAGCCCATTTTTTTTTTTTCTTTCCATTTGCTCGGTAAATCTTCCTCTATCCCTTTATTTTGAGCCTCTCTTTGTCTTTGTGCATGAGATGGGTCTCCTGAATACAGCACACTGATGGATTTTGACTCTTTATCCAATTTGCCAGTCTGTGTCTATTAATCAGGGCATTTAGCCCATTTACATTTAAGATTAATATTGTTATGTGTGAATTTGATCCTGTCATTATGATGCCAGCTGGTTGTTTTGCCCATTACTTGATGCAGTTTCTTCGTACCGTTGATGGTCGTTACAATTTGGTATGTTTTTCCAGTGGCTGATATCGGTTGTTCCTTTCCATGTTCAGTGCTTCCTTCAGGAGCTCTTGTAAGGCAGACCTGGTGGTGACAAAATCCCTCAGCATTTGCTTGTCTGTAAAGGATTTTATTTCTCCTCTTATGAAGCTTAGTTTGGCTGGATATGAAATTCTGGGTTGAAAACTATTTTCTTTAAGAATGTTGAATATTGGCCCCCACTCTCTTCTGACTTACATGGTTTCTGTAGAGAGATCTGCTGTTAGTCTGATGGGCTTCCCTTTGTGGGAAACCCAACCTTTCTTTCTGGCTGCGCTTAACATTTTTTCCTTCATTTCAACCTTGGTGAATCTGAGAAGATTATATGTCTTGGGATTAATCTTCTCGACGCATATCTTTGTGGTGTTCTCTGTATCTCCTGAATTGAATATTGGCCTGTCTTGCTAGGTTGGGAAAGTTCTCCTGGAAAATATCCTGAAGAGTGTTTTCCAACTTGGTTCTATTCTCCCCGTCATTTTCAGGTACACCAATCAAGTGTAGGTTTGGTCTTTTCACACAGTCCCATATTTCTTAGAGGCTTTGTTCATTCCTTTTCATTTTTTCTCTATTCTTGTCTTCACATTTTATTTTATTAATTTGGTCTTCAAGCTCTGATATCCTTTCTCCCACTTGATTGATTTGGCTATTGATACTTGTATATGCTTCATGAAGTTCTTGTGCTGTGTTTTTCAGCTCCATCAGGTCATTTATATTCTTCTCTAAACTGGTTATTCCAGTTAGCATTTCCTGTAATCTTTTATCAAGGTTCTTGGCTTCCTTGGATTGGGTTAGAACATGATCCTTTAGCACAGAAGAGTTTGTTATTACCCACCTTCTGAAGCCTACTTCTGTCACACTCATTCTCCATCCAGTTTTGTTCCCATGGTGGCAAGGAGTTGTGATCCTTTGGAGGAGAAGAGGCATTCTGTTTTTTGGAATTTTCAGCCTTTTTGTGCTGGTTTTTCCTCCTCTTCATGAATTTATATACCTTTGGTCTTTGATGGTGACTTTTGGATGGGGTTTTTGCATGGTTGTCCTTTTTGTTGATGTTGATGCTATTGCTTTCGTTTTGTTAGTTTTCCTTCTAACAGTCAGGTCCCTCTTCTGCAGGTCTGTTGGAGTTCTGGATGTTCACTCCAGACCCTGTTTGCCTGGATATAACCAGCAGAGCCTGCAAAACAGCAAAGATTGCTGCCTGCTTCTTCCTCTGGAAGCTTCATCTCAGAGAGGCACCAACCAAATGCCAGCCAGAGCTCTCCTGTATGAGGTGTCTGTCGACCCCTGCTGGGAGGTGTCTCCCCGTCAGGAGGCACAGGGGTCAAGGATCCACTTGAGGAATCAGTCTGTCCCTTAGCAGAGCTCGAGTGCTGTTTTGGGAAATCTGCTGCTCTCTTCAGAGCCAGCAGGCAGGAATGTTTAAGTCTGCTGAAGCTGTGCCTACAACCCCCATTTCCCTCATGTGTTCTGTCCGAGGGAGATGGGAGTATTAGCTATAAGCTCCTGACTGGGGTTGCTGCCTTTCCTTCAGAGATGTCCTTCCCAGAGAGATGGAATCTAGAGATGCAGTCTGGCTACAGCAGCTTTGCCGAGCTGCAGTGCGCTTCACCTAGTCCCAACTTCCCTGCCACTTTGTTTACACTATGAGGGCCAAACCACCTACTCAAGCCTCAATAATGGCAGATTTCCTTCCCCCTACCAAGCTCAAGCATCCCAGGTCAACTTCAAACTACTGTGCTGGCAGTGGGAATTTCAAGCCAGTGGATCTTAGCTTGCTGGGCTCTCTGGGAGTGGGATCCACTGAGCAAGACCACTTGGCTCCCTGACTTCAGCTCCCTTTCCAGGGAGTGAATGGTTCCGTCTTGCTGGCACCACTGGGGTATGAAAAAAAAATCCGGCAGCTAGGTTGGTGTGTGCCCAAGCAGCACTCAGTTTTATGCTTGAAACCCAGGGCCCTTGTGGTATAGGCAGCCAAGGAAATCTGGTATGTGGGTTGTGAAGACAGTGAGAAAAGTGTAGTATCTGGGCTGCATAACACCGTCCCTTATGGCACAGTCTCTCACAGCTTCCCTTGGCTAGGGGAGGGACTTCCCCAACCCTTTGCACTTACTTGATGAGAAAACGCCCCACCCTGCTTCTGCTCACCCTCCGTGGGCTGCACCCACTGTCTAACCAGTCCCAGTGAGATGAACCAGGTACCTCAGTTGGAAATGCAAAAACTGCCTGCTTTCTGTATTGATCTCACCGGGAGCTGCAGACTAAAACTGTTCCTATTTGGCCATCTTGCTCTTATCTCCATTTCTCTATTCTTTAGCTTTGTCATTGTAAACTTCAGCTAATATCTACCTTATAAGATTGTTTTATTGGTTATATGTGATAGTATACATACAGCACCTGAAATGTAAAAAAATAAAGAGCTCAATTTAGAAACAATAAAAAGTAAGTGTAAGATGGTCAATTAGAAGCAGCTGAAGTCCACAGCAGTCACAGAGAGTGAACGAAAGTGATGAGTGAATTCAGCACCCTCAACTGAAATATACAGGTTGTCACTTTGGGACTGACTAGGCAAATAACTCAACCCACGGAGAACAAAGAAAAGTAGGGTGGAGGTGACAGTGCTCCAGCCAGGAGCAGCACTGAGCCAAAGGAACCCCAACCCCCAGCCAAGGGAAGCAGTGAGTGATTATGCCACCCCACCCCAAAAACTATGCTTCTCCCACTGACCTTTACAACCTGTGAATCAGGAGATCCCATTGGGAGCCCATGCCACCAGGGCCTTGGGTCCAATACACAGAGCTGTGTGGAGTCTCAGCAGAGCAGCTGCCCAGGCACACACAGAGACCTGGGAGTTTTACATATTCTGGCCCCAGGATCCCTTGCAATGTAGGAGATCCATGTGTACATATGGAATCAGCCCCCTAGGAAGGGGGGGTGAATCCAGGGAGCCAAGCACTGTCATTCTGCAGCCCCACTTCTATGGTACCTCACAAGTTAAGACTCACTGGCTTGGAATTTTAGCTAGCCAATGGCAACAGGTTGGAGTCAGCCCGAGACAGGACCAAGCTCTTTGGGGAAGGGGCAGCCACCATGTCTGTAGTTTGGTAGACTCAGCCACTGCAGCCTGCCAGCTTTGAAGAATAAAAATGGTTTGGATGAAGAAGAGTCCCCACAACACAGTGCAGCTGCTTTGCCAGATTGTGGCCAGACTGCTTCTTTAACCGGGACCCTGATCCATTCCCACAGATCTTTCCAACCTGTGAATTAGGAGATCCCCTTGGGAGCCTACACCACCAGGGCATTGGGTCCAATACATAGATAGAGCTGTGTGGAGCCTCAGTGAGTGAGGTTCTGGGTGGGACCTCCCCTTGGGGCCTTCAGTCACTCCAGTCAGGGTTCTGTGGACAGAGTGCTGACCTCTCTGGACAGATCTCCCAAGGGGAGGAGTGGCCACTATCTCTGTGGTTTGGTAGACTCAACCATTCCAGCCTGCCAGCTTTGAAGAATACAAATGGTCTGGACAAGGAAGGGTTCCCTCTAATGTGGCCAGATTGCTTTTTTAAGCAGGTCCCCGATCCTGTTCCTCCTGCCTGAGTGAGACATCCCAAGAGGGTTCTCCAGCCACCTTCTACTGGCACATTTGGGCCAGCAATGAGTCAGCCCTTCCCTGGAATGGAGCTTCCAAATGAAGGAGCAGATTGCCATCTTTGCTATTTTGCAGGCTTCACTGGTGGTACCTCCAGGTATGGGAAAAACTGAGGCAACTAGGGTCTGAAACAGACCCCAGCAAACTGCAGCAGCCCTATAAAGAGTGACCTGAAGGTTAAAAGAAAAAGAAACAAAGAGAAAACGAGAGCAACAACAAAAAGACCCCACAAAAACACCATTCAAAGGGAAGTAACCTCAAAGATTAAATGTAGATAAATCCACAAAAACAAGAAAGGATCAATTCAAAAAAGCTGAAAACTCAAAAAGTCAGAGTCCCTCTTCTCTTCCAAATGACTGCAACACCTCTCCAGAAAGAACACAGAACTGGGCTGAGGCTGAGATGGCTGAATTCACAGAAACAGGCTTCAGAAGGTGGGTAATAATGAACTTCACTGAGCTAAAGGAGCATGTTTTAACCCAATGCAAAGAAGGTGAGAATCATGATAAAACAATGCAGGAGCTGATAGAACAGCCAGTTTAAAGAGGAACATAACCAACCTGACAGAGCTGAAAAACACAACACAAGAACTTCACAATGCAATCACAAGTATCAATAGCAGAGTAAGACCAAGCAGAGGAAAGAATCCCAAAGCTTGAAGACTATCTTTCTAAAATAAGACAGGCAGACAAGAATAGAGAAAAAATAATAAAAAGGAATGACCAAAACCTCTGAGAACTATGGTATTATGTAAAGAGATCAAACCTATGACTGATTGGGGTACCTAAAAGATACAATGGAATCAAGCTGGAAAACATACTTCATGATATCATCCAGGAGAACTTCCCCACCTATCAAGACAGGCCAACACTCAAATTCAGGAAATCCGGAGAACTCCAGTAGGATACTCCATGAGAAGATCAACCCCAAAACAAATAATCATCAGTTCTCCAGGTCAAAATGAAAGAAATATGTTAAGGGCAGCCAGAGAGAAAGGCCAGGTCACCAACAGAGGGAAACCCATTAGACTAACAGTGGACCTCTCACTAGAAACTCTGCAAACCAGAAGAGATTGGAGTCCAATATTCAACATTCTTAAGGAAAAGAATATCCAACCCAGAATTTCATATCTGGCCAAACTAAGCTTCATAAGTGAAGGAGAAATAAGATCCTTTTCAGACAAGCACATAGTAAGAGAACTCATCACCACTGGGCCTGCCTTGCAAGAGCTCCTGAAGGAAACACTAAATATGGAAAGAAAAAACCATTACCATTGCTACAGAAACACACTGAAGTACACAGACCAGTGACACTATGAAGCAACCACATAAACAGGTCTGCAAAATCACCAGTTAGCATCATGATGATGGGATCAAATTCACACATAACAATACTAACCTTAAATGTGAATGAGCTAAATGCCCCAATTAAAAGACACAGAATGGTAATATGGATAAAGAGCCAACACTTATTGGTATGCTGCCTTCAGAGACCCATATCACATGCAAAGACACACATAGGTTCAAAATTAAGGAATGCAGAAAAATTTACCAAGCAAATGGAAAAGAGAGGAAAGCAGGGTTTGTGATACTTGTTTCTGTCAAAATAGACTTTAAGCCAACAAAGATAAAAAAAGACATAGAAGGGCATTACATAATGGTAAAGGGTTCAATTCAACAAGAAGAGTTACTATTCTAAATAAATGTGCACCCAATACAGGAGCACTCAGATTCATTCATCAAGTTCTTAGAAACCTACAAAGAAGTTAGACTTAGACTCTTCACACAATAATGGCTGGAGAATTTAACGTCCCACTGACAATCTTAGATAGATCATCAAGACAGAAAATTAACAAAGATATTCATGACTTGAACTCAGCTTTGGATCAAGTGGACCTGATAGATATCTACAGAACTCTCCACCCCAAAATAAGAAAATACACATTCTTTTCATCATCACCTGGCACTTACTCTAAAATTGATCACACAATCGGAAGTAAAACACTCCTCAGCAAATGCAAAAGAACTGAAATAAAAACAGTCTCTCAGACCACAGTGCAATCAAATTAAAACTCCAGATTAAGATATTTACTCAAAGTCACACACCTACACGGAAATTAAACAACCTGCTTCTGAATGACTCTTGGGTAAATCATGAAATTAAGGGAGAAATGAAGAAGTTACTTGAAACCAATGAGAACAAAGAGACAATGTACCACAATCTCTAGGACACAGTTAAAACAATGTTAAGAGAGAAATTTACAGCACTAAATGCTCACATCAAAAAACTAGAAGGATCTCAAAGTGACAATCTAACAGCTTAAATAAAAGAACTAGAAGGCCAAGAGCAAACAAACCCCAAAGCTAACAGAAGACAAGAAATCATCAAGATCAGAGCTGAACTGAAAGAGATTGAGACACACACACACACACACACACACACACACACACAAACCCTTCAAAGAAATCAACGAATCCAGGAGCTGGTTTTTCAAAAAAAAAATAATCAAACAGACCACTAGCTAGACTAATAAAAAATAGAAAAGAATCAAATAAACACACTCAGGAATGTTAAGGGGGAATATCACCACTGACCTCACAGAAATACAATCATCAGAGAATACTATAGACACCTCTATGCACAAAATCTAGAAAATCTAGAAGAAATGGACAAACTCCTGGACATATACACCCTCCCAAGAGTGACTCGGGAAGAAATTGAATCCCTGAATAAACCAATAATGAGTTCTGAAATTGAAGCAGTAGTAAATAGCCTACCAACCAAAAACAAACAAACAAAAAAAACAAAAAAACAAAAACAAAAACAAAAAAACCCAACAACAACAACACCAGAGGGATTCACAGCTGAATTCTACAAGAAGTATAAAGAAGAGCTGGTACCATTTCTACTGAAACTATCCCAAAAATATTGAAAAGGAGGGACTCCTCCCTAACTCATTCTGTGAAGCCAGTATCATCCTGATACCAAAAACCTGGCAGAGATACAACAAAAAAGGAAAACTTCAGGCCAATATCCTTGATGAACATGGATGCAAAAATTCTCAATAAAATATTGGCAAACTGAATCCAGCCACACATCAAAAAGCTTATCCACCATAATCAAGTTCACTTCGTCCCCAGGATACAAGGTTAGTTCAACATACACAAATCAATAAATGTAATTCATCACATAAACAGAACTAGAGACAAAAACCTTGTGATTATCTCAACAGATGCAGAAAAGGCCTTTGATAAATTTCAATATCCCTTCATGTTAAAAACTCTCAATAAACTAGGTACTGAAGGAAAACACCTCAAAATAATAAGAGGCATATATGACAAACTGACAGCCAAAATCATACTGAATGGGCAAAAGCTGGAAGCATTCCCTTTGAATACTGGCACAAGACTAGGGTGATGTCTCTCACCACTCCTATTCAACACAATATTGGAAGTTCTGGCAAGTACTAGCATTGTAGTATAGTTTGAAGTCAGGTAGCATGATGTCCCCAGCATGATGTCCCCGGCAAGTACTCAAATAGGAAGAGAGGAAGTCAAATTATCTTTGTTTACAGATGACATAATCTTCTATCTAGAAATTACATCATATCAGCTTCTTAAACTGATAAGCAACTTCTCAGGATACAAAATCAATGTGCTAAAATCTCTAGCATTTCTGTACACCAATAACAGCCAAGCAGAGAGCCAAATCATGAATGAACTCCCATTCGCAATTGCTGCAAAAAGAATAAAATGCCTAGGAATACAGCTAACGAGGCAAGTGAAGGATCTCTTCAGGGGAAACTACAAACTGTTGCTCAAAGAAACCAGAGATGACACAAACAAATGGGAAAACATTCCATACTCATGGATAGACAGAATCAACATCATAAAAAAGAGCACACTGCCCAAAGTAATTTATAGATTTAATGTTATTTCCATTAAACTTCCATTGACATTTGTCACAGATTTAGAAAAAAACTATTTTAAAATTCATACGGAACCAAAAAAGAACGTGAATAGCCGAGACAACCCTAAGCAAAAAGAACAAAGCTGGGGACATCATGCTACCTGACTTCAAATTATACTACAATGCTATGGTAACCAAAGCAGCATTGTACAAGAAAAGACACATAGACCAATGGAACAGAATAGAGAATTCAGAAATAAGACCACACACCTACAACCCTCTGATCTTCAGCAAACCTGACAAAAACAAACCATGGGGAGAGGATTCTTTATTTACTAAATGGTGCTGGGAGAACTGGCTAACTATGTGTAGAAATTGAAACTGGACTCTTTCCTTACACCACATACAAAAATTAACCAAGATGGATTAAAGACTTAAATGTAGGCCAGACATGGTGCCTTACACCTGTAATACCAGCACTTTGGGAGGCCAACGCAAGTGAATCACCTGAGGTCAGGGAGTTCAAGATCAGGTTGGCCAATATGGTAAAACCTTGTCTCTACTAAAACTACAAAAAATAGCTGGGCATGGTGGCACACACCTGTAATCCTAGCTACTCGGGAGCTAAGGCACGAGAATTGCTTGAACCTGGGAGGCGGAGGTTGCAGTAAGTCAATATTGCCCTACTGCCCTCCAGCTTGAGCAACAGAATGAGACTCTATCTCCGAAAAAGAAAAAAAAGGAATACTTAAATTTAAAACCCAAATCTATAAAAATCCTAGAAGAAAATCTAGATAATATCATTCAGAAAGTAGGCATGGGCAAAATTTCATGAGGAGAATGCCAAAAGCAATTGCAACAAAAGCAAAAATTGACAAATGGGATCTAATTAAACTAAAGACCAACAACAAAAGTGAAAAGACAACCTATAGAATGAGAGAAAATTTTTACAATCTATTCATCTGACAAAGGTCTAATATCCACAGTCTACAAGGAACTTAAACAAATTTACAAGAAGAGAACAAACATTAAACATTGCCTAGTAAAACGTGGGCAAAGGACATGAACAGACACTTCTCAAAAGAAGACATACATGCAGCCAACAAACATATACAGAAAAGCTCAACATCACTGTTTATTAAAGAAATTCAAATCAAAACCAAAATAAGATACCATCTCACACTAGTCAGGATAGCTTTAATCAAAGTCAAAAAGCAGCAGATGCTGGCACGGTTGTGAAAAAAAGGAATGCATTTATACTCTTGGTGGGAGTTTAAATTAGTTCAACCATTGTGGAAGACAGCATGGTGATTTCTCAAAGACCTAGGGGCAGAAATATCATTTGACCCAGCAATTCCATTACTCTTTATATACCCAAAGAATTATAAATTTTTCTGTTATAAAGATGCATGCACATGTATGTTCACTTCAGCACTATTCACAATAGCAAAGACATGGAATCAACCCAAATGCCCATCAATGACAGACTGGATAAAGAAAATGTGGTACATATGTGCCATGGTATACTATTCAGCCATAATAAGGAACAAGATCATATCCTTTGCAAGGGCATGGATGGAGCTGGAAGCCATTATCTTCAGCAAACTAATGCAGGAACAGAAAACCAAACACTGTGTGTTCCTACTTACAAGTATGAGCTGAATAATGAGAACACATGGACACATGAAAGGGAACAACACACACTGGGGCCTGCCAGGGCTGGGAGTGGAGGGAGAGAGAATATCAGGAAGAGTAGACAATGAATACTAGGCTTAATATCTAGGTGATGGGTTGCTAGGTGTAGCAAACCACTATGGCATACGTTTACCTATGTAACAAACCTGCACATCCTGCACATGTACCTCTGTACTTAAAATAAAAGTTGAAGAAAAAAATTTAAAACAAAAATGAAAATAAGTATAAGTAAAATTTCTACTTCTACTAACATAACTTTAAAAAATATTCCACTGCCAAAACAGAATGGTTTAAAATGATAGTTGAATATTTTAATTTATGGTCTTTCTCATTTCAATCAAAATGTTTAAATCTATCATTACTCAATAATATACAGAAAACTGAGTAAGTTAAATATATTATACAGTCCCCGAATTAGGATAACGAATTTTGAAAATTACAATCTGAAATAGAATACAACCTGAAATAAGTATGGTATGGTCTGGCATAAATAACACCAAATGACTGAATAAACAAATTAAAATAATTGAGTTAAAGGCATAAGTTGCATTTTAATAACTTTAGAAATTAAGATAGGGCATTTTATTTTCTGGTATATTGTTAAATCTATATGCCTGCATTAAGTTCCTGTTAAGTACAGCTTTATAATCTAGATTTTCACCTAAGCTAATGTTGACATATTGGGCTTTTCTCTTCATTATCTCCCAATGATCAATATTGATCTTATGTCATTGGCTTTTCCTTTACAGCTATTTGTCCTAAATGGGACAACTGCTCATTTTGCTACAGTAAGTAAGATCCCTCTGCTCTTTGACCGGTCTCCCATCTCACTTGGCATAGACTCTCAGTTTCTCATTGTTTCATGTTTTCTCCTGATATGTTCCTTTCTGCAATCTGATTAAAGTATAATGTACTCCTCTGGATAAATGACAAGATGCTTATAAAGAAAAACTCCTGGAGAAAGAATATGACTTGGTTAGCATAAATGGGATGAGTTTACCTTACACTGAATATCGTTTATCTGTTTATTTTCAAGTATTTTGACCAATACTATCAATTGGCATGTGCGTTCTACCTAGTATTAAGTGCAAAATAACTATAAAGAATCTTTTTAACTTCTTATTTCCTTTTATGTACACATGAAAGACACAGGATTATTGATTGAATCTATATAGCTGAGCTCATTTGAAATGAGTAACATTTTTATCCGTTCACATTGCTCAGCAAAGTGAAAATTAGATGTAAGCTATTTATAGTCAACCATTTCAAGGAAGGACAAGCTGAAACCTGTCTACCCATTATATTTCACTTATATTACAACTTGTGTGACTTCTGATCAAGGGATTCCCCCAATCTCAAAGGCAATGAGCAACGTCTGGAAGTGATATTGTCCAAGAAGACAGGTCCCACGTGTGCTAAAACCTATGGCATCTATTCAGCCCCCACACAAAGTTATTTTTAAAAGAGTTATGGCACTTTGTCTGTTCACCTTTATGAGGCAATGCCACGTTTGGCCAGTAGATAGCACCCAAGATATTCCAATAAATATAGTGAAAAAAATCTCTGTGTGATTACTTTGCCAGGGAAACACCAGACAAGTTCATTGTAGATCAGCTGAGGCGGAAAATAGAAGTCCCCAATGCTTAGAAATTGGGATATTTTTCAAAACCAAATCTAGTAACCTCCTAACGTAAACCTGTACTTTATCAGAGTAGGAAAATTAGCTGACTTGTTTCCTAACACAACTTCTGTTTGAATGTGGGAAGGTACCACACATTTAAATAACACATGAAAGCAGCACTTGAACAGGAATGCTGAGGCCCAGAGAGACCATGAAGAACACCATGCCACTGCATTTCACAAAAACAATGCAGAAGACTCAAAAGGCAACACTGTGCAGTACTCACTGATCCTGCTAACGGGCACAGTGAAAAAGTCACATGCATTTCCGAATGCAATGTTTAAATTATTAAGAACCTGGCTATAAACAAACAAACAAAAATAAATCATAACTACTTAAAACTGGTGGAGAGTGCCTTGGTGTTGTTAAAACTGCTGGTATGGGTAGCTGCTGCTTACGTTTTGACAAGTGATGACATCCTCGTTGCATAGGGAGCAGCTTCATCTTCCTTGAGCAGTAAGAATAGTAAAGAGAGCTGCTTATGTGATATTTGAACCATCATCCACATGTTACAACCTCAGTTCATCTGCTACAGCGGGTATGGATCTACATTTAATAAGGTGATGAGTGTTAAGGAACTAGGCAAGTACAGAAATGTGGGATAAGAAGTTAGAAGATGAGAGTCATTCAGTTAGAGACCTAGTAAAGAAAAACTGTAGGCACCTGAACCAGGAAAGACCTTGTCAAGTGGTGATGGGGGTTCAGGCTGTTATACAAATTAGTTTCTAGGAGAGGGGTTTTTGTTCTGTGCTCTCCAGGGTCTAACATCAAGCCTTCTCCAGCTGCCACACCCAGCCCACTTTAAGGGACTTACACACAAACTCAGAATGACTGACCCAGTATCCTGCTCAAGAACTTTAAAATTTGGTTTAAATTGCCTAAAACAACCTTCAGCCACTGAGCTTCCTATTCACATAGGCTATTAAATTTCCTCTGTTGTAGTTGTTTGACTTGTTTGAGCTGTATTTGGGCACTTGTAAACAAAATGCTTTATTCATTCATGATAAGTTGTGGGGGTTAGAGGGGCAATGGCGTTTACTCCAATCTCTTTTCATCCCAGGTCTCTGTCTTCCCTCTCTTAGGAATTATAAGTATTCTCAAATTGGGAGATTTGCATTTGGTTAGCTAAGATGTTATTTTGTAAATGTGTTTCCCCCTCATCGTCCTTTCATATTCATCTTGGTACAGGAAATAGGCACCCCAGAGCTCCGGGCTACCCCGCAGAGTAAGCTTACCACAGTCCAAAGAGGCACTGACCCTGGGGCCTAGTCTTGATCTGCCACAATCTGGCTGTGTGACTTTGGGGATATCACTTTCTCTCTCTGGTCCTCAGCTTCTTCATCTACAAACTGAAGAGGTTAAACAAGATGTTCCAACTCTAATCTTCCATGGTCCTATTCCCTGCCTTCTCTCCATATATGAAGCAACATTTGAGGCAGGTTAAATAATTCCCTTGTAATGAAAGCTGTCATATTTGATGTACAAGTAGACAAGGTGATTATTCAGTTAAATAATCATGCATCCGTGGACAATGCATGGGAACACATGTGGAACGATAATGACAGGTTTATCTCTATCTACCCATGGAAAGAAAATGACAGGTTTATCAGTCATTTACCAAATCATTCTGATTTGGTGATGTAATATTGGCACTCAGAAAGAAGCTCTTTACTGGCTTGTCGGTCTTGAGTGATGTTCTCTGGACCCAGGTGCCCTTTCATCACAGGGCCTGCTGGGATCCTGCCTGCCTCCCTTCCCCTCTAGCCTCTCCTCTTGACTATTCATAGTTGCATCAACCACCAACACACTCTTGTTACCTCCTTCCAGCATCCAAGTGAAGAGATAATGAAGAGGTAGTGTTGCGGCCACCAAAGGTTGGGAGAAAAGCACTTTAACTACAGATCAGTTAATTGTGTTTAAACCTGGAACAAATGATAAATTTATGCAATAAAACTTTATAAATCCTCCAATCGTGCCAAATATTTACAAAGAAAATGTCCAGTTCTTGCCTGAGAAGGCCCTGTAGAATCAAGAAAGTAAATAGATCCTAATGAGAGTCAGTTAAAGCTTCAGCGTATTCCAATGATTAGGGCTATAATTCTGTAGAGGATGGAAGAAAGACAGGAAGGAAGGGAAGGATAGAGGGAGGGTAGAGAAAAGAAACCCAACTTTCTGGTAGAGTACTAGTTCACAACCATGGCTGTATGTTGAAAAATTCTGGGTGAAAAATATCAACGTTCAATCCCACCCTCAGTGATGTTTGAAGTTCCATGTGATTCTATTATGCAATTCAATACAATACAGCATTATATTTTATTAAATAAGTGACTCAATTACTAAAGAAGGGTGGCCACTCAAAGGGATTTTATAATAGTTGTTAAGAATTGTTACCAAAAACCCCACCAGCTTCTTATTGCAGAGGTCTAAGAAGCTGGAAGCCTTCCTGAGAATTTCCCCTATCCTTGGGGTAAATGCTACCATGTTCTGGAATCCTGAGTCTGAGGGCTGCATAGTAGCCTTACGCCGTATCATTCCCTTTCCCTTATATGCTTTTAAAAATACTGCCAGAACAATGCTTCAGGCTCCTTATAGTCAAATCTGTTTTCCTGATTACAAGAGAGACCCTGAGGCTTTTAGCATCCATAGATCATTATCACATCTATTATTATCTAGAGGTTCATTTGTTGACTACATCAAAACTTTTGTAACTGCTGGACAATTGGAAAATACCTGAGGCAGACTAATGAACTGGAACAAGCAGTGCACTGAGAATCTCAGGCCTTTGAATCAATTTACAGATCTACCCATGCATCTCTAGGTGACTTGAAGCAAGTCACAGAACTTTTCAGGCCTGTTTTCTTAATTCTAAAGAGAGAAAGTTGAATACTATCTAATATCCACTTGAAACTCTGCAATGCATACTATTTCCTTCTCCACTTTCTGGTAATGATACTAATGAACAGTAAAGGATGAGAAAGTTAAGTACAGAGGAGAAGCACCAGAAAAATCTAATGGTCTGGATGAGCCATAAGTTGACAAATTTGATCTCAAAGCATTCGACATATCCCTGGATATGTTCTTTGCTTTTAAAAGACTATAACTGGATCATGTAGCAGTAAAATTTGGTAGGTCCCACTTTCTACTACGGGTTTGTATGAGGGGAAAAAAAAAAACAAAAACATTCTCTTTCCCTTCACACTGTGAAGAGAACCTTGCAAAATGAGAAAGCACTGATCTGATTCTCTAGTTGTTAAATAGACTGGAAAAGAGAAAAAGTGGTGAAAAACAAACAAACAAAAAAACAACACTCTTCTACTATGCTAGAAAAGTTTAAAAATATTCAAACCCCAAGTTCAGTTCCTGTTCACAGTTCACTGCTCACTGTTGCCCTTGTACCCATATCTCCCTATTCCTCTATTCCTTTCTTTCCAACTACCACGACCACTCCTCATTCTGCCTCTATATCTTCATACCTCTGCATGCATGATTTGTCTACTCCAAAAAAGGTTTACGACTCCATAATTTCCTGTGGATTACATCTAAACTGTTTAGCTTGGCATTCCCAGATCTCTATAGTGCAGCCTATAACCTAACTTTCTTCTCACTTTTCCTCAACATATTTTCTCCAGCCAGTCTGGGCTGCTTATTGTTCATCCCTCAATTATGCCCTATAAAAATCCTCCACTCTGCCTTTGCTCATTCTGTTTCTCCCATACAAAATGACCTCCTCCATTTTCTCCCATGTAGACTAATCCTGGCCATTCTTGGAAGCTGAGCAAACTCACGTTTCGCCTCTTCCAAGAAGCATTCATGTTGGCCTACAATGATCTTTCCTTTCTCCAGCTGTACTAAACAGCACTTACATTTTGCTGTATTGTCTACTGTGTTTTGTTTATTGCATATTTCTCAGACTGCATGCTGCTGGAGGACAATGTCTTAAATACTTCTATTTTTCTGCTTCTCTTCATCCTTTTCTTCTCCCTCTCTCCCTTTCTTCTTTCCATTCTTTCTTTCTCTTTACTGTAGTCTGTACAGCAAAATTTGGGGGGGATCCAGAAAGATCAGTAGTTATTTTATAAATAAACACAGTAATGCCAGACTTAGGTTAGTGGGGCTATTAGTGCTTCTCTTTTACCTGGCCTGATCACCGGGGCACGAAAGTTCACTAGTGTTTTTTAGCTTTTACCTTGGAATTCAAAATCCCTCAGCATGTTTCTTTGTAAGACTACTTACTGTTACTAGGGCACATGTCAGAGTTTAGGTTCTACTTTTAAACTTCATGTAGTTTCTCAAAAGAACAGAAATGATCTAAGACATATGAACAAATTGAAGGGAAAAAGCGAACTATTCCAGTAATTAAACAACTTTGTTATTTATTTATTTTATTTTATTTTATTTTCAGATGGAGTTTCACTCTTATTGCCCAGGCTGGAGGGCAATGGCATGATCTCGGCTCACCACAACCTCCACCTCCCAGGTTCAGGCGATTCTCCTGCCTCAGCCTCCCTAGTAGCTGGGATTATAGGCATGTGTCACCACACCCGGCTAATTTTGTATTTTTAGTAGAGACGAGGTTTCTCCATGTTGGTCAGGCTGGTCTTGAACTCCTGACCTCAGGTGAATCCACCCACCTTGGCCTCCCAAAGTGCTGGGATTACAGGCGTGAGCCACCGTGCTCAGCCTATTTATGTCAATAATGTGTTAAATCATGCCCTCCTCATTTACAGAGTCTGTGATAGCGGAATTGCAAACTACCAAATTACCAAATGGAGATAGAACCTCACCTTCTGGCTCTATAGATGAGTCAGCTGAGCTCAGGCAGAGACATCAAGTCTAAATGAGGTAGTGCCTCTTGCAAAGCGGTTAGCCTCTCTCCTCTTCCAGCTGTACCTCTTCAGAAAGGGGTTCCTCTGTTTCCGCAAAACCCTTCCTATTATGTCCATTTTGTTTTAAAAAGGTTGTCTGTAAATAAGATGCAGCCCTCTCCAGGGACCCAAAGTTGGGCAAGATCAACCAATAGAGACTCTTCCAGTTTTTGAAATCCTCTTATTTGTGCTTTTAGGACAGAATAATTTTCTAGAACTGGTAGAACAGGGCTCTAAGTCTTGGTAAAGAGGGAATTTTTGTAGGGATGAGGAGTGGAATGGGTGAGATATAGATTTGGATACGCAAATAGTGGTTTTGTTTTTGAGTCTGTTGCAAGGCAAAAGGAGAGTCTGAGATCAAGCAGAAATGAGATGCAAGTAGTGCATCCTTTGCCATGGAACCCCCAGTCAGGCTTAGCAAGGGTTTAGGCAGGATGCAGCCCCTTGCTTGCCACTCTCCCTCCCTACAGGAAATGGAGTTGTACTGGAAAGATACCCTACCTGCAGGCTCAAGGACAACACACTCTCAAATTCACACTGGGATCCCAGAACACTCTGAAATAACCTACCTCCCCATCTGCACAATCTTGGCATACTCAGTGAAAGGAATAGTAGGACTTTGCCCTAGTCAAAGCAATCCTCCTGCCTTTGAAACCAAGGCTGCTCTGCTTCAACCACTAAGATTTAACAACCCTCCTTCATTTCTATTTTGAGGTGGGGGTAGTAAGCAGAGAAGAAGGACCCCCCCCTTTTTTTTTTCCAAAAATTACAACCCAATCTGTGCTTTTTGTTGTTTTATTTTTTTAAAGCCTAGAAATCAATTGCAATTCTACTCCCTTGCTTCAACATGGTTTTTTCTTCTCTAAGAGCTTTGCGTTTCTAGATGTAAGAAGCAGTCTCGCCTTGCGTATTCTGTTGGAGTAACTGCCTAAAGTCTCATCCCTGGAGAAGTGAATGTATCTCTCTGGACCTTAGTTTTCCTACTCGCTCAATAAAGGGGTGACGAATGACGCCTAAACTCTGATCTACCGTAAAAACAGTGCAGGTCTGTGAGCCCAATTGCCTTTGATTTTTCCTCTCGAGTGTCCAGAACAAAGATAGTTAAAGGTTAAGGATCTCTCCAATGGAGAGTTGTTAACACGGAGGTCGAGGCTCACAGGCATCAGGTTTGCAGCTTCGCCCGGCCTCAGAGATACCCCTCTCCAATATTTCTGAAGTCGGAGGCTGCGGTGGGGTATCCCGTCTTTATTTGGCTTCTCCAAAGCCCGGGCAGAAGGTCTGGGAGCAACTCCGTCTATCTTCAGGACACCTAGCTGTCTATACCATCCCCAAACCGGAGTAAAGCGGACTTCACCTAGCTCCGTTTCTCACAGTTCTGCTCCTGGTCCCTCGAGGTCCCCATTACTTCCCAACCCCAGAAATCCTTCCAGCCGCACCAGGCACACTTTGCACCCCTTATCCGCGGCTCTGCGAGCTTGGCGCTGCGGCGGAGTACGGCCCTCTCCCAGGGCGTCCTGGGCCCCAGCCCCACCTCCCTGCCCCAGCCTTTCCCGTTCGCAGCCCCCACGCCCCGCCCCAGGACTCTGCAATCGCCTTGCCCTCCTAAACTCTCTGGGCGCTCTCCCGGCGGGCGCACTCCTTCTTGCAGCCACCCAGGGAGAACCTTTCCTTTCCCCCATCCCCAGCCTCCCAAGCCAAAGCGAGATCCAGTCAGTAAGCAGGGCGCTTGGCACAGTGGAGCCTCTCGGACCGGCCTTCCGCCGGGCAGGGGTGGGAGGAGGCACTCGGCCCCTCCGGGCTCGGGGGTGCCGGCTGGCCAGGCGTGCTGAGCTCTGCCAGGCATCTGCCCGGCGGGATCGGATCTAGAGAGCAGCCTCGCGCTGAACCCATCACCCAAGCGCCCGAGCCGCCACCTCCCTCCCGCAGGCGCCCCCAGCGCTCACCCGGAGTCCGGCCAAGCCGGAGAGTCCAAGGCGCGACTGGAGCCCCCGCCGCGTGCCAGAGCTCCAGCGGCCTTGCACGCTCTGTGCCGGCCCCCTCCAAGGAGGGGCGCGCGGGGGCCCGGAGAGACACCTCCGGTCCGCCCACCCTCCTCCTTCCCTGCCCGCCCACCCGGCTCGAGCTGCGCTGCACCGCGCAGCACTCGGATTCCGGGAGGGAAGCGCCGCGCTGTGTCCCTGGCGTCCTCAGTCCTGCCCCGCGAAGTGGAGATGCGCGAGAGGCAGGCGAGGGCGCGCAGCTCGTGAGAAGCCGTGCCAGCCGGCACCATGCGCCTGCGGCCACTGCCTCTCGTGGTGGTCCCCGGCTTGCTGCAGCTGGTGAGTGCCCGGCCGGCGCGCAGCCCCACGCGCCGGGGACGCGTTTCGGCGGGAAAACCGCGCAGGCGGCTGACTTGGAGCCCAGCCTGGGCCTGTTTGGGACGTGGGGTTGGGGACGTGAGGATGGCAAGGAGTTTTGGGTTGCCTTAGAGGTCGAAAAGAAAGAATTGAAGAACGAAATAGAGGGGATCTAGAGGCGACTGAGGGGCTTAGCACGGGTTGGAACTTGAGCGCTGGGGTAAAGTAAGCAGAAGGTGGCCGGGAAGTAGGTCCGGGACAGTGAAGAGGTTTATTGATAAGCGGTCAAGGAGAGGATGGGAGGTAAATGGATAGGATGAGAAGGGGCAGAAAGACCTTCCTCCAGTTCACAGTTCGAGAGGCTTGGTGGTGTTTATTTTTCACGTGGTGTTTTGCCCAGATGCACACAGACACTTCTTCCAAAGCACAGCATAGTGCATGCATCCTCGTTCTCAGAGCCAGCTAGTGGCGGCTTGCTGGGGGAAAACTTAGGCAAAATATGGATTTGGGGGACAGCTTGGATTTCTCTTCGTTTTCCGTCTGGCGCTGGGGACTGGGATGGGGTTTTCTGCCCGCTGGGGACACGGGATGTAACTTTCACGCCCAGCTCCGCGCAGGAGCCCCCTCTCGGGCATCTCGAAGCTGTCTTTTCAGGGAGACCTCTCCCGCCTCGTCTGGGTGGCTCGGGGGCGCTGAGGAATAAGAAAGATATTAAAATGTGGTTTAGGGTTCGCGTTGTCACTCTCTTCGCTCTTCCCGCGAGGCGCCACGCTCTCCTCCTCCTGATATACGCCTGTATTCTATATGCATGGCTAATTACAGTTAAGGGAAAACCAAAGTAAGACCTTCAAGAAGAAACTTTTAAAGTAAAATTACAGAAGTGGAGTGCTTTGGCTGGATCAGCCTCTGTGATGGATTTCTTCTGGTCACTTAGCACTTGCCTTGATACGGTGCTATTAAGAGGGCTTTCTCCTGATGCCATAGTTTCTTGGTTCTCATACTTCAGACTTTGCCCAAGCACTTAGAAGATGTCAATCTGTTCTCTCTCTCTCTCTCTCTCTCTCTGTCTCTCTCTCTCTCTCTCTCTCTCTCTCTCTCGTTCTCTTTGTCTCTTTCTTTTCCTATTAGAGGGAAAATTAAGTAACTTTGAAAGTTTCTCTATGATATGTATGATATTGTCAAGGCAGAGGCACTTTGCAAGTTCTGAGGGTGGAAGGAACTCTAAAAGGTGGAGAGACCACTGAGATGCTCATGGTCCATGCTTGTTACGGTGGAGATTAGCTTCACCTGCATAGCGTTAACTCAGAAAGTCTTCAATGGCATCAAGAAGAAAATGCAATGATATTCCCAAATATCTTTGAATAAGCCATCACATACTGACTACGTACGATACTGCATGTTAAAATACATTTTACATCTTAGACATTATGAACCCAAAACCTATGCCACATTAATCTTTAGTATCCCTTCCTTTAAATGTTATTTTTTTTTTAGTCTGGATTCTAATAAAAGATGCTCTAACAGAGCAGCATTTATATGCTGTGAGGAAAAGCCTGAGGAAATCAGGTATTTATGTGGGGGTCTTCAGAATATCTTTACGAATCTTAGTTCATTAATTTTGCATTTAATAAACATGAACTGTGTATCTGCTCCGTAAGCACTGTGATAGGCTCTTAAAGATGAGAAAATGTATTTGTGCACGTGTCGGGGAAAAGTTCTCATATTGGAAATGTTAGAATTTTTTTTTTTTTCCCGCACCACCATAGCTAATAAGGAATAGGAAATACGTCTTGAAGGGATTATATGCTCTCCTTGAGAACTAGATTCTAATATTACAGCATGGATTGACTGATTGGCTTTTAAGAAAGCTTATGTCAAATTCGAATCCATTTTGGGATTGTGCTTGGGTTGTAATGTTTTTCTCCTGGAGCGCTTTATCATGGTAAGTGAGGTGGGGAGCTGCAGCCCTGTTGATAAGCACACATTCCTTACGCTGCCATCCCTTCGGACAGTAAAAGGCTGTTTACATTCTCCACATTCTTAGAGCTGTTGCCAGCCTTATAACACAAGGGAGTTAGAATGTGAAAGGAAAACAGAGTGGTTGAGCAGATCTAAATTGAAATATTCCCCAATCCCACCATATGCCCCACTCCAGTAGGTCTCAAAAAGGACAGATCATAATTTGCTCATTTGGATGGCTCATAGTTTTGTTCTACCTTTTTCAGCTGGTATTGAATTTCTTTGTTAAATCCTAACAGCAAGGGGATAAAATGTTTTCTACATGTGAAATTAGTCTTTTACTTTTCTAGGAGCCATATGTACTCAAAAAAATCTGCCCTTTACTGACATAAGGCTTTTTTAAAAAAATTTTTTTTGAAAAAAAAAATAAAATAAAAAAATAATAAAAATAAAAATAAAAAAAATTTTTTGGTGAGGGAGGAGTGAAGTTACCTTGTTGTCGAAATTGGATTTTACTTTTCCATCTGTACTGCCAGCCAGAAGAACATACTTTAAAAATAAATTAAATATTTCAAAAGAGCAATGGATTCATTTGGGCATATCGAACATTTAGTGATATGAAAATTATCTTTTTTTTTTTCTGAAAGCAGTTACAGGGAGTTAAGCCCAAATAAGTCACTATGTATGGTTATATATAACATATATAATACATACATATATATGTATATAATATAGTCACAATAACTATAATTTTTTTTTACCCGTTTTTGTGATGTTTAAAACTTCTAAGAAAACAGTAAGTGGAATTGGTAAATACTGCAGGTAGCATAGGAAGAATATGTGTCTGTTACCTGTCCTTGCCCAATTTTCCTGATCTGTGTATCATGCTTTTAACAGACAGGTGGCTATAGCTAATTAATGGGATTACTATTTGTAAGATTTAAATATCCATCTTGAACGTATTCTTTTTTAAAAAATTCTTATTCAGCAACATACTCTTATAAAGAGTATTAAGAGCACGTTATATCTTTTCTGCCATCTAATGAAGAAAAAAATAGCATTTGAAATGAATATTATAACAAAATGAGTGTTGTTTCATCATGATACAAGGTAAAGACTTCACCAGATGTCAACTGTTTACAGATTTGCATGATGATTTGTAACTGGTAATAAGTGTGATTTTTTTGCCTTTAAGTAAAGTGAAGATTATAAAAAGAATAAATTTTAATTTAAATGAATAATTAGCTAGTGTTTAAGATAAAATTTAGAGCTGATTTAAAAAATCAGTTTCTTACACATTTCAACTTGTTTCTACTGTGATACAATGCTGAGTTTACAAAATAAAATATTAGTTAAAAGCAATGTAAGTTGGGAAATGTTTAGAATCCTATGAAATCAGATCCTTGTGATGCAAGATGATAAAATCTTAGGCTCTTCCTTATAGTATCACATAATTTATTAAGGATACTTACCTTAAAAAAATTAATAATTTTAATATTTGTTTAGTCTGATGATCCAATTTATTTCCTGTTCTGTATTTACAAGAATTGATAACTCTTTACTATCTTTCATTCAAAAATGACAATTTTCCTCATACAGCCTTGATCAATAAATACCGAAATAGTATTTTCCAGTGCCAGATTAATAGTCGTCTGTTGGCTATATGAAAATGTGAAGAAAAGAAAAAAAAAAAAACCACCACTATATCATTATTATGACTTAAAGTTGGCTGCGCATTAAAATTAACTCCTCATTATAAGCATCATTATTTTAGACATTTTAAAAAATGAAAATTAAGATTAGACAATTAAATCCTTGGTTCCAGCCACCCACCTCCTAGTAAAAGTTGTATTCCCTTGGTTTATTCTGATATTATGTTATCTGGTCCAGTTTTAAATGCCTTCCATACAGAAAACTGACTCTTTGGAAAATCATTTTATTGTTTAGTTTCTGAATGGAAAAGAAAAACTTTCTTAACCTTTGTTCTATATTCTTTCATAATTTTTTCTTATTTATTGTTTTTGATTAATAATTGGAATGCTAAATAAGACAGAAAGCTTTTTTGAAAAATCTTTTAGAGGTTTACATTGTCATCTTAAAATATGTAGTTCTTGCCATCAAATGTATTAAGAAATGTTGGTTTATATAAGACATTGCCCACCTTTTATCTATTAAAGAGCTGATCAATACACCTTGAATGATTCAGTCATTTAGTGGTAGCAATCAAAGATGAATATAAATGTGTCACAGGTTTGTTATTTTGTAAAAGCTCTAGACTGTCTCTTACTGTTTACATATTCTGCGAACTCTTTTTCCTGAAGTTTCACTGGGAAAGATTTGAAAAAAAATTATAGCCGCACATTCAAGTGCTTACAGTTAAGGCTGTGTCAGCGTTTCTGTAAAGAATCTCATTTCTATCTTAGCCATAAGCATTATTGTTGGTTAGAAGCTGCCATTTAATATCTTGATTTGGAAGTAAATTATTTCAAAACTGCTTTAAAAATCTGGTCCATATGATTTTGAATGCTCCCCGTATGAGGCTACTCTTTAGGTATCCTTATAGTATACAGGATGGTGATTTAACAAACTAATTTCTATATTATTGACTTTGTTACTAAATTAACAAGCACAATCCTATGGTTTTAACTTCCACAATGGTTATAATATAAGTTGGATATGTTCAAATGATTTTAGATAACTTTTTCCCAGTTAACATATATATTGTACTGCCGTAAGATTTTCTAACACTATTTCATCATAAGTATTTTTAATTATGCCAAAATCAGGTGCCCTTTTATAAGTCTTTATTTACTAATGCATTTTTTTATTAGTTGTGATTTGATTAATGAGATTGATGACAGCTCCATCCTTTATTTCAAAATCCTGCTAAATGCAAAAGGGATCTAAAGCAATTTACAGTATAAGTTGTGGTATAGATTTTCATATTACAGGAAGAATCCTAAGATGTGATTGACTGAAAACTTCTATTTTATGTTATTTTTTAACTTATGAAAATCTAGACTAAAACTCTCAAACAAGGGTTTGACTCATTATGCTGTAAGATTGGTATGTAATAAGGAATTATCTTTCCTTGTAGAATTACCATTAAAAATGAAATTTCCATTATTTAAACCCAAGTGCGGTAGGAAATATTTTTCTTTTTCCTAGTCAGATCATTCACAAAATGAAATCGTTGTATCCAAATTGCCATTCTTGTGCTCACTTCAGCAGCATGTATACTAAAATTACCATTCTAGTTAATTTTTCCTTTCTTAAGTGGTAAGAGAAGTGAGACATTTTATAAACTTAAACTACAAGGATAATATAACGCTGACTTAGATTTCCATACGCTTACATAATTTTAAGTTTCTTTCACACAATTATCACATTCTATTCTCCCAGTAAGACTAGAAGATAGAGAAGGATATTTTAAATGTTTCCATTCATGTTTTGGAAAGAACAATGGATTTCATGTCAAAAGACTTGGAATCTATTTCTGAATAAGTCGAACATTCAACAAATATTTGTTCACTCAGTTTTGATCCAGACTTTACACTGAGACTAGAGCAAGCAGTGAGAACATAGCAGTCAACAGAACAGAACTGGTCCAAGTGTGTCAGTGTGTGTTTATGTGTGCATGTGTGCACCTGTGAGTGTGTATGTGTCTTGGGCAGTTCGTTTAACTTCCTGAAACCTTTCACCTATAAAATAAAGTCAAAATAAAGTCATTAATGACAAAGTAGATAAAAATTTGTTTTTAACATCTCTCCTTTTTCAATATATTGTAACAGGGGTTCTGAATTTTTTTATATGATTTACGTCTTTAGTTACTGTACATATATGTTACGTATAAATGTAATTGTTTTAAATATAAATTTCACATGTGGCCGGGCGCGGTGGCTCAAGCCTGTAATCCCAGCACTTTGGGAGGCCGAGACGGGCGGATCACGAGGTCAGGAGATCGAGACCATCCTGGCTAACATGGTGAAACCCCGTCTCTACTAAAAATACAAAAAACTAGCCGGGCGAGGTGGCGGGCGCCTGTAGTCCCAGCTACTCGGGAGGCTGAGGCAGGAGAATGGCGTGAACCCGGGAGGCGGAGCTTGCAGTGAGCCGAGATTGCGCCACTGCACTCCAGTCTGGGCGACAGAGCGAGACTCTGCCTCAAAAAAAAAAATAAATAAAAATAAATAAATAAATAAATAAATAAATAAATAAATTTCACATGTATTTTATGCTGTTAACCACATCACAAGTGATTTATATACTTAGAAGTAGATTTAAAACACTACAAGACAGATTACTATATCTATGCTTATGGAAAAGGAAAATTTAGTAAAACTAGGCAGAGAATTCATGAGCACTTATTTAACACGTAATCAGCAAAATCAATAAAAAATTAAATTAAAATGGTGCATTCAGGGATTTTCTCCCCCATACCATTTTAAATTGTAAACTCCTAACATCTAGTCATTGCATCAATTTAAATAAAAAGCAAATTGACTCTCAGTTAAATTATAATTATTAAGATAAACAACATTACAGATAACTGTTCTTCAACCAGAAAACTAGCACGTGACTTTGGTATGCCTGAATAGAATACAGTCTATTTAAATCAGAAATACTTTTAACTAACTACAGTGGTTTCACGAGTTCACATGTAAATGTTACAAAGTTTTAAAAATAAAACAAACAAAAAACTGGCATGTGAGACCCACCAAAGATGGAGAAATTCGCCAATGATCCTAACCTTAGGAGAAAATCCAAGTGAAACAGAAAGACTAGCTAGTCCTGGGATTCAGTCCAACTGTAAACACTGTAAATGCCTCTACAAATGAAACTTGACTTTGAGATATTGCTGGGGTTTTTTTTGCCACATAAAGTGATTCTAAGTTCATTAAAAACAAAATGTACATAAATTGTGTAAGTCTCTTCAGGCAATAATATGCAAGACTATGATTTTCAAGCTTTTTCATATATAATTATAATTTTTAAATTTCATCAATTTAAGTTATATAGCAGGTATATTTATTCACCCAGAGCAGTAATTTAAGAAATAGTGTGTATTATTCAAAGGGAAAGAACACATATGTAGTAGGGCTGTTAAAAACACATGTGATTTCTGTTCCCAAATTCCATTCCCCATTTGTGTGTGTAGACAACTACTGAAAGTGGTTGATTAGTATGAAAATCTGTATGATCTTTTCAATGGATAATGCATACAATAAATGAATAGGGACCATAAAGCATCATTTAGCAGTCTGTAGTAATGATAACAGGAATATATATTAATGAAATTTTGCACTTGGATAGTTCAAACAGGAGACAGTTGGGATTGGCTTGAGGAATATGGCTATGGAAATGGAAAAGAAGATGAAGTTTCGAAAGCATGTTTTCCAGAGTCTCGAATTTACTTGTTGCTCCTGTGTTACTGACTCTCCAATTTGTATCTCAGTTCCTACCCTGTTGCTCAGGTTCCGAGTCCGTGTCTCCATAATTTACTGTTCCGTTTTACTTGGATGTTTTACTGTTAACTCACACTCAACATATGCAAAGTCACACACATCTGTCCTGAACAAGTGCCTTCCAACATTCATGGATTTGGATCTTGAAGTCACTACTGTCCCATTTTTAATGTTTGGAGCCTTTGTGCTAAGACAAGTGACATGATGTAAAGCACTGCACAGTTTGCAAAATTCTTTCGTGGTTAATCTGTGCATCAGCTCTGAAAAGTAAGTAGAGTGATAGTTATTGCACCCATTTTACAGGTGAAGCAACAAAAGCACACTGCAGGTTTCAGAGACAGACTGTAGACTGAGCAGATTGTAAACTTCAATCATCCACTTTGATGATGAGTGCTATCTTTCTAGGTACTCATCACTGACACCCAGAATGATGGACTTGAGGGGCATTTCTGGGAAATATCCTATTCTGCTCTGTGACCACTGATCTAGAAACCTCAACTCATTCATCTTAGCTTTGCTATAAAGTGGAACAAGTTGAGTAGAACAAATGAATTCTTGGAACGTTTCTTTAATCTGGAGTTCTACTTAGAATTTAACCTCATGGGCTGGGTCCGTTGGCTCACGCCTGTAATCCCAGCACTTTGAGAGGTCGAGGTGGGCAGATCGCCTGAGGTCAGGAGTTCGAGACCATCCTGACCAACATGTAGAAACCCCGTCTCTACTAAAAAATACAAAATTAGCCAGGCGTGGCGGCTCATGCCTGTAATCCCAGCTACTTGGGAGGCTGAGGTGGGAGAATCGCTTGAACCTGGGAAGCGGAGGTTGCATTGAGCCAAAATCGCGCCATTGCACTCCAGCTTGGGCAACAAGAGTGAAACTCTGTCTCTAAATAAATAAATAAATAAATAAATAGAATTTAACCTCATGGAGCCCAGTCGCCAAGGGTCCCAGCTTTAATACCATTTTCATGTTAAATTGGTAGCCAAGTAATGTGGCTCCTGTTAGGATCAGCAGAGGTTTTGAGAGTTCCTCTGACTTCTCAGGATCTCACCTATACCACTCCAGATGGAAAAGATAAAACGGAGAGAGAAAGTGTGGGTTCACGGGCTGCAAAACCCTGGTTTTCTAGTGGACAAGTAGGAGTATGAGGACAAGCAGGTGGGTGTGGGAACTTGTCTAGTGGGTGCCCAGACTTGCGTAGAATTTGAGAGCATTAATATATAATTTTACTTTACTACTCTCACATGGCTTTTGCTCTTTTTTTCTTTGTTTTAATGAAAATACACATTTTATTATAAAGGTAATATTGTAGTGGATGTTATTGGTTCTCCACCCAGATTTCTTTTGGGGAGGCACTTTGCCAGAATGCACTCAGAGCCACAGGTGCCATTCGCTTCCCCTGGAAAGCTCTTGACCGAAGACTGACAGATGTCAGAGTGTGAACGCCCAGCTCCCTTGGCCCCACTCTGGACAGCTCCCAAGTATAACTGAGGTGAAACAGACAATTTGGGGAATCCCTGCAGGAGCAGGCTGAAGCTACCCTCCGTAAGACTTTGCCTGAGATCACGCACTTCCATGTCTTTTTCCCATTCTCTCACCAGCTGCCACGCTTCCTTACCAGGTTTCCCTGGAAGTGCTTCTGTTTTTAATCAATAGCCCTCAAATACTTGCTTCAGCGTGTTCTTCTGGGGAACTCAACCTAAGATTTCTGTTTAATTGTTTTTTTTAGTAATACTCAGAATTTTTTTAAGTAGCCATCCTCACCCCTGCCTGCTTTCTGCCACCTCGTACCTTACACTCATGGCATTATTAATAGTTTAATGTTTGTCTTTCCAGGTATTATGGATATGTATGCTTTTATAATAATTATATCATGCACAGTATCATGTTCTGTAACAAGCTTTTTTAATGCAATAGTATATTTTGGCTACTTTGGTAGAGCAACTTATATTTTTAAAGATTCACAGTATTTCATGGCATTATTCTCCTATGCCATAATATATTTAATCAGCTCCTAATTAATATTTCAATTGTTTTGAATTCTTTAATATAGTTGTAAGTATACCTGTAATACAAATTCCTAGAATTGAAAATGTTGGTTCAATATTAAGAATGTATGTATTGAATTTTGATAATTAAAAATGTTTTCCTAAATGATTGTACCAATATAATGTATTACATTATATGTGCATGCCTGTATTGTGCTACCTGAATATTGGTATTTTTTAAAAAATGTTTGGCAATCTATTAAAGGAAAGTACTTCATTGTTTTTGACATGTGTTGTGTACTGTATTACTTATTAGGAATATAAAGCATGTTTTCATATTTAATAACCATATGTATTTTTTATTTTATGGATTGCCTTTTTAAATAATTTCCTATGTTTCAGTTTTTTACAACCTTTGAATTTTATACTTTCTTTTTAATATTGCTCACACACAATTGTTCTTTATTATTCCTGAGTATTTTGTACATTATGAGGTTGTTATGGATATCTTTTTTATGGCTGACATTTTAAAATTGGTTTTTGCTGGAATGTAAGGAAAACTATTTATTTTTGTATATTTACATTTGTATCTGTTCTTTTTCTGAACTCGATTATTAGTTGTAATATTTTTTATTTGATTCCCCTGGATTTTATGTCTAGACAATCATATTATCTGCAGATAATCTTATATTTGACTCTTTTTATTGAACATTATGTCTCATATTAAAATTTATTCTCCTTGTGAACTATATGTAACCTTCAAAATATTATTGAATAATTCAGAAATTAAGCATGTTCTTATGTTTCCAACTTTAACATAAACTTTTACTAAGTATGAAGTTTATTATTTATTAATTTTTGTTTTATTTTATGTATGTGTTTTTAGTGTTTTATTTAGAAACACTAGCTATATTCATAAATGAAATATAACTAAAGTGAAACATGCCAGATTTTTGTATAAAGACTATGGTGGGATTAGAATTAAAAAGACTTCTATATTTTCCCCCTCACTTCTGGGAAGAGTTAAAATATTTGAGAGTTGCTTTTTCTTTGGTAGTTTTTTGGGGATCATTCTAATCCATTTGGACCTTTTTGTTTTGGGAAAAGAAGTCTTTTATAAACTTTTTATTTCCTTTATGACTACTTATCACTCAGGTTTTTTCCTCAACCAACCCTTATTGAATCCCTTCTATTAACTTTAAAATTATGCATGCTTGTGTATCCTTAAATTTGTTTCATATAAAATTTTATATACTATTACCTTAATTTTTAAAAACTTACTACACACTGTGAATTTGCATTCTGTTTTGCCCTCAAGTTTGTATTATGTTAATTATGTTGTAAGAATGGTAGCTAGGGGAGTGCCTTCATTTTCTTTCTAGGTTTAACACCATCAATAGAAGACTTCAGGGGCAAATTTCATAGATAACTTGCTAAGAGGTCCAAACTGAATGGAGCCTCAGGGTAAGGGGTGAGCATCCAAAACTCCACTAGCTTTGTGCTCAGGAGAGCCTCCTGGTAGCTGCCTTGGTTCCTGCTTCATGCCCAACTCCTGCTACACTAAGCTGGATGGCGGGAATTGGGTGCACATGGGGAAAAAACTTCAGTTTCCTGCCCAGGTGTGGTTCTTCTTTGCCTTTGTTTGGTTACAGGCTGCTCAGCATGCTTGGTTTTTCCATTATTTTGATTTACACTTCTTCGTGTCCTCTGGGGATTCTAATTTTATGGACACTTTCGGCATCCTTTTCTCTTTCCAGCACCCTTATGCATTTATTCTTGTTTTTGCATTTCTAGTTCATTTCATTGGGATTTTTGGAGGGAGGCAAATGCATGCATTCTTTCAGTCTTCATTGCAACTGGGAATCTTGTAGTCATTTTTGGCTCATCTTTCCTCATCCCCTATAATAACCATTCAGTCACACAATTCTGTGAAATTTCCTTCCAAATCCCACTGTAAACTCTCTCTTCCTCTCCATCTCCAGCCGTTTCATCACTACCACAGCCTCCTCACTGGTGTATCTTATTCCAACATGAGCCTTTTGAATTCATCCCACATATCACAGAATCATCTTTCTTAAATTCTCCTTTGATTTACTATGCCACTACACTATTAAGAGTGAGATTGTGATTCTCTTTTTCTGAACACAGTGAGTCTAAATTCTTCTTCCTGGCTTTCCCAGCCTTAAATCTCTCCTCCAATATTTATCACATACTCTTAACTGCGGCAGGGCCTGTAACTTTAATGCTTCATGAATATTTCAGAGTGGAGGGGAAAGTGTAGGTTTTGATGTCAGACTGACTTGGATTCTGGTGCTTCCCCTGGCATCCTGGACAAGCTAATAAATCTACTAAATCTCAGTTTCTTTTCTTATAAAATAATGGTAGTTATAGCTATCTCAGAGGGTTTTGCTTATTACTTACAAAAAAAAAAGTAAAATACCTGGCCCATAGCATTAGCTTAACAAATGTCAGTTTCCTTTCCATCTGTATCAACTTAGGGTCTTTGTGCACAAGCAACAGAAACTGATTCCGACCAACTTAAGAAGAAAAGAAATTAGTAAAATGGGGCAGCTCACAGAAAGGGTGTGAACCAGGCATGTCTAGAACAGAATCCAGGGTTTGTGTGTCACGAAATTGTCAATTAGCCAAGATAATGAATCAATGCCAACCATTTTTTCCCTGTCTCTACAATCCTTGCTTCACTTCATTTAAGATGCTATGTTCTGGTTGAGAAAGCCTCGTTGACTTGGGTCATACACCTTAGCTTGAGAAGGGCAGGGCACTTTGATGAACAGTTTTGCACATCTTAGGGAATCCACACTAGGTGTTCCCCTTAGAAAACTTGTGATCAGCACTCTCACTAAAGAAAGAGCTCTGTTAGAGAAAGAGACCCAGACAACTACAGAGAAGACCCATTCCAGCTGTTCATCTTAATTCACATGATCTCCACTCATAAATAGTCATAGATAACCAGAGATCACCAGATACTTAAGAGAAATCGTCAGGAAAAAAGGGACAAAGAGAAAACAGAACAATTTATCTTGGAGGCAAGCAATAATACAAGGAACTAATTATAATTTTTAAAATGCCCAATTAGTATTCTCAGAGAGCCAAAAAGATATTGTGTCCTGAAAATAAGAACAGGTTGCTATGAAGGAAGATCAACTGGGGAAAAATAAATAATTATTAGAAATAAAATTTATAACTGATAAAATAAAAAGTTAAGGAGAAGGCTGAAAATAATAGAGATAATAACATGCTGGTGAACTATAAGGTGCAGCCATGGAAATTTCACATAGGAGAGAGCAAAAAGACCAAAATGGAAAATATGAGAGAAGTGTGAAGAGACACAGAGGATAAGTCCAGAAAATCCAATGAAGAGCTCCAGAAAAAGAGGACAGGGGCAATGAGAGGAAGGACATGGTCAAAGACAGTGTGGAATAGCCTGACTTAAAAATAACAAACTGGTGAAATTTCTATACTCAAGTGAAAAAATCTGAAAATTCTAAAAGCTTTCAGAAAAACAAGACAGGTTACTTAGGAAAAATGTTATATCTCATTAACAACAAAATAATATCTTCACAATTCGTAGGGTGGGAGATATTGAATCAATAGCCAAACTATCAATCAAACACGGACAGAAGAGGAGAAAATTAGAGAAGGTAAAAATGATTAGGTACAGCAAACCACCATGGCACATGTATACCTATGTAGTAAACCTGCATGTTCTGCACATGTATCTCAGAACTTAAAATTAAAAAATGGTATTTGGGGCATGAAGGGTCTCAGGGGAGCTACTGCTCTCCCCATTTGGGGAAATCCTCAAAAAGGTGCTGCAAAGCAAGAGAGAGATAGAGCAGAGGGAGATAATGAGTCACTCAATTGCACTCCAGTCTGAGAGTGACTCAGTCTCTGGCCCTGGGAAAGCATGGGGTTCCATTTCCTTCTGTAGTCAGGCCACACTGTGACTTTATAGGGGGTTCCACTGACGTTATATCAACTTTATAAGTGCTATTTATTAGTTTGCTCTTTCTGAAATGGATTTATATTCGAAGCATGAATGATTTAGATATTGTTTAAGAACAGAGTATAATATAATAAATATTGATGAACTAAAATAAAAAAAACTTGGAGTTGAAGGGAATACAAGAGGTAAAAGTGAGCAAGCATGCCAGGTTCCTTATCTTACATAGTAGGAAGTTAATAGAAGCTGTCTAATGTTAATAAATTAAGAAATAGATACAAAGTCCTAAAAGTTACCACATACTAGAAGAATTAAAAATGATACAACCAACAAAAATCCAGTATGCATCTTTGTCCATAAATTTCAAAATGAAGGTGGTCTTTTCAGCGGGGAGAGCTGTCCAGCAGTGGTAAAGTCATGCTCCTGTGGCATGAGTTGACTTCTGGAAGTGGGAAAGCAGAGGCCATCTGCCAGATCATGCTGTAGGGCAGGGTGTATCAACCTCAGAACTGTTGTCATTTTGAGCCATATAGTTTCTTGTTGTTGGGAGCCATCCTGTGCATTGTAGGATGTTTAATAACACATCAGGCTCTTAACCAGATGCCAGTAGCACCTTCTCCCACTTGTACAACCAAAAGAAGTCTCCAGACATTGACAAATGTCCCTTGGGGAGCAAAAACAGTCAATTTGAGACCTGGAGTGGGTGAGAAACCTGCCATAGGTGATTTCTGACTATGCGAGAAGCTGAACCAAGTGACTGCCTCAGCCTCTCTCAACTAAATGCTTTGTCTTTGAACTGTTAGGAAGGGAGTCAGCATTTTGCTTAGACCTAGTTTCTTTCTTAACATTTTAGTTTTTCCAATTCAGACAAATTTCCTTTGATTCAGTTCAATTCAACCAATATCTTTGAGTGCCAACTGTGTCAGACACCATGCCCAGTGCACACATCTCTTTGGACAAATTTTCATTTTTGAGGGTAATAAATGATGAATGTTCCCCGATATTCCTTGCCTAGACAAGATTTCCTTTCCTACTGGACACTGTCACACATTTCGTTTTGTCTCAGGTTCAGATATTACCAGTTGTTAGGGATGGCTCTGAAAGTTTTAGTAAAGCCTTCTAATTTCCATATTTCAAAATGAAATAATGAGAGAAAAGTTACTTTGTAGAAGACAGCAAATAAAACTGAAATTGACAATCACAACTGTTGGTAATAAAAATGTGAACTACTTCACACTTGACATGCAAATTTGTTACAATTAAAATATTGTAGGATTCCATTCTTCAAAGAGTTTATCACAAACCCAGATTATATTTTTGATATGAAAATGAGTACAGTGGTTCTGAGTGTAAAATCTGATTCAGTGTTTTTGAGATAAAAGGCAGCTTACAGCTATTGCTTTGCACTCTTAGGAGCTAGGTTGCATTTCCTTTTTACTGAAAAATTGGAGATTTTCAAGTTTACTGAAATGTAAACTGTGAGTTACTCTATTTGTATAAATGACATGAATCATTTTCTTCTATACTGGAATGCATTTTTAGTTAAGTTTTTCCTTTAAGGCAATTCATAGTTTTTAAAAAATGTATCTGTGAAGATACCCTATGAGAGTTGCATGTTAACCTCCAGAGATAAAGATGATAATAGAAACATAAATGGAATCCCTGGTGGTGTTAAAATTTGAAATATATTTTCACAAAATTTTAACTATGCATAAATATTGACCTTAATTATTGCGATCAGGTCTGAGAATCACAGTGGACCACAGCTGTGCTGCTGCTCATCCCTTTACATGTGGTGGAGAATGAACCTGCACATAGAATTCTGTACCTTTCACAGTGAGTGTGTTGGAGCACCCTGCACAGGCCAGCACATTCCTGTGCCTGTCTTTATACATATACACATGCAGGCACACAAATAACACTCTCTTACTGAACTTCCTCACTACAAAAAAGGCTGCATTTTTCATTTGCTTGTCTTTGCCTTGAAAGTTATAGACCTAATTATGCTACTACCATTCTCTGTACACATCCCTAAATAAGTCAAGCCCTTCTTTATCCATGTATTCTTAGCTTCTATCAAAGTTTAATGTAGGAAATGACCATAGAAAAACATTTTTTGGTAATACTTGCATTCATATTTTTATTCATCCACTCAATAGTTTAAGTGTCTACAGTAGGCATGTAACTATGCTAAGCTTTTCCTTAGAAAATATTTCTATGGGCAAATTATTTCTTCCTGATAAATCAGGTATTTTTAAGAATGAGAGTTCAATTCAGTGTTTTCATTTATAACTTTCTGACTAGGAAGAGCAAAGCTAATGTGTAGCTCAGCTGCAACAAGTACCTTTACTAAACTTCATTTTCTTGAAGTTTTCTTACCAATTATATAATTTGTGACCATCATAGATAGATAGACATAGATAGATAGATAGATATAGATAGAGAGATAGTGATAGATAGATAGTCCTATTATATATGATTTATATCAGAAGCCTTGAGAATATTTTTTGAAAATATTTGCCCTAAAAATTCCTTTGCCAGATATTTCACCATTGCTGTCCTGATGTACCTATAACACTAATTTGCTGAAGTCATTTTAATTCTGTGGATATTAATTTCCTCTAAATTCTTCCTTCTGCAAATTGAGATGACTGGATTCAGTGATTCCCAAATGCTGGTCCATGGGCCAGCTACAACAGCCATAGCAAGAAAGCGTTTTCAGAACATTTAGTCATGCTACATCAGTGTCTCTGGGCTGGAGCCAAAGCACCAGGTGATACCGGGACCCAGCCAGGTTTGGAGACCCCTGGATCAGATTTTCTCTTAAGTATCCTTTGGCTTTGTGAGTTCATGATGCTTTTGGAGGGTGGAATATAATCCAGCACAAAGGGGAAGACTGCCAGTGACTCAGGAAGGGGAATGCCCTAGGTCATGAGAGGATTTTCCAGCATTTGCAGACCTCTCCCCAAAGGTATGTTAAGTGTTTCTCTGTGGTTTGCTGTACACTAAGTACATTACTCCATTGTAGCATTTATCTCATGGTATTGTAATTGTGGGTGCACATCTTTGTATATTTCACTTAGCTCAAGTGAAATCTATGAACACAAAGAATGTGGATGTCAGTCTCTAGAATATCACAGCCATCCTCATAGTAAGCATCAGATAAATGCTTGAATGGATGAATGAATGAACTATTGGGAGAAAACACTCAGTAACTCCCTTAACAGGTTTTGCTTCAGAGCCCCTGGAAAACTACCTGTAACAGATTGCAGGGAAAAAATTTGGGGTGGCATATTCCATCTAATCCCTTTGTCTGCTGGTTCAATATCACTGATTTCCTTCAAAGTGTGTCCAAAACCCCTTTGCTTTGGAGCTCTGAGTTTATTTCCTTTCCTTACAGTTTGGTCATAAAGATTCTTTGGGACAAGACTTCTACACTGAAGTTAAAGCACCGTACTAAAATAGACTGTTACTTTCTCTGCCTGATTCTCTCAAGCTTAAATGTTTTCTCTAATAGGACAAAGAAAGGATATTCTCAGTAGCCAGAGAACTAGTTGATTCCATTGTTTCCCCTTTGAAGTCTGATATTCAGTCAACAACATCCACATTATAAGACTTTATAATATTCTTTACAGGCTCATTTCTACTACAATATGCTATGCAGTATTTTTTAACGTATTTTTATAATTAGAGGAATAATTAACATAGGAAAAATATTATTTCTAAAGTATTTCTAAAGTTTAGATTCAGTTATTTGATAGAAAAATATTATGAAAATAAGGATTTAGGTTGTCAATAATTTAAAATTTATGATAAAAATTTCTGATTTTGTGTTTATTCTGATATTTTAGTGCTTTCCTACATTGATCTCCTTACTTCACTGATTTATGATTTTTCTGGTGAGGTAATAGGTGTAATCTGCAGATATTTATATGCTAAGGACACTTTCTTAGTATAGCTTAATTTACCGTCTTTCTTTTCAAATTCCAATCATCATGTATCAGAACGTTATTTTAGTCTTAAAGTGATTATTTCATGATTTAAACTTTAAAATTTTTGAAAGACCAGATATCATTTTAGCAGTCATCACTTCACCTACTTAAAAGCACTGTAACTTATTTGTAATAAGCTCTCCTGTATATGAAAGTAGATACAATGAAACATAATTATGTATATATCAATACATAGGTGTGATCTGGCTTAAGGAGCCAAGTTTGGTCTGTATGGAATAGCTCCTCTTCTCATTATACTAAGCAAGCCTGTTTCCAGTAGATAAAGAGGACAGATATACCTTCCGTTGAAGAGTGTCATATGCAGACTGTTCTGGTTTAAGCCAGACACAGCCCACTGTCTCCATTTGATGAAGGCATCCCATCTTAAGCTGTCATCCGCAACATCCCTTCTTAGACTATCACAGAAGAGACTTGCATTTTCATCCAGGAACAACTTGACTTCAGGGTTTTGAGCAAGAAAAATATTAGGGTGTAATAAACCCTTCTCATCTTTTGTACCACATTTAGTTAGTAGACCAGAATTGATATGGTGAAGTCATGTGACCAAGTCATTAAGCAAATTCCTTCCGTAATATTTTATTTTGTTTTTCTTTGGATTTATATTGAAATGAGGTGGAACCAAAGCAACCATACACAAGATATTATTAAATGAGATGCCTGCAATTGAAGAGCAGTATTATATCAGTGCCAGCAGTGGGCAAGGGCTGTAATCTTTGAATGCTATTAATGAGAGCTTTGAATACCTTTATTAAGAATTTTGGGATGCTAGAGCTTCTGGGTAATGTCTGAGCCATGGCAAGTGATGTGCTAGTATTGGTGCAAAATCTGGAGAAAGAAAAATGTGGATGCCTATGACCTCAAGGTGACCACTGTTGATCATGTAATAAAGTATATTTTGACCTCTCATCTCCAGATATATCAGGGACAAGCTAGAAGTGTCACAACAGAAACAAAACCTGTGATTTTTGTCCTCACACCTGTTCCTTTCTCCTTCACTCACATTCAGTTCTGAATCTGCTTAGTATATTTTCCAGCATAAATTCCTGCTAAGCTCTTTCTCTGAGAACCCGCAAACTTATCTAAGTTTCAATTGTGCTTATGCTACTCGATTTTAACCAGCCTAATCTAAGACTTCTGCCTCTGTGACTCTATACTCTTTGAAATATGATGTTTTTGTGTGTTTAGCAGTACTCCCTTGACATCCTCTCTGAAGACTGATCAGTACTTTAAATGGTTAGCTTTGGACGTCTGCCTTTTGGACGCTTAAGATAAAACATATTTTGCTTTAGATATGTACTTCAACCAGAATCTTTGAAAGTTAAATATTCTTGTATCTGCAAGGGGCTGGAAAACCACTTTGCCAACTTTGTTTTAGTGAACTTTGGGGGTGGGAGAAGGTGTACTTGGGTACTAAAGCCCAAACCAGCTTTGTTAGCTTCAAATGGCTCCTTTCTTAGCTTCAAGTGGCACAGGAAACACCCTTCGGATTTTCTACATCCTGTCTCAGAATAGCACTTCTTTCTGTGCAACAGAACATACTTCAGCTTCTTGCTTGAAACCAACAGGAGGCACAGCAGATGCGTTAGTAAGTCAAAGAAATTTCAAACCCATAAAGAAATGTAGCCAAATGACATTGAAAAGCTCTGATGCATAAATGTGACTAGGAGTGTGTCCTGGCCCCTGGTTTTTGGGGACCTGACCAGGGAAATCAGGTTTGCCCCATGCTAGAGTAGTTGACAGCCATTAGTGATTTGTGAAATCAGATGACATAGATCAGACGAAACATTTGATGTAGGGGTTAACAATGGAACCCTTCAGAGAATGCACTGGAGAAAGAATTAGTTGAAGTTAGGCAGAGCCTAGGTGGGGGAGACTTAAGGTGGACTAGATATGCTCAAATGGAGATGAGGATGGGGGCAGATGGTAGCAGTAGGTTTCGACAACATCTTTGGATCTTTACAGCTTGCTGAGCTTCAGGCAGAGCGAAATCTGGCACCCTGAAAATCCCTATAGGATAGATGTTTACCTGGCAGGTTATTAATCAGTTGGAGGAGTGTACGTGCAGACCCTGGGTTTAATCAGGTGCCTGCTTTTGCCAGGGATGTTTGCTTGCCCAAGGGAGCTCAAGCCTTTCCTCTGAGCTCACTTTCTGTCTGGAGTTGAAATGATTGTTCTCCCACCAGCATTTGACTTCAGACAGAGGTTCCACACCTGGTTTGACTGGGAACTCTGCCAGCCTGTCCACTCCATCCACGAGTCTGGTATTTTAATCTAAGAAAGCAGTTCACAACTTTTAGTATGCAATGATCTGGGATAGTTTCTAAAAATGCAGGTTCTTGAGTTTCTGCCTGGGAGAGAGATACCATGGGTTTAAGGTGGTGCCAGGAACCGCAGGAACCTGGTTTTAATTTTTAAGCATCATCTAAGGACTTTTAACGCAGTTTTTGAGATGAGATGACACTTTGAGAAACACTAGCCTAACAGGAGCTAGTTCTACTTACTTTTAGAAAATCCTCTAGACACATTATGACTTTTGATGATAGATGATTTATTCAGGACCCTGACAGCATTTCTGCTCCAAAACAGGGACCTCCATGCAGTGAATGAGGTATGGTTTTCTCTGTTCTATAGATATCTTCCCAAAACTTTGCTGTTAGGAATCATGTTTTTAACATGTGGGTTTTTTTTTTTTTTTTTTTTTTTTTTTTGGTGTTGTTGTTTCAAAGGGTCAGGCTGAGAGATCTCAAAAGTTAAGCAGACGTTGAGCATGGGGACAGACTCAGTATGCAACAGGGAGCAATGGAGATGGTTTGCAGAGGAGTGTCTTATTGCTCATTAGTAGTTAGGGAGGAGGTAGCCTATTTATCTTATTTTTCTGTCACCCTAGATATATGGGCGTTTGTCTGATGTAGAGTTAGGTTTGTCAATTTTCCCACTTCTTTGGGATGAACAAATTTAATAAATTTTAATTTTTTGATTTAAAATAAAAATTCTAGAAGTAGGTTTTAAATCTGAGGCCTTATTCAGAATGATTCTTAAACACTTTATGGAAAAAGGGTGGCATAGGAGTCTGTGGCAGACACTGTTAGCTGGTTGTCACAATCTCTGTCCATACCCTGTTTGTCTTTTGTAAAATTCTAGGATGATTAATAAGATAAGTGTGGCTGGTAATATACAAGTGGAAATTTGCTGAGCGTTTTTTTCTGGGAAATCTTTTTTTTTTTTTTTTAATTAGAATAAGGATAAACTTGGCTGCCATTCTTTCTGTCCTTGGTACTTTGCCCATTTCTCACCTTCCCACCTGGAGTGTAGACTTGTAGCTGGGGGGTGCAGCAGCTATCCTGTGAACATGAGGGAGCAAGCATGAACCAAGAGCTACCTCTCTCTTGGACCAAGCATGGACCAAGAGCAGAGAATAGTAATGGGCAAAGCCTGGTGGCACAGGGGGTCCACAGAGGGCATTGTGGACCCTCGGTGCCACCATTAGCTGGCTTGCTTCAGGGCCTCTTGTTTCTTGAATCCATGCCTCTTTAAGCCACTGTTGTAAGCTTTTGCTATTTGAAATATCACATTGCCTTCATAAAAGATACTAAAACATTTTGTGAAATGTGCCACCTTAATAAAAACACCCACTATCATGGGCAGTTCTGAATCATTGTGCAAAAGATGTGTTTGTTAAAAAAATGGAAAAAAGGAAATAATTTTTTTAATGTCCTGAAAAATGATGCACCAGAGTCTTTTGGAGTCCAAAAGGAGTTAAAAAGAGTGTTCAAATGTCAATCTATTCCTCCCCCAGCACACCTGGTCACAAATTGCTTTATAACTGGAGTGTGTGGCTGCAAAATTGTCTCAGGACCTGAGATGGTAAGTTTTATATCTGTCAAGGTATCCAGAGGAAACACTTTCATGACATAAGCATGTTGTGTGTAGAGATTCAACCAGCTCTCTCTCATTTTTCAGAAGAATGGAGTGGCTTGGGACCACTCGTGAGCAAACGTTTTGCTGGTGTTTTTGGTGAGGTACAACTGGTTTTAAATACATTCTCATGACATCAGATTTCTCCAGACATGGTCAACCAGTCAGGGACAAGATCCACCAGGCCACAGTCTCTAATTGTGAGTCTTTCAATTTTGAGAGCTGGACATTTGCAAATGTAAGCATATAACTTGACAAACTAAAAACATATGATGGTTAAGCAGGGTATGTTTCATCAGGAAGTCCCATGGTGGGAGCAGGTGGAGACGTGAGGCATGCAGAGAAACACTGTTGTGCGTGGAACTCTGGATTGGGAGCAGGAAATTGAACTTTAGTCTTGGTTCTTCCTGTCCCTTAGTTAGATGACCTTTAGCAAGTCAAAATGTCATGAAAGCTCAATTACTGTCCTGTAATTAAGGAGATAGGATATGAACTTTCAGTTATGCTTAGACCTAAAATTCTGTGATTCTATAGAATTTCCTCAAGAATAGAGGAATGTGATCCTTGGTGCCAGAGCAGAATTCAGGCAGAGGTGTCCTAGGACCCTGAGGTAGATCCTCAGTAATATTAGTTAATAGCATTATAGAGATACCCCAGGAAATAACATTTAAAATCAGCAATCAGCTTTGTCAAAAGAGGTGCAGTATTATCCAGTGATGATTTTTCGTTTTTCTGGAGTTTCTATAGTAAAGGGGTTTTGGCCTTTTATGAGATTTAGTCTGTGGTTTTAGAAGATGATAGAAATTTCTCTAAAAACATGAGTCTATTTGAGAGCCTTAACATGTTCATCTTTGGTTCGTTCATCCTTATGCTTCTCCCATCTCTCATTCTCACAACTTGTTGAAAGCCACATCTTAATAATGCTTTTCAGGCCAGCATTTTCATCCCTCAGGAACGTTACTCTGGTAGAATATTCATTAAGATGTATATCAATCAGGGTTCAACCAAGCAAGTGGAACCAGTGTGAGATAGATAGATAGATAGATAGATAGATAGATAGATAGATAGACACACATATATACATACATACACACATGCACACACATATGTATATAAGACAGTGAGGTATTTTTATCTGTGTGTGCATACACATACATTTATTATGGGGATGGTTGACTTTACACAATTTGGAGGCTGGGTAATCAATCTCTGTAAGCCTGTCATCTTTGTGTCTCATGCTGCAGCATGAATTCCACAGGGCAGACAGTTAGGAAGGGCAGATCACAAGCAGGCAAGAACTGACTTGTGGCAAACGGGAATGCCACAAGGACGGACAGAAACCTAGGTTAGCTCTGGTTAACTCTGACCTTGGTTACAAGGGTATCCTGCTGAAGCTATGGCCTTTCTTCAGAGAGTTATACACATACCTGACCCAGGTGTCAGAGAAAGTGCAGGAGGATCCAAGGGAAGGTGGAATCGTTATAGGCCTGCTGCTGCTTTGTGTTCTTGCAGCAGATCGGCAGCACCACGTGTGTTTCTTCTTCCTTACGCCTCCCACATCTCGCAAGAATCTCTCTCATGGCCCATCTAACCCAACATAGAAGGAAATTCTGAGAAATGTAGTTCAGCCTAGCCAATATTTCCTACCATTACAAGACCATCATTGTAGGAAATATGAGGAAATGAGAAGCATATTTCTTGCCCTGAAGAACTTTATAGTATGCTTAAATTAATGGAAATCCCTATGCAAAGTGCTCAATACGATTCTTATAAACTGCTGGTTTCCTTTCCCAGGTAGCCTTGCATTGTGATAGATTTAAACCCATTTTGAATCTTTTTTATTAAAGTCATACTACTTCAGTTTGTATAGATGGTTGCATTTCCACAAAATAAAAAAGACAGTGTTGTGTTACTTTGCTTAGAGTAAGAGTTCAGTTAGTTATTAGAATAAGTGAGTCACATACCTGCTGAATATTGCTTCATTCATTCATTGGTCCAAAATTAAGGCTATAATTTAATACAATAAATTATCTCTTAGTCCACTTAACTGATTTGCCAGCCTAACTAGCAGCTCTGATTCCCCTGTCAAATATACTAACTAGTCTTGTGGAACACTGAGAGTCTGAGGCCATGAGAGATATTTCTGAAAACTTCTGCTTCTGCCAACAGAGTTGTTATTATTATATCAGTTTTCTTTTGTATCCAACATATTTATGCCACCTCCACTTGTTATTGTGATTCTGTAATTTAACTAATTATTATTGTGGATTGATAAAAATTGTTTCCCAAGAGAAAGAGATTTTCATTCATAAAAATTCAGTTAAACACTTTGGAAAGATTAAGTAAAAGCTGCTTTTTTAAATGGCTGGAAAATTAGCATGGCCAAAGCATTTGAAATATAAAAAGGCAAAAAAAAAAAAAAAATTCTAACATTTTAAGCAAATTCTGCACCTAGATTTCTTTGCAAGTGTGTCCATCGTGGCTGTGCTTAAAAGAACTGGCACTGAAAAATCTTAGGGTGAGTGTGGTTTCTGCAAGAAATATAACACATAACACCCGTTCTGAGGGAAAACAAATCTTGGTCTACCAGTGAAAGACTGGCATTATATATTTTGACCAAAATGAAAAAGATTCATATTGGAAGTTCTAGCTAGTTCAATAAGACAAGAAAACAAAATTAATGGTATTCATATTAGAAAGGAAGAAATAAAACTGATTACATAAAGATTAATTAATAAATATTCATTTAATTAAAAAATATTACATTATTGAATAAGTAGAAAAATCCCAAAGAATCAATAACAAGAACAATAAAAACTCCTAGAACTAATAAGTGAGTATGGCAAGGTCTCAGGATACGAGGTTAGTAAGTTCATTTGTTTCCTATACACCAGTAAAGAACAACTGGAATTTGAAATGTAAAACATCCAATTTTACAATGGCACCAAAAAATATTGAAATATTTAAGTATAAATCTTATAAAATACGTACATGATCTGTATGTGAAAAACTACAAGACACTGATGAAAGAAAACAAAAAAAAAAAATCTAAATAAATGGAGAGCCAGTGCATGTTTGTGAATTGGAAAACTCAATATTATTATAATGTCATTTATTCCTAACTTTGTCAACAGATTCAATGCAATACCAATTTAAATTCAAGCAGGCTATTTTGCAGATATTGCAAACTGGCTCTAAAATTTTTATAGAAAGTCCAATACCTAGAATATCCAACATAATACTGAGAAAACTGAAGGGCTTACCTTACCTGATTTTAAGACTTACTATTAGGCTGTAGTATTCAAGACACCATGGTATTGGTTAAAAAAACAAATATAGACACATAGATCAATGGTGCAAAAAAGAGAACCAGGAAACAGATCTGCACAAATATAGTCAGCTGATTTTTGACAAAGGAACAAAGGCAATTCAATGGAGAAAGTGTAGCCTTTTCAACAAATGATGCTGGAACAGTTAGTCATTCATATTCAACATATGTATGTGACATAAACTTATACCTTTCACAACACTAATTCAAAACAGATCATAGACATAAATTTAAAATGCAAAACTACAGTACTTCTAAAAAAAAAGGAGAAAATCTATGTGACCTTGGGTCATATAGAGGCACAATTTGTGAAAGAAAAAACTGACAGCTTGAACTTTATTGTAATTAAAAACTTCTCAGTGAAAACACTATTTAAAGAAAGAAAAGATAAGCCATATACTGAGATATATATGTGGAATATATATCTGATAAAGAACTTGTATGCAACATATACAAAGAATTCTTAGAACTCAACAGTAAAGAAACAATTTAAAGATGGCCAAAAGATCTGATACCTAATCATAGAAAATGTACAGACAACAAATAAATATATGTAAAGATGCTTAACATCATTTGTCATTCACGAATTGAACATGTAAACAACTGGAAGATACCACAGCACACGTAAGAATGCCTAAAATCCCCCAAAATCTAACAATACCAATTACTGATTGGGATGCAAAGCAACAGGAACTCTCACTCATTGCTGATGAAAACACAAAATTGTATTGCAATTTTGGAACATGCTTGACTGTAATATTTAGAAGACAGTTTGACAGCTTCTTATAAAGCAAAATATATTTTTATAATATGACCCAGCAATTGAACTCCTAGATATTTACCCAATAGGTTTGAAAATTTATTTCCACAAAAATATCTGCATGCAAATGTTTATAGCAGCTTTATTTATAATCACAAAGAACTGGAAGCACACAAGCTGTGCTTCCATAGTTGAACAGATAAACAAGCCATGGTATGTTCATACAATGAAATACTATTCAGTGACAAAAACAATTTGGGCTACCAAACCATGAAAATGTATAAATGAACCTTTAATGCATACTGCTGAGTAAAAGAAGCCAGCCTAAAAGACCACACGCTTTATAATTCCAATTATGTAACATTCTGGAAAAGGTAAAGTTTTGAGATGGTAAAAAGATCAGTGCTTGCCAAAGGTTCAGAGGAAAGAGGAAGGTTTGGATAGTGAAGGACAGGCTGTATTTAATCTGGTGAAACTATTCTACATGATACTCTAATGGTGGATATGTGATGCTATGCATTTGTTAAAGTCCATACAATTTTCCACTGTGGTGACTGAATCCTTACAAATGTAAACTTAAAAAATCAATAAAGAGGCTGGGGGATTTTAGAAGTATAAAATACAAAATATGACAAAATAGTCTAATTGTATTAAAATTATTTGAAACTGTAGTCCCAGGTATTTGGGAGGCTGGGATGGGAGGGAATCACTGGAGCCCAGGAGTGTGAGTCCAGACTGGCAACACGGCAAGATCAACCTCAAAAAAAAGAAAAGAAAAATTGGAATAACCTCACTGAAGAGGATAGAGAGGGGGTGATGTTTCCTGATCTAAGGAATTGTATAAATGAGTGATGAGTGGAGTCTGTAAAACTAACGGCAAAAACTGTATATAAGCACTGTACTCTGGTTAATAAAGTTATTTTCCATGGAGTTGTAGGTTAACAATTCTTGTATCACAATACATGAATACTGGAATATATCGATTAAGTCAATGTGTGGTGTACAGTGGGAGTTAGATTTCTCACTCTGAAGCTGGAATTTACAGATATCAAGGGGTGGAAGCTACAGTGATCTATTTGGTAACAAATTAGAGTTGGAGACATCCGTAGGCAATCAGCTTTAGTTCAATGTAGATATACATGGTTGCACATAAAAATATTTATAGATATATGTATATATTTACAAGTTAGCATACACATATATATTTTCTTGCTCTTACCAGCTGAGAGGGCCTAAAAACAAAACACTCCAGTTGCAATGAGCTTGCCTAGAAACCAGATTTTTGTTTCTAATGCCATTTTTCATACAAGAAAAGAATTAAGGCTTCTTGGAGAAATGACTGATTCTAGAACCTGGGCAGGAAATATACAACATGGTCCTAGAGTGTCTTGTAGTGCCAGAAAGTAAGGAAATGCTCAAAAACAAAATTACCAACAAACACAAACCGGAAACAAACCCTCAATGCCACAAGGACACAGGAGCCAACTGAAAGAACCTTCAGTGGTCAAATCTGGGGCAATGTGAACAACAGAGTAAATTAATATTAGATTATAACCCAAAATATCAAATCAATAACCATGTATCCTTACTGATATAAATTATTGAATAGAAAATGAGGAATAACAAACAAATCTCCCATGCAAAAGGATTCCAAATGATTTATATAGATACTTCACCCTCAAAGAGGGGAAACAAAACTTAAGCATGGGCTGTGCATAATAACTTCCTTCCAGATAATACCGTATGAAAAGGGAAAACACAAATTTATAACGAAGAAAGCTGACAGCTATACCACATCCAGATGATCAAGGTTAAAATTAACTGTAATGTCATGTTGATTTTACATATCTTTAATATAGTGGATGAAAAACCGCATGTTGTCTACATAGTATTCCTCCCCTAAACATGTAATCCCAGTCTGATTATGGGAAAAACATGAGACAAGTTCCACTTGTGGGACATTCTTCAAAACCCTGACCAGCATTCCTCAAAACTGCTAAGGTGGTCGGAAACAAAGAAAGTCTGAGAAACTGCCACAGCCAAGAGGAGCCAAGGAGACATGACAGCTAAATAGAATGCATACCTGGATGGGATCCCAGAACAGGGAAAGGACCGTAGGTGAGAACTGAGGAAATCTGAACAAAGTATGGGCTTCAGTTCATAATAATGTATCAATATTGGTTTGTTAATAATATCGAATATACTATACTGATTTAAGATGTTGAAACTAGGGAAATTAGGTGTGGTGTATATGGGAACTCTGCTATCTTGACAATTTTATGCACACTTAAAACTGTTCTGACATTAAAAATATGTTTAAAATGTGTAAGGACTGTGTATTATGTATAAGATTGTACATGTCTCAGATGTAGATGTCTCTTTTGAACTGGCCCAGTGCCAGACCTAATGTCATCAGATAAGGGGGAGGCCCTCTCCTGAAATCTCTGTTATTAATTCTGTGCCAAGAACTCTACTGGATGCCTGAGTTTTATTATCTCATTCAATCCCCATCACGACTCCACTGGGACAGTGTTTTTCTTTCAGTCTATGGATAAGGAGTCTGATGCTGAGAGAAAATGAAGGATTTGTCAGAATCCTGGGCCTAGTAAATAAGATTTGAGCGTAAAAGAAATCATATGTGGACTTTCTCTCTTTACGTTGCCTTATCGCATTGTTAGATACAGGAGGCCTTTAATACCATGTTGTTAGCTAAAATTAAATCATTCTTTATTGCTTTATTCTCAAAATTTATTTCTTATCCTTTTGGGCCTCTATTTCGTAGTTCAATGTATCTTTGAAACCAAATTCAAAGTAATTTAAGCATCTCAAATATTCCTAGAGTTATCTCTCCACAGTCTCAGTAATGTCTGTTCCTCAGTTCAGTATTGAGCACTTTGAGTATTACATTTAGGATTTGGCATTACAATTTAAATTCAGTATACTTACAACCTTTCAAATAAGAATTGAAGACACCCTGGAAAAAATATGATAAAATTAATTTTTAAAAATCTAAACAGAATTATGAGGGAATAAACAAACAAACACTTTAACCTTAAAGGTTAATACAGTTATTATAATTCATCATGAAAGCTGACACTATTTTATCTGGTGGCCAAGAAAAATAAGGAAAGATGATTATATTATATGTCTCCTTTGAAGAGGGAACATAGCAGTTTCTCAGAGAGGAAAAACTTTCCCTTGTTGCAAAGTCTGAATGGATTTATTAGGATATTTTAAGGAGGTAAAAGGAAAGATTTGTTCACAATAGTTTCACAGCCAATATGGAAATAAAATGTGTATGGTTGTTTCTCATAAAATCTGACTAACGGATTGAAGCCACAATAATAAAAGACAATTCAAAGCACATAGTTATTTGAGATGATATTATAATGTAGTTCATGTACTTAGAATACATTCCAAATTTTAAGTTGAGGATATGTTAGACAACTGAGAGAAGTATATAGTTACTTTTTTCTTAAAATTATCTTCCCTAAATATTATCTTTATCTGGGTTTCTGTGGGTATCTGGATCTCAGAGAGTGTATGGTTTAATGTGTGATCAGTACTGCTCACTGATTCCATGCACAAATGTTTTTGCCAAGTACCTTCTGTGTCAAGATATTCTGGCTCATTTGACAACTAGTTACTTGCTTTCATGAGCATATATTCTAGCAGAGAGATAGAAAATAGCATTAAGTCACCAGGAGACTGTTGGGCAGTAAAGGATGCTATGCAGGTAGGCCGGGCACAGTGGCTCACGCCTGTAATCCCAGCACTTTGGGAGGCCAAGACAGGCAGATCACGAGGTCAGGAAATCGAGACCATCCTGGCTAACATGGTGAAACCCCGTCTCTACTAAGAATACAAAAAAATTAGCAGAGTGTAGTGGCAGGCGCCTGTAGTCCCCCCCTCCCAAAAAAAGGGATGCTATGCAGGCAACACAGGGTACTGAGAAAGAGATGGGGGAGGGTGTGGAGCAAGAGAGCACAGCTTTATAGAGGGTGGCAAGAGAAGGCCTAGATGAATTGGCATTTGATCTGAGCCCAGAGTGAAGCAAAGAAGCCAGACATGGAAATATCCCAACAAGAATCAGTCACCTCCTACCAGGTCCCACCTTCAACACTGAGGATTACAATTCAATGTGAGATTTGGTGGGGACACAGATCTTACCCATATCAAGCCTCTACTACTTAGATTTTTATGGTTGTTGTTGTTGTCTTGAAGTTACTGAGACTGAGTATACATCTCTTTTTACTTGTAATTTAATTTTTATTTATTTATTTTGTATTATACTTTAAGTTCTAGGGTACATGTGCACAACGTGCAGGATGCACCATGTTGGTGTGCCACACCCATTAACTCCTCCTTTTCGTTAGGTTTATCTCCTAATGCTATCCCTCCCCATTCCCCCAACCCCACGGCAGGCCCCAGTGTGTGATGTTCCCCTTTCCTGTGTCCACGTGTTCTCACTGTTCAATTCCCACCTATGAGTGAGAACATGAAGTGTTTGGTTTTCTGTTCTTGTGATAATTTGCTGAGAATGATGGTTTCCAGCTGCATCCATGTCCCTACAAAGGACATGAACTCATCCTTTTTTATGGCTGCATAGTATTCCATGGTGCATATGTGCCACATTTTCTCAATCCAGTCTGTCACTGAAGGACATTTGGATTGGTTCCAAGTCTTTGCTATTGTGAATATTGCCGCAATAAACATACATGTGCATGTGTCTTTATAGCAGCATGATTTACAATCCTTTGGGTATATCCCCAGTAATGGGATGGCTGGGTCAAATGGTATTTCTAGTTCTAGATTCTTGAGGAATCGCCACACTGTCTTCCACAATGGTTGAACTCGTTTACAGTTCCACCAACAGTGTAAAAGTGTTCCTATTTCTTCACATCCTCTCCAGCACCTGTTGTTTCCTGACTTTTTGATGATCGCCATTCTAACTGGTGTGAGATGGTGTCTCATTGTGGTTTTGGTTTGCATTTCTCTAATGGTGAGTGATGATGAGCATTTTTTCATGTGTCTGTTGGCTACACAAATGTCTTCTTTTGAGAAGTGTCTATTCATATCTTTTGCCCACTTTTTGATGGGGTTGTTTGTTTTTTTCTTGTAAATTTGTTTGAGTCCTTTGTAGGTTCTGGATACCAGCCCTTTGTCAGATGAGTAGATTGCAAAAATTTTCTCCCATTCTGTAGGTTGCCTATTCACTCTGATGGTAGTTTCTTTTGTTATGCAGAAGCTCTTTAGTTTAATTAAATCCCATTTGTCAATTTTTGCTTTTGTTGCCACTACTTTTGGTGTTTTAGATATGAAGTCCTTGCCCATGCCTATGCCCTGAATGGTATTGCCTGGGTTTTCTTCTAGGGTTTTTATGGTTTTAGGTCTAACATTTAAGTTTCTAATCCATCTTGAATTAATTTTTGTGTAAGGTATAAGGAAGGGATCCAGTTTTAGCTTTCTATATATGGCTAGCCAGTTTTCCCAGCACCATTTATTAAATAGGGAATCTTTTCCCCATTTCTTGTTTTTGTCAGGTTTGTCAAAGATCAGATGGTTGTAGATGTGTAGTATTATTTCTGAGGGCTCTGTTCTGTTTCATTTGTCGATATCTCTGTTTTGGTACCAATATGATGCTGTTTTGGTTATTGTAGCCTTGTAGTATAGTTTGAAGTCAGGTAGCACTATGCCTCCAGCTTTGTTCTTTTGGCTTAGGATTGTCTTGGCAATGCGGGCTCTTTTTTGGTTCCATATGAACTTTAAAGTAGATTTTTCCAGTTCTGTGAAGAAAGTCATTGGTAACTTAATGGGGATGGCATTGAATCTATAAATTACCTTGGGCAGTATGGTCATTTTCATGATATCGAGGAATCCAACTTACAAGGGATGTGAAGAACCTCTTTAAGGAGAGCTACAAACCACTGCTCAATGAAATAAAAGAGGACACAAACAAATGTAATTTAATTTTTAAAGTGATATTTTTGTCCAGCAGATTTGTCATCATTCACTTACCTGTAAGGCCTTCACAGGTAGGGACTGGGTCTTATTCACCTTCGTGTCTCTAGTACCTAGGCATAGTTACTGGGCTGTAGCAACACTCAATAAATATTTGCTGAATAAATAATTAGACAAATGAATGAGATTTCAATCTACTGGTTCCCATTTACAGTTCTACTTGCTGATGATGTTTATAACTCTCCAATTTGGCTATTTATTAGATAAATACTTGATTTAAAATGTCATGAGTTTTTTTATTTTAGTACTCCAAAATGATGAATTATTTAATCCTTCATTAGCTTATGCCCCAGTATATATTTGGACTATATATTAATGTTTAGAATTAAATTATTTGCATACATTCCAGGTTACTTACTCTATTTACTTCATGAGAGTTATTAAAACCAGAACACAACTTTTACACTCACAAAATGCTTCTTTGAGCATAGTATATGGTGAGCTATAAAAGAAGCATCATTTCAATCTTCATCATAGAAAATAATAAAGTAAGAAGGCTTGTATTTTGGAAGTAAAAACAAATATCCATTATTATTTTTATCCTACAGAAGCCTCCTGTCACCCTGAACATCATTGTGTGTATACCCTTTGTGTATTTTCTGTTAAGTCAGAGAAGAAAAAGATGTTTAAATTGAAATATCTTCTAATCAGTTAAATGCCTACTATGCTATTTTCTTTGCCTTGAGACTGAACACCTGTGGCCCTAGGTTCCTGGCTTCAACCTGACTTCTGAGCATCATTTGAAATGAAAAACAGAACAATCCCTTTTAATAAGCAACACACTCTGTGTTATTCAGATAATAGGAAATGCTTGCATTAGTCTTAAGTTTGTAGAAGAATATTTGCTCATTTAAATTTTATCTCTTAGAACAAAATCTAGGTTGTGGTGTTTTTATAAGAGAAATGTTTTATGTCAGTGAAATTTATTATTTTATTCTGACATTATAAATTGTATTCTTAACTATTTGTGATTTAAAATTATTTTTTTTTCCTGCAACCATCTTCAAAACCTTGAATATCTTTATTTTATTTTTACATGAATAAGTCCTCTTGGGATAAAGAGGCAGATGAAAAATAAAGCATAAGGAAAATCTCTTAATTCTTGAACTTGTATTAAATTATTATTTTAAATAAAAATTTACACTGAACATTTTGTACAGTTGGGATCCATTATTGGAAAATGTTTAAAACATATCAATAATCAAAGATAAAGTGTATATAAAAGGAATTTTATACACATAAAGGCATATCATTAATGTAAAGTATTATCATTAATAATAACTTTACTAGTTGTATTGGTACCTTCTCACACTGCCATAAAGATACTACCCAAGACTGAGTAATTTATAAAGGAAAGAGGTTTAATTGACTCAAAGTTCCACATGGCTAGAGAGGCCTCAGGAAACTTACAAATATGGTGGAGTGGGAAGCAAACATGTCTTTCTTCACAAAGCAGCAGGAGAGAGAAGAGTGAGCAAAGGAGAACTTGTCAAACACTTACAAAACCATTAGACCTCCTGAGAACTCACTCACTATCATGATAACAGCATTGGGGAAACTGCCCCCATGATCCGGTCACCTCCCACCAGGTTCCTCCCTCAACACCTGAGGATTAAAATTCAGGGGGAAATTTGCCTCACAATATCACTAATAAAACCTAAAACTTTAGGATTGGATGAACTAAAGTAATAAGAAATTGTGTCCTTTTGGTAAGAGCAGTAGTGAAAAAGCAAAAATGAAAAACTGCTTTTCTTTGATTCTTTTATTATATAATCAGAGCATCTCTTAAGCTTGCTGATCCCAATGCATAATTTTATTATTTTTTAAATATCTTTTTTCATCTAATTTCAGGTGCTCTGCTTTGTGCACTGATTCATCTTATTCTTAGCTTTACAATAATGTGCCATCTTTGATTTTTTAAAGTTAATCCAATAGTCAGTAAGTAGAAGCTTCTTCTTTTACTATTTAAATATGACAATTTCTTCTTTCTCTAATAATAAATACAGTTTCCATGGTATTACTGTATGTGTGTGCATGTATGTGTGTGTGTGTGTGCGTGCACGTGTGTGTAAGAGAGAGAGAATCTCAGATGCAGGCATTCTTTATTTCTAATCTATTTCTATCCATTTCAGTAATAAGTTGTTCCAGGCACTACCACATTTTTTGCACACCATTTGTTATGTGTACTCTATTCTTGTCCTATAATTGTCCCAGATTGGACCATGATGGAGAACCAGCCTAGAAAATGGCCTTGTTGGGCAACAGGATGCCTCATTGCAATGTTGACCTGCAGAAGATACAAATGATGATATCAAGTTAACATCTAATGAGCTTTCATTCTTGAAAATTGCTGAAAGTCTTACAGCAGTCCTCACCAAGTCCACTGAGATAGATATAACTGTCTTATTCCTGTGTTCCAGATTAGAAACTGAGGCTAGAGAGATTAAGCAAACTTTAATTGATCATTGTCCTTTTTTCTTCATGACATATGGCAGTGTTACATGCACCTAGCACAGTGCCTCCCACGTGACAACATCCGTGAAACACTCGATAAATGAATACATGAAGTTATTTACTCTGGTAAGTGGCAAAGCTGATAAAAGGACCCATAACTGAACTCTAGACCCATTCACTTAGCATCAAAAGTCATGTCAAAGGGAAGATGTTAAAATCATCCTGGAGAAATAAGTCCAGAAGTAGTGATCAGAGCAAAGAGAGCCCGAAGGTGAGAGCCTCTAGGGAAGGTGTGGAGGAGAAAATAGAGCTGAGGCAGGGTAGATGGAAGCAGTAAACTGAAACTGGAGAGAAGGGAGGCAGTGTAGACAAATTCTGGAGAGATGGTCGATATCCCTCAATGGGTTTTATGAGTTCTTGGAAAACATCTTCTGTGGTCAGGCTAGTGAACTTCAAGAAGAGAGGGGATTCCCCCAGTCCTTCTCAGGCCTTTGTAACAGGAAGGATAGGCACAGCCAGAGTGACTGAATTCAGATAAAAGATGCTAAAGTACATTACCATGTATGTGTAGTGAGACATGGCCACCTTTTTGACACCCACTCTTCCTAGATCCAGCCAGGGAATAGCAGAGCCTCCAATGTTGCAAGAGAGATCCATCAATACCATGAGGGTCTAACAGCCATGGGAGGGAACAGGTCACTACTGGAGGCCGAGTGTACCACACGGGACCCCTTCACAGTCTTTGGGATTACATTCAGCTTTTCTTTTTCTTTTTCTTTTTTTTTTTTTAATTATACTTTAAGTTCTAGGGTACATGTGCATAACGTGCAGGTTTGTTACATATGTATACTTGTGCCATGTTGGTGTGCTGCACCCATCAACTCGTCAGCACCCATCAATTCATCATTTATATCAGGTATAACTCCCAATGCAATCCCTCCCCCCTCCCCCCTCCCCATGATAGGCCCCGGTGTGCAATGTTCCCCTTCCCGAGTCCAAGTGATCTCACTGTTCTGTTCCCACCTATGAGTGAGAACATGCGGTGTTTGGTTTTCTGTTCTTGTGATAGTTTGCTAAGAATGAATCAGCTTTTCAATCGGACCTTCAGTGCTCCATCCAGTTAGTGTCAAAGCACAGTCCCAGAATGAGGGCAGGTACATCTCTGACTTCTTATCCTAATATCCAGCCCCTCCTCAAGCAATGTGCCCAGCAACTACTAGCCCCAGAACACCTGACATCCAGCAAGGTTCACTGGGCAAGGGCATCAATTTTCTTTCCTTGCCTGATCTCCTTTAAGCTTAATAGGAACTGAATTGTCAACCTTGTCAAGCCTCAGGATGCATGATAAACATGCATGAATGTTCATCACAGCACTATATATGATAGCAAATAATTAGGAATGACCTAAACGTCCATCAATAGGAGAATGTTCAAATATCTTGAGATTTATCTTCATAGCAGAATATTTAACCTTAGGTGAGAGGGGAATATAATGTATTTGATGAAACCTTGATTTGGGTTGTTATCTACATATTTAAAAAGAAGCTTCTTGCAAGATTTAGAAAAAAAAAAGGGTATCATCTTTTCAGAATCAGGGCCAGGCACTGCGTTTATCATACAGTCAGTTCTCTTTTGCTATCTTCTGCTTCAAAACCCTTTCTTTGTAGGAAATTTATTTGAGAAAAAGAAAATGAAAGGCAGTATGTGGTGGCAGTGGGGCCTTCTGTGGGGTAGACAACATCAACAGCAGAATTCTAATGTGAAATTGATGGTGTGAATTTGTTCAGTGATAGTGGGATGTTGGAGCTTTAAGTAAGAGAGGCCAAGATGAGTAGGTTATGAGCAAGAGAGAGCAGTAGTCTTTTGGATGTCTTCCCATGTGCTCAATTCAACATTTCATTTACAAGAAATATTAGCTTCCTGGAGGACTGGCAATATCCTCATCCATTGGGGCAGTTTGGGGAAGCTGGGCCTACCAAGAAGGGCTTGCCCGCCAAAGCTTCCTGTTGCCCTGAGGTCTATCACAGACTAACCCTAAGGTCAGATACAGGTCAGCTTTCATCCTCTGTCTGGCTGAAGCCAGGCACAATGAGGGAACATGGAAAGCTTTGGCCAGTTCCTCCCTAAGGGAGGTTCTCAGTTGCAAGTCATATTCCCAGGTGCCTGGAGGCAAAGTGAATTGCCCCTTCACAGGACACAAGTTGTACCTCTACTGAATAGCTTGTCCTTTCTTGAGGTCCCAGTGGGGGACAAGCACAGGCAGATAACAGAGGGATGGATGGGGGCTGTGAAGAAGTCTCCACAGGTACCCAGAGGTGTCTCTATTATGTAAAATTGAAAACTGAGAATTTAGTGTGCTTGGCTGCTATTGCAGGCTCAATGTGCAGCATCCCCTAACACCTTCCTAGAATGGGCTCAAGGGGCCAACCTAGTCCATTCAGACAACCACACAGGAGGACGAATTCCCTTGTGTGCTGCCACCTTCCTTGTCTCCTGTCCCCACGACGATCAGCACTACCACCAGAATTTCAGAATCTGTTAATGGCTATTTTGACCATCTCTTAGTGGACTAGGCCACCAGCCATGTTGTCACCCAATGCAATTATGACTCTAATAATTTTGCACTTATGGGCCATATCAAATTTCCTAAATAAAACATTAGAAATACAATTAAACCACCTTCCTACTTCTTCCCCCCACCCTATAATTGAATTCCTCTCTTTCTCATTCCAAAGGTAATAGCTGCCCTGAAATTGTTGGGTAGATTTGCCTGGCATTTGCAAATGTTTGATTAACCCAACATTATGTTTCCAAGATTTTTCCATTTTGAAACATAATGTCTTTCATTTTTATTGCTATAATATGTATCACTATATAAATATGCCACAATTTATTTATTGATTCTCTTCTTGATGCTCTTTCGTGTTTCTTTATTTTTCTGTTATTAGAAAGTATTACACAATTAACTTTTTGTATAAGACTTCAGAACCATAAAGAAAAACATGCAAACAACGTCTCCCCCCCCAAAAAAAGAAGAAAAGGATGTGCACAGGCATTGCACAAAAGTGGAAACTTAAGTGGCCAATACACAGTTAGCTTGCTTAACTCACTAATAGTCACTAGCAAAATGATTCTATTCCATATCCATGTATGTCTTTGGGAGAAGGTAGGCAAGTTGACACTCTTTTGTACTGCTGGTGAGAGTGTAAACTGGTAAAACTGCTTAAGAAAGCAATTTGTTAATATCTGGTGCAAACCCTACAACCTATTGGTCCTGTTTCAGGGAATGGCCCTTCACTCCACTTCCCCTTTGTAGCATTAAGACAAAAATCATTATGCATTCAGTTTTCCCAGTAAGCTGGGCACCTGGCATGCCCAGCTACAGCTGCAACCAAGACAACAAGCAGGGCAGCCTGAGAGGGTTAGTCTTAGGGGCAGCAATCACAGAGGAGTGATGGAAATCAGGTCATGTTTTCATCATTGCAGCAGCTGCAGCTGTTTCCTTTGCTTTGCCAGCCACACGTGGAGAGCTGACAGCTGGGTGCACATTTCTGTACTTGCACCTAAAGGCTGCGTGGCTAAGAATCCTGCACCCTCCAGGAACATTACCCTCATCATTTTCCACAGCATGTGGGCATGGAGATGGGAAAAGTCCTCTGGAAGCAGCTGTCTACACTCAGAGATCCTTTGCCCAGGCAGGGAAGAAGTGAGCTTGATTCGTGGTCCTTACATGGTGGGGCTAGAGCCAGGAAGAGCTCTGTTCGTCACACAGTGAGAGAAACCAGCCTTAAAGACCAGTGCTCAAGAGAGAGTGACTGGGAAGCGTGTTCAAGCAGGTTGGTAAAGTAAGAGAGGCTCAAGAAGAGGAAGAAGGCTTGGAGCATCTGGAGGTGGGAGACACAGGGAAGATAACAGATTAAATAGCGGATTTAATGCATCAGTAACTGTAGAGAGGCTGGGATGAGATGGACACCTACCCAGTGTCAAAACATTGATCTGATCAAAGAAAATATTGGTCCAAAAGGTGCCTATGGGTACTAATGGACAGTCAGTTTATAGTCTTTAAGGAATAATGTGAAGTAGTCAGGCCAGAACCAAAGATAACAATGCATTACTATTCTCTCTCATTCCCTCCCTCTGGAAAAGCCTTTTCTTTTTTGTTTCCATTTTTATTGATTTTGACAGAAAACATATCCGTTTTGAAACCAATCATCAGTTTCACAGACTATTTATCTGTACTTGTAAGAGGAAACATACTGTCACCTACCTTATTTATGGAGACAACATTCTTAGAAAAGAAAGTACAGTGTAATAGACACAGTGAATCCATATAACACTATACCTACTGAAAACACATATTTTTTTTTCCTGGCCAAATCACCCCTCTACTAATAATGAGGATGGAGTAATGTTCCTAAAGAGAGTAAGAGAGTAGGATATTTAAAGACAAAGTAAAAGAATAAATTAATGAAAATAACAGGATAGCTTCCGTCTTGTTTTTTTTTTTTTTTTTTTTTTTTTTTGAGACGGAGTCTCACTCTATTGCCCAGGCTGGAGTGCAATCACACAATCTCAGCTCACTGCAACCTCCACCTCCTGGGTTCAAGCAATCCTCCTGCCTCAGCCTCCCGAGTAGCTGCAACTACAGGTACATGCCACCACACCTGGCTAATTTTTGTACTTTTAGTAGAGATGGGGTTTCACCATCTTGGCCAGGCTAGTCTTGAACTCCTGACCTCAGGTGATCCTCCCACCTCAAACTCCCAAAGTGCTGGGGTTACAAGCATGAGCCACCACACCTGGCCACTTCCATCATTTTTGTAACAGCTTCATTGAGTTACAATTCACAAGTCATAAAATTCACTCTTTCAAAGTGTCTTATTCTGTGGGTTTCAGTAATTCATAGGTGTGTCATCATCACTGCTATCTAGTCTTAAAGCATTTCATCTCCCAAAAGAAACCCCGTACCCATTAGCAGTCACTCTTTATCTCCTCCCTGCTCTCTCTCCGGTCCTAGGCAACCTCTAATGTACTTCTCTATGGATATATCTATTCTGGACACTTCATGTAAATGGAATCGTACAAACTAGCTTCTTTCACTTACCATAATGTTTTCAAGGTTCATTCGTATCGTAGCAGGTATTAGTACTTCATTTTTAAAATAACTGAATAGGATTTCACTGTATGGATGTACCACATTTTATTTATCCATTCCCAGTTAATGGACATTAATTTCAGTCTTTTTGTTCTACTAAGGTGGATCCTGCCCAGGTGACTGTGACTTCCAGAGGTATCTTGTGGTATATGTAAATTCATTTCTCCTTGTATGTAATTAATGCAGGCTAACTGCCTTTGTTACAAGCAATCAAAAGAACTACTTTGACACTAGCATACCTCTCTTGAAATACATTTGTGATTGCTTTCTTTTGGATATTTTGTTTCTTTGAAATGTGAGCTACAACTGTTTATCAGAGGAATAGTCCTGTACATAAGAAATGATCTCACTAAATTATACCAATACACATGGATTTAGAAGTGAAAATGCAGGATAAAAATGTTGTTGCTGTTTGTGGTTGCCATATCCGAGACCAATCAATATTCGTTGTTATTTTTAATCATGACCACATCTCTATTGTGATGTAATCCATTGTTTTCAAGGTCAGTCTCTAGACCTCCTGGATACCTATGGAAGCTGAGCTTCAAAAACACTTTGTTGGCTTTGCAAAATTACAGTTAGGATATAAGTTAGGTCAATGTATCTTTTTATTTGGGTTCATCAAATAAAGCTGACTTGTTCTGGGCCCAACAGCAAGTGCAGATGCCTGCTTGCTAGGAGTGGATACAGTTTCAGCCAAGCAGGAGACTTGCTTGCTCATTCATTTGCCCTGCTGGTGTCCTGTACACCTGTCACTTTCATACATCATGGGACCTACTGCTGTTACCGGACACTCGTCTCCTCTTCTCTGACTCCACAGTCATACCAGGGTTTTTGAAATGAACATTCCACAGAAATATTAGTGAGAAAATTCCTGTGAGAAATACATTCCCATAAGACCCAAATTCATCTCTCCATTAGTCAAAAGCAACCTAGTTTTTCTAAATATGCTCCATTATTTCCAAATAGTTCCAGGGCATATTTCTAAATATGCTGTGTTTAAAAGGCCTCCCTTTATTCCAAGATTCCTCAGTATTTGAACCCATGTAGATTCCAGAATAAAGCCATGCTCCTTTGCAGCTCCAGCCCCTCATGACAGTAAAGATCTCTGAAGTAGCGTCAAGAGTTAGCTCCGAGGTGTCTCACATGATGAGGTTGCCAGCCACCCCAGATCTAGAGCTTTGGAGGATCAATAAAACAATCTGTATCTGAGTCCAAGACTCATTATTCCTGAGATTAATACCCTGGTAATGAACTCGTTCAATCTGGTCCAAATTTTGTGTTGATCTCTTTCATTTGGAATGCTGACAGTTGGCTAGAATCACGAGGTAATGATGGCATGGGATTGACTTTGCAAGCCCACTAAATAGAGAGCAATATGCTCAATTTTGTGGAAGTTGTAACTGTGAATTAGCAACAGTGCATTTTACCATGCTATTAATAACATCTTCCCCATTAATGCCCCCAGATGGATGCAATACAGGTCTTTCTCTGCTTTGGGGATCCTCTACTTCTATCAATTTGGTATCTAATTAATTATGGAAGGGCAGGAAGGAAATAGAAGCAAGGGTAGGTGATATCTAGTTATTTCAAGCAGCAGTCCAGAATAGGATTAGTTGTAACCACTGCAGAAAGTATGTAATCCACTAAGTACCTTGCTTTCATGTCAATTTCTGCCACTTTTGCTACTTTAATATACATTATTTTGTTCTAGTAACATTTGCCTCTAGGTTATTTCAAATTAAGATGTATGAGTAGAACTACTTCCACAGACAGGGAAATTAAAAGAAATTTCATCCCTAAATGAGACATCAGCTTGTGCATTTTTGGACTAAACAATTCTAGAACTCATTAGTAAGAAATATGAAGGGGAAAACGTGGAGAATGATTTCCTCTTTTTCTAGCATTCTCTAAAATGTCTTCAAAGAAAGGTCAGCCACAGGAACTCTGAAGAACATTCTTCCACCCGCATTTCTGAGCTCCTCCTGTCTAAGCGGCTAAATGAATGAGAGTGTATGAGTCTCTTGAGCCAGTGATGCCCACAGCTCTGCCAGCAATCGCTTGGCCAGAGACAGTAACTGAACATTATGCTGCCATGGACTAATGCCCCTGCATGCTTCTCTGGTCCCATCCTCAACAAAGCTGAAAAGTCAACAGCATTTGTACAGAATCAGGCCATGTTGACAGACAAAGGTGTTTTCATTCCCTATCTCAGATCTGTTAGGTGGAATTTCTGTTATATTTAAAAATAAGTCATTTTCACCAGGAGTTTATGTAGCACCTATTACTTGCCAAGAAAATGTGGAGGGAGGTGGGAAGCAAGGGGATTGTCCCAGTATGGTTCTCCACTTCAAGGATCTATTTCAAGATGTATTTTTCCCACACCACCCCCACCCCCACACACACCTCTACTGTATTGGCTGTTCCAAAGTGCAGGAGGAATCGGCACTTTTCCCCTATATTTCTGTGGCACAGGGTGGCTTCATGCATACCATTTCATACCTGATACATACCCTTCTTTTCCCCCACAAGCCCCATTGCAAACTAATTCTTACTGTGATCTATAAAGCAAGCAGGAGACTTCAAACTTTACAACGCAATAAGAATTAAAATCTTGGATGATAAAAGTTATTACACATGAGTGAGTTTGTCTCTCCAAATCAATGAAATAAATTAGGTTCCCTGTGTTGTAGCATATGGCATCCTCAGAATTGCCTTCATATAATTATAACTCTGTTTATTAAAAAGAATTATGTAATAATATGGTTGATTTATTCTGATGTGATTGGCTTAGGAACTCAATTGGACTAAGCAATATACCCTAGATAAAATTAATGTAATTAGTGAATTCATTTCAGAGTGACTAGAACCCCTTATCACATTTTGATAAACTTCTGAAAAGGTGTGCAAGCAAACAAGCAGAGTTCAAGAACACATGGACACCTGTGTGGCAAATTAAGAGAGGAGAGAGAAAAAACGGAGCACCGTTTCAGAGCACCTCCAGCCAGGTTGAAAAATGATACTTTACTTCATGTTGTTAAATCTTTTTTTCAAAGGACAAACAGTTCTACGGCCTCTCTTCCTAAGTTACCTGAGGTCCAGCTACTAAACTGTACACTAGCCTCACCGTTTTCTACTCCATCATCATAGTCAGGATCTCCTGTGGCCAGGCCATTGGTGGCGTTGGGGCCCTCGTGTTTCAGTGTGATCTTGATCCCAGCATGGGCCAGTCTGCGTGTGTCTTTTCTGGGGATATGGAACGCCATTGTGAAAACGGGTACCATTGTACTCAAGAGGATTATAGAGAGCAGAGATAGAGGGATGAGGGCAAAATTACCACAGCTATTATGGAAACAATTCAAAGTCTATATATCCAAATTTCCAGGGTCAAGAACTGTATCCTCCCACCTGCTTTCTATCTGGTATCCTTACTTCTGTTTTTTTTTTTTTTTTTTTTTCTCTCTTCTCTTTCTAATGCATTCTGTACAATGCCACTATTTTGTTGCTTGCTTATGTTTATTTTTTGTTTCATGAAATAAACCATACAGACCTTACTTCATTCCAAAAAATGAACCTGAGATAGCTTCACTATTGCTGAGTTAAGCTTGCTCAGCCCCTTTGATCAGATGTTATTTCCTTGCTTGAGAGCAGATGCCTTCCATCAACTAAACTGCAGAGGAAAGTCAAACATCCTCAGCCTGGCATCTAAGTCCCTCAGTAACCTGTCCCCACCATGTCCCACCAGCCTTGCTGCCTGTGATCCCTCTGTGGGTGCCCATGTGGCAGGCATGCAGGACCACTTGCCATTTCCTCCCTCCCCTATTCCCTTCCTCCTGTTCTACGCCCTCCACACCTTAGCTCATTCCGTATTCTATTTCCAAAATAGCTCCTCGTTTCATTTCATTGCTGCTTCTCATATGAAACCTTTCCTAATCATCCCAACCAGTAACTATCTCTCCCTCTTCTGAATGTATGTGTGTACTTATAATTTTGATTTTAAATCCTGTGGTTGTTTATATATGTCTAATGGTTTCATTGACACTGGGGCTGTGGCCCTTGTTCTCCTTTTCTTCCCGGAGCCTCTTAGCATATTAATCTAATGTGGAATTCAGTGATTATTTAGTTGAATGAAAGCACATTATTGTTATTATTATTGTGGTCGTGTTGAAAGGTGCTGTTTTTTTTTATTATTGATGCAATGCTGTATAATTTCTGCTTTCAGGCAGGAAAACATTTCCCATGGAAGCAATAATATGCACATTCATTCACCATCCTACATCCATGCTGGATTTTAACACATTGTATTTAGAAGTTTCCCCTCTCAGAACAAATAACTCTGTTTCCCAGGACTTCGTTAATTATTGGAGCCAACATTTCTTTCAGGGCTTGTTATTTTCCATTGTGTAGTCTATTGAGTCTGTGTGAGCTGCATGCAGACCAGGTCTTCTAGGCCTGTCCATCTCCAAAGAAGCTGATGAGAGACAAAGTTCCCAATCTGATTTTGTGCCCTTTGATGCTGCAGCACATGTGGCATGAGCGATAACATATTTTCTGCATGTGGCATTAACCAGGTGGAGCAAGGGGAGCAAATTCAGGCAGTCCCCTTGGTTCTGACTCTTTGTTTCAGTGTAGTTAGATCACAGTTGTACTGCATCTCATTGAACTTGGGTGCTTTGATTTCCTTTGTTGTAGGAAGAAAACTGTTAAAGAGAGAATAGAACCGAGGTGCTTCTATAATGAGCATTGAAGTGATTGAGGAAATCTATACTGAACAAAAGACCCATTTATCAGTGCCAGGAAAATCCTTTGAATTATCGCAAAGTTTTTTGCTTTAAATCTTTTATCCTAGTGGATTGATGTAATAGGTATATCTCTAAAGGCTAGATAAAGATTTTTGCACACAATGAAGGGAGATGAAAATGTTTTCCAAAATAAAATTATAAATAGTGATTTCCATTTGGGGGATGAGTCCACCAAGTGTCACTCATTACACCAAGTGTTTTCTTTCTTCATCATTTTATTTAATTACCAGTACACCTCCACGAGCTATATATTATTCCCATTTTACAGATGAAGAAAATAAATTTTAGAAAGTAATAAAGTCAGATGGAGAACCCAAATCTTAATTTAAATTCTGCTTTCTTTCTTTTACACTGGACTGTTTCTACATATGAAAATGAAGGTATTCTGTTTAACAAAGCAATGAGTCAACTCCTCTGTGTTGATCACTGAGTTATTTACTACCTAGTAAGACTGGCAATGTCTTCCAAAGGATGGAACACTATGTAATGATTGAAAGAAGCTCTCCACTTTTTAGTTGCCTGAAAATCATGTATTTTATAGATACTGATGAGGATATCGGCCATTTCAAGAGCTGGAGGGAGCATCCAAGGATAATCCAAAGATGCTGCTCTTGACTTGGGAGAGAATAACCCAGAGAGGCTGAGACATTCCAGAAAAACACCAACTCTGAAATAAATATGAAAATGTATGGGTACTGGAGACATGAGGAAGTGAAAAGCAAGGACACCTGATATGATCTGGCTGTGTCCCCACCCAAGTCTCATCTTGAATTGTAACTCCCATAATTCCCTTGTGTTGTGGGAGGGACCCAAATGGAGATAATTGAATCACGGGTGCAGTTTCTTTCATACTGTTCTCATGGTAGTTAATAAGTCTCACAAGAGTGATGGTTTATAAGGGGAAACCCCTTTCTCTTGGGTCTCACTCTCTTTTTGCCTGCTGCCATCCATGTAAGATGTGACTTACTCCTCCTTGCCTTTTGTCATGATTGTGAGGCCTCCTCAGCTATGTGGACCTGTGAGTCTATTAAACTTTTTCTTTCCAGTCTTGGGTATGTCTTTATCAGCAGCATGAAAACAGACTAATACACTAAATTGGTACCAGGAGTAGGATGCCGCTAAAAAGATACCTGAAAATGTGGAAGCAACTTTGGAACTGGGTAACAGGCAGAGGTTGGAACAGTTTGGAGGGCTCAGAAGACAGGAAAATGTGTGAAAGTTTGGAACTTCCTAGAGACTTCTTGAATGACTGTGCCCAAAATACTGATAACGATATGGGCAATGGACAATAAAGTCCAGGTTGAGATGGTCTCAGATGAAAATGAGGAACTTCTTGGGAACTGGAGCAAAGGTGACTCTTGTTATATTTCAGCAAAGAGGCTGGTGGCATTTTGCCCCTGCCCTAGAGATTTGTGGAACTTTGAACTTGAGAGATGATTTAGGATATCTGGCAGAAGAAATTTCTAAGCAGCAAAGCATTCAAGATGTGACTTGGGTGCTGTTAAAGGATTCAGTTTTAAAAGGGAAACAGAGCATAGAAGTTTGGAAAATTTGCAGCCTGACAAAGTGATAGAAAAGAAATCCCATTTTTGGAGCAGTGATTCAAGCTGGCTGCGGAAATTTGCATAAGTAACCTGGAGCCAAATGTTAATCTCCAAGACAATGGATAAAATGTCTCCAGGGAATATCAGAGGTCTTCATGGCAGCCCCTCCCAACCACAGGCCCAGAATCTTGGAGGAAAAAATGGTTTCATGGTCTGGACCAGGGGACCTGTGCTGTGTGCAGTCTAGGAACTTGGTGCCTTGTATTCCAGCCACTCCAGCTGTGGCTGAAAGGGTCAAATGTAGAGCGTGGGCCATGGCTTCAGAGGGTGCAAGCCCCAAGACTGAGCAGCTTCCACGTGGTGTTGAGCCTACAAGTGTCCAGAAGTCAAGAATTGAGATTTGGAAACCTCTGCCTATATTTCAGAGGATGTATGGAAACACCTGGATGCCCAGGCAGAAGTTTGCTGCAAAGGTGGGGCCCTCATGGAGAACCTCTGCTAGGGAAGTGCAGAAATGAAGTGTGTGGTTGGAGCCCCTACACAGAGTCCCAACTGGGGCACCACCTAGTGTAGCTGTGAGAAGAGGTCCACTCTCCTCCAGACCCCAGAATGACAGATCCACTGACAGCTTGCACTATGCACTTGGAAAAGCCACAGACACTCAATGACAGACCGTGAAAGCAGCTGGGAGGGAGGTAGTACCCTGCAGAGTCAGAGGGGCAGAACTGCCCAAGACAATGGGACTCACCTCTTGCATCAGTGTGATCTCAAAGTGAGACATGGAGTCAAAGGAAATCATTTTGGAGCCTGAAGATTTGACTGCCTTGCTGGATTTTGGACTTGCATGGGGCTGGAGTCCCTTTGTTTTGGTCAATTTCTCCCATTTGCATTGGCTGTATCTACCCAAGCCTGTACCCCCCATTGTATCTAGGAAGTAACTAAGTTGCTTTTGATTTTACAGGTTCATAGGCAGAAGGGGCTTGCTTTGCTTTGTCTTGGATGAGACTTTAGACTGCTGAATTCTGAGTTAACGCTGAAATGAATTAAGACTTTGGGGGACTGTTGGGAAGACATAATTGGTTTTGAAATGTGAGGACATGAGATTTGGAGGGGCCAGGTGAAGAATGATATGGTTTGGCTGTGTCCCCTCCCAAATCTCATCTTGAATTGTAGTTCCCATAATTCCCTTGTGTTGTGGGAGAGACCCAGTGGGAGATAGTTGAATCACGGGGGCAGTTTCTTCCATACCATTCTTGTGGTAGTGAATAAGTCTCATAGTTCTGATGGTTTTATAAGGGAAAACCTCTTTTGCTTGGCTCTCACTCCCTTTTTGCCTGCTGCCATCCATGTAAGATATGATTTGCTCCTCCTTGCCTTCCACCATGACTGTGAGGCCTCCCCAACCCATGTGAAACTGTGAGTCCATTAAACCTATTTTTCTTCTCAGTCTTAGGTATATCATTATCAGCAGCATGAAAACAGACTAATACAACACCATCATAGAATCCCAACTATAAAACTCCTACAAGACTCAGTCTCACAGTTCAGCTGTTTCATATTCACAGAATTATAGGAGGCTGATTACCTCATAACTCATGAAAACCAACATTCCCAAGTTCAGGGGCATCCATTGTCATGGACTTGCCAGAACAGCACCATTTCTATCTATGCTTATTACCTAATATAACTGCCTTTCTGCCTGTCCTCAACTACTAACTTCACCTTCTTCCAGTCTGGTCACACTCCAGATTAAGACTTTAATTACTACTTATGGTTATTGGACCTTGACCAGTTTTCTGATTTGTATCTCCTCATTATACATCTTTATCAAGATGTTTCTGAGCCACTGTGAGCTCAGTTTACCCTATGCTGAATTCTCTCTCTCCTCTCCTCTTATCTATGCTCACCATATTGCATCTCTTTGCAAATGGTTCTATCAGCCATCTGACCACAAAAGCACAAATCTTGGGAATCATTCTGGTTTCAAGCTTTCTTCACCCCATTTACCATACCTCATCAGCCAACAAGTCTTGTTTGTTCTGCCTCTTCATAATCTCTCTTCACTACTGTGGTCTCCCTCCGGCTTATTGCTGTTACTTTTGTAGCTGGCATTCCCATCTTCAGGATTGCCCTCTCTATTTCACATTCCATCCTTCTACAAGGAGATATTCATTTTTAAAATTCAGCTCAAGTATGCCCTTCTCCCTAAAGCTTTCCCTGGCTTGACCATTTCTTCCTTTTTACCACCTGTCACATTGAATAGTTACTGTGTTTACCTCATTGTCTTTCTCTCTAAATTATGAATGAGACAACAGAAAATCAGCCCTATTTATCATTGTATCCCCAATGTTCAGAATATGACAGATAGTCAGACTCATTGAATTGAATATCTCCAATATAAATCCTGCTTCTCAGTGACTTCTGTGCATTCTAGATCTGCCCTTTACAACCACCTCGAATATCTCGTTCTTCTTTTTTTGTGACAGAGTCTTCTTCTGTCACCCAGACTGGAATGCAGTGGTGGGATCTTGACTCACTACAACCTCCTCCTACCAGGTTCAAACAATTCTCCTGCCTCAGCCTCCTGAGTAGCTGAGATTACAGGCAACCACCATCGTGCCTAGTTAATTTTTGCATTTTTAGTAGAGACGGTCTTTCACCACGTTGGCCAGACAGGTCTTGAACTACTGACATCAGGTGATCCACCTGCCTTGGCCTCCCAAAGTGCTGGGATTACAGGTGTGAGCCACCGTGCTCAGCCTCATTCTTCTTTTGCTTGACATTTCTTCAAGTATTTACAATGAACATTCATATTTTTCCCTACGTCTTTTCTTTTCCTGATATAGTTGCAAATCTTTCCACTATCCCTGACTTTGTTTTCAGGACACTTCCAGATGTGGTCACCATCTTCAGGAAATAATGTATTGCTCAATGTCATCTTTAGAATCAAGTCTGAATATCAGGATGCAGTCTGAGCCCCATTGGTACAGTAGTCTCCTCTGATGGTCCCTTATAGTCTGTACTTACAATGCAGCCAAATGTTATGAGAGCTTTCTTAGATGTCATACACCTTGTTATTAATAATTGTAGCTAGAAGACAATTCAGCATACAGATATATTTTCATGTAAAATGACAATTTCTGAAGAATTTTTCTCTAAGTTTAAGTGCAAGTCTTCACACGTCTCTCCATTCATTTAAGCTCTTTTCTTCTTGCCTTTCAAGATCCTTTTGGCTCTTTGTTATGTTACCTGAAATATTAACTATCTCTCCCAGTTTTGAGTCACTTCAAGACTTGGTTAATGGCTTTCCTCTATGTTTACACAGAAATAAAATATCCAGATCTTCATTCAGTCCCTGTTTAAATTCAGATGTTTCTTCTCAATACATGTAACTTCGTATCCATTCTTTCTGAGTTACTCTCAGTTAACAAAGTGGCCTTTTGTTTATCTTGATTTATGTAAATACACATCACTAAACCATTCTTACTAGGGAATCTCAGAAACTTTTTATTCAATAGAAAGAACAGCTTCAAGGGAATTTCTCCTTCAGGTCATTTCATTATAGACTATGTAGATATGGGATGGATGTACAAGAAAAACCATACAACACAAATTACTTCACTAAGTTTACTTTTCTCAAGTGTTCAGAAAAAAAGAACTATATAAGGCATTTGATGAATTTGTGCATGTCAAACAGAACAAGAGATGATTTAAGAGGAAGAAGTCACAACAGCTACATGAAAATGAGGGCAATATACTCAATTGCTTAGAAGTTTATTTTACAGAATACCAAATATTTGTGATTTGCTTCTTATTTTTTTATTTTAATCTAGAAGTTTTGGCTTTAAGTCAAACGTACCATAACATGCTTAATCAGCGCTGGTGAATAGACCTCTAAAAGTGGTATAGAAAGAATAAGGAATGGAACCAGGAAGAGCCACAGTGTTAAGAATTACTAAGAGCCAGTTATTAGGACTTCAGAGTCACAGGTCAAAGCCACAGATTAGAATCAGAATATTGGCAGGAGAAACATTTAGAAGACCCTAGACAAAGAAGGAGAAGAAGAGAAAAAAGCCTTAGGGTGTCTCATAAAGCCAAGGTAACAAGTCAGGAAAAAAGCAGGTCCAGCACAACAGAGCTTTGAGGCACAGGAATGAAGCCTTGGCCAACATACCTGAGAGAGCCTGAAATCTCACCTTACTTGGAAGGAAGTGCACAACCCGAGGCTGACATTGACAGATTTCAGAGGATATCCTCTCCTGAAAAGAATCCTCTCCTTCTCAATCTCACACTTCAGTATTTCTGCTTGTCCTCCTTACCTAACCATGCTGGTGCCTTTTAAAAGGCCCAGATGCATCTTGTACTCTCTTCCAATGCTGGATGTGTGACCAGTCACCAGGAGAGCTTTCCGATCTTCTCTTCTCTATGACTTTCCATAGGCCAGTTTTCTCCACAGGATTCAGAAAACATCTTTGATTGCCCAAGATGATTACATCCTTAATCACAGAGCCCTCGTTTTGACACATTATGTATGAGATCAGCAAACTTGCAAAGCAATGTTGTCCATAGTTTCCCATTTTCAACTTGACATACTGCGGATTTAAATCAAGCTATCTTGGAGCAGTAAGTCAGTTCCTTAACCTGCATTGCCACGTTAGTCACTGTTTCGTTATTTCTGTTTCCTCTTAATCCACTTATCCATACACACCTGCCCACCCATAGAAGCCTATGCAGAGATAATTTTCAGATTTTGGCAGATGTGCATGCATATGGATCAAAGGTTGAGACAATGTATATCTTGTGAATAATGACAGAACCTGCTAGAAACCACTACAAAACTGTTGGGCCCCAAAACGTATTATTTCAAAAGAAGGTGACTCTCAGGGATTGTGAGGAAGCTGGACTTGATTAGGGCCATTCTTCTGTCTCCTGCTTGTGCTGCTCCAATGGCCCTACTTGCTATATAAATGAATGCTGATCTTGGGTCCTGGGTCTCCAGTCTTGCCTTTGGGCCCTCCAGTCCTGTCTGCAGGTTGACCTTCCCAGTCTTTAGAAGATCTATCAAGTTTGCTAAAAGTGATCATCTTGAGTGTTCACGGATTAAAGCTCAGTGTGATATTTCCTGGTGAACTTGGAAAGTCTGCCCTATCTACCAAGGGATTAGCATTTTTAGCCCAATCATTACATTAATCACGACTCTTACCTTAAATTGTCAAAGCCCAGAGAGATGATGACAAACAGAGGATTATTTGTGAGTTTCCACTGTGTTCTTCTCTAGAGGATCTATTTATACATTTGGATTTCCTGGATCATCACTGCATTGTCAGCTACTAGATTAGAGCTGGCAAGAGCAGGTACACAATAAAAGCGTACTGCTTAAATTTGACTGAGCTTTTCCTAAATACTATCAGTTTGCTTTCAGTGATTTTTTTTCTAACAAGAACACAGCAATACTGAACTCATAGTCATTTATTTATTCAACAGATATTCCACAGCCTCTTATTATGAGTACATAGAGCACATCCTATGCAGGGTGAACAAAGGAAAAGTGGTTCCTGTTCTAAAAAAGCAAACAGCACAATGGAGGCAGCAGAAACTGAATAAATAAAAAGCAATAAATAATTATAAATATTTAGGGAAGCTCTGAGGCAGAGGAACAGGGACCTGTAAGACAGTGAAAGGGGACACTTTACATTGGCAGTCAGAGGAGGTCTGTCCACGGAGGTGATGTTTAAGGCAAAATGTGAAGAATGACAACAAAGGGCATGGGAAGAGGATACCAGGCAGAGCAAAGAGCCTCTGTGAAGACCCAAGATGGTGTTATAGTTAGTTATTGCTGCATTACAAACCACTCCAGATCCAGTGGCGTAAAACAGCAACCAATTTGTTGTGCTCATGGGTTTTGTGGTCAGGAATTGGGACAGAATGCAAGAGAAATGGCTTTTCTCTGTTTCACATTGTACAGAGCATCCACTGAGAAGACAGACTTTTAACATCTGCATAACTTGGAAGGCAAGGGACTGAAATCATCTAGAGTTATCAGAACTTTGCTCATGTCTGGCTCTTGTGCTAGCATGATTTGAAGGCTAGGCTCAACTGGGGCCATCGACCTGAGCATCTATACAAATGGTCTCTGCCCTGGGCTTCCTTATAGCATAGTGCCTCAGGGTAGTTATATTTCTTACCAAGCAGCTCAGGGCTTCAAGAGTAAACAAGATATTATGCTTGACCATTTATAACCTTGCCACAGAAGTGCTATGGGCTGAATTGTGCCCTCAAAATTCATATTTTGAAGTCCTAACCTCCAGGACCTCAAAATGTGACCATATTTGGAGATAGAACCTTTAAAAAGGTAATTTAGGGTCAGGTACAAAGGCTCACACCTATAATCCCAATTACTTGGGAGGCTGTGACTGGAGGATCACTTGAGGCCAGGAGTTGAAGGCTGCAGTAAGCTATGATTGCACCACTGCATTCCAGCCTAGGTGACAGAGGAAAACTTTGTCTCTCTTTAGAAAAGAAAAAGGCGGGGAAAGGGAACCTAGGTTAAAAAGTCATGTGTCATATGACTAGCCTGGTATGACTAGTGTTCTTGTAAGAGGAAGCAATTATGACACAGACAATACAGACCAAGGGATGACCATACTGAGGACACGGCAAAAAGATGGCCATCTGCAAGCCAAGGAGAGAGGCCTAAGAAGAAACCAAACCTACTGACACGTTGATCTTGGACTTTTAACTTCTAGGACTGTGAGACAATAACTGTCCGTTGTTTAAGCCTCCCAGTCTGTGGTATTTGTTACAGCAGCCCAAGCAGACAAATACATCCATGTAACATCACTTCAGAAGCACGCTATTGACCAAAGAAGTCATAAACCCACATAGATTGAAACAGGGGAATCATAAGCCCTTCAAGAGAGGAGTGTAAAAGATATAGGGCCATGTTTGAAAGTTGCAGTATGTTGGAAGGAGCTTGGCAGCTTGAGAAACTAAGAGGCCAACGTAGCTCAGACATGGTGCTTCCATGGAAAGTGTGCTGCTGTGGAAAGAAGTAATGTTAAGAGGGCAGGCAGAGATTCATGATTTGAGAACATTTTGGCCATAGCAAAAAATTCACATTGTGTTCTAAATGCAGCAGGAAGATTTTAGAAGGCTAAATAGGGAAGCAACATTTTTATTTCTATTTTTTAAAGGCACTGTATTAGTCCATTCTCACACTGCTATAAGGACATACCCAAGACTGGGTAATTTATAAAGGAAAGAGGTTTAATTGCCTCACAGTTTCACAGGGCTGGGGAGGCTTCAGGAAACTTACAATCAAGGTGGAAGGGGAAGCAAACACATCCTTCTACACAAGGTGGCATGAGAGAGAAGAACAAGAGCCCAGTAAAGGGGGAAGCCCCTTATAAAACCATCAGATCTCATGAGGAGTTTCTTACTACATGAGAATAGCATGAGGGAAACCACCCCCATGATTCAATTACCTCCTACTGGGTCTCTCCTACGACATGTGGGGATTATGGGAACTACAATTCAAGATGAGATTTGGGTGGGGACACAACCAAACCATATCAGGCACTAACGCTGTTGAGGAGAAGGAGACAGTGGGAAGCTGAGTGGACGCTTAGGGGGCTAACTGAGCAATTTGGGTGAACAAAGTTTTTGGCCTGGCTAAAGGTAGTGGCAGTGAAAATAAAGTCATTGGTGTGCACCAAATAGGGCTTGAAGGTGAAATTGACAAGGCTTGATGAAGAATTAAAGGTGAATATGGAGGGAACTGAAGGTATGAAGGATCACTACTGGGCTTCTGGCTTGAGAAACTCATGGTGTTATTTACTGGGGTGAGAAAAACTTGAGAAAATACAGATTGGGACAGGAAGAGTAATGTAGATCAAAAGATGTTTTTTTGGACAGGTAAGAACTTTTGAATTTTCCTCAAATGGAGTTTAGCAAATCTCCCCTCAAAAACTAAACCAGAGATAGAAAAGGCCCTTTTATTAGTACTGACATTTTCCCATTAGGACAAGGGAAGTAGAAATAAATTATCTGGAAGCATCAAAGACAAAAGAAACTTACCTCCAAGTCTTCTAAGCCCTCGACTTTCTCCCTTCATTTAAAGGTATAGACTTAGTATGTAAGCATGTACTGAAAACTGTGCTTCTGATGAAAAAACGAAAAGACAGACTTGTTTGACTAACTATCTCATTTTATAAAAGAAGAAATGTCACTTCTTTTAAGCAACAAGTAAATCCAATTTGTCCAAGAAAATACCTGGGGAAATATTAGAACTCTTTTTACTTCTAGAAAATAGAACTATAAGCAGAATTCAGTATCAACCTCACTTTTTCAGAAAAGGAAATACATTTGATTTTTAAGACAATAGGAATAACTTATTCTCTAATGAAATAATTGGCAAAACTTCAGGAGAATTCTGAATAGCTTGGGAGAATGGAACCATACATTGTAATCTATGACTTTCTCCAGAAAAACTTGTCTAATAATTGGCCTAATATATATGAAAAGAAATAGAAGCAAAGTCCTAATCTATTTGACCCTAGAAAATTGATTTGATTCCTAAGAGACCTTATTAAAGTTTAAGGCTGTAGTGTACCAGGAAGTAGTGTAAGCCCTTATCAAAACTTTGACTGTGTTTGCATGATTCCCAACACTTAGACTAGACGATGAAAACAGAAGTCATGAAAATACTTTGTAAGGGCACACCTGGATGTTTAACTGATGTATGCCATTTTTATCTATAATTTTTGCTTTATTTATTATGCATAGCTTGCTGTCTACATAACGTCAAACATTTTTATCAGAGAATGAATATATCTACATTGATGTTCTGGCAGTATTTTCATACAGGAATTTTAAAAACTACAGGGCACATTTATAAGCATTATTTATGCCTTAAGGAAGAATGTGTTTCAGGTAAAAAGTCTTCTGTTTGACTGTCAGTAGAGTAAGCACTCTCTTATTATGAAAATAATAGCTAACATTTATCGAGATCTTTCTATATGACAAGTCCTATGCCAAATCATTTAAATACCATTATAATTAATCCAACTAATCCTTATCAGATGCATATTATTGTTATACATGGAAGATGGAAAACTCAGTTTTAGAGATTATATTAGTCTTTTAGGGCTGCCATAAGAAAAGCCACATACTAAGTGGCTTAAACAAACAAAAATGTATTTTCTCACAGTTCTGGATGCTGAAGTCCAAAATCAGAGTCCTAGTAGGGTTGATTTCTGGTGAAGCCTCTTTCTTTGGCTTACAAGTGTCCATCTTCTCCCTGTGTCTTCATATGATCCTCTGCATGCTCAAAGAGAGAGAGAGAGACGAGAGACAGAGAGAGAGAAAGAGAGAGAGAGCACTCTGGTGTCTTCTTCTCGTAAGACCTCATTAACCTCTTAATTATTTTTTTTTTTTTTTTTTTTTTTTTTTTGAGGCGGAGTCTCGCTCTGTCGCCCAGACTGGAGTGCAGTGGCGCAATCTCGGCTCACTGCAAGCTCCGCCTCCCGGGTTCACGCCATTCTCCTGCCTCAGCCTCCCGAGTAGCTGGGACTACAGGCGCCCGCCACCTCGCCCGGCTAGTTTTTGTGTTTTTAGTAGAGACGGGGTTTCACCATGCTAGCCAGGATGGTCTTGATCTCCTGACCTCGTGATCCGCCCGTCTCGGCCTCCCAAAGTGCTGGGATTACAGGCTTGAGCCACCGCGCCCGGCTAACCTCTTAATTATTTCCTTAAGGGCTGTGTCTTCAAACACAGTAACATTGCGGGCAAGGGCTTCAATACAGGAATTTGGAGGGAACACAGTGTAGTCCATAACAGAGATATGAAACTTACCCAAGGTCACATACCTAGGAAACATGGGAGCCAGGATTGGAACACTGGCAGCCTGACACTAGAACATCAAGCCTCCAACTACTTTATATTTTCATTCATGGAGTAATGTCTGCCTTTGTCTTCTGAAAGATTGGCAAGGTACACACACACACACACACACACACACACATGAAAATAAGAGTTAATAAAGTGGGCACACATTTATTTTGGTCAAATAATATGAAAACATGTCTCATTAAGCTGGATTTTATTAAAATTAAAAATGCTTTGTAAAACACAGTGTCAAGAAAAGGAAAAGACAAGCCACAGACTGGGAGAAAATGTTTGCAAAACACATCCCCCACCCCGCCCAATAGAGGACTATTATCCAGAACCAGAATACACAAAGAATTTATAAAATTCAACAATAGGAAAACAAACAACCAGATTTTAATGTGAGCCAAAGACCTTAACAGATGCCTCACCAAAGAAGATATGCAGATGGTAAATAAGTATATGAAAAGATGCTCCACACCATATGTCATTAGGAAATTGCAAATTAAAAAACAAAAAACAGTGAGATACCACTACATACCGATTAGAATGGCCATAATCCAAAATGCTGACACAAAATCCTGGCAAGAATGTTGAACAACAGGAATTTTCATTCGTTGCTAGGGGGATGCAAAATGGTATAGCCACTCTGAAGACAATCTGGCAACCATGCTCCTTGATATTTATCCAGATGAGTTGAAAACTTATGTGCACACAAAAACCTCAGCATGGATTCAGCTTTGTCCATAATTGCCCAAACTCAGAAGCAATCAAGATGTCCTTTGGTGGGTGAGTGGGTAAATAAACTGTGGTACATCCAGACAATGGAATATTATTCAGCACTTAAAAAAAAATGAACCATCAAGTTATGAAAAGACATGGAAGAACCTTAAATGCATATTACTAAGTGAAAGAGCCAACCTGAAAAGGCTACATTCTACTATATGATTCCAACTATACAGCATCTAGAAAATGCATATGAAAAGATCATTGGCTGCCTGGGGTGAGCAGGGAGGGAGGGATGAATAGACAGAGGACAGTGGATTTATAAGGCAGTGAAACTCTTCTGTATGATACTATAATGGTGGATACATGTTACTATACGTTTGTCCAAACCCATAGAACATACAATACCAGAAGTAAACCCTAATGTTCACTCTAATAAATGCTGTGAACTTCAGGTGATAATGATGTGTCAATGTAGGGTCATCTAGCGTAACAAATGTACCACTGTGGTGCAGGAAGCTGACGATGGAGGAGGCTATGCATGTGTGGGAGAAACCTCTGTGCTTGCTGATCCATTTTGCTGTAAACTCAAAACTGCTCTATAAAATAAAACCTATTTAAAAGAAAACAAAACAAAAAAACACACATCTCATTGACTCAACTGATAAAATTCCGCCTTTGGTGCTGGAGTGTGTATGTGGGGGTGTGTGTGTTTCATTTTTTACTTTTTTCCAAAAAGATGCAAATTAAGCAATTTAGTTCACTATAGATTGAATATTTTTAATCTCTAGAAATCCTAAGGAAAGTATAGTGACACAATTTCTGCATCTTGGTTAACAACCTAAGAGGAAATAAATCAACATTATATTAATTAAACTCTAAGTTGGCAGGACGACCCGGTGGCTCATGCCTGTAATCCCAGCACTTTGGGAGCCTGAGGCAGGCAGATCACTTCAGGTCAGGAGTTCGAAACCAGCCTGGCCAATGTGGTGAAACCCCATCTCTACTAAAAATACCCAAAAATTAGCTGGGCATGGTGGCAGACGCCTGTAATCCCAGCTACTCAGAAGGCTGAGGCAGGCGAATTGCTTGAACCTGGGAGGTGGAGGTTGCAGTGAGCTGAGACTGTGCCACTGCACTCCAGCCTGGGCAACAAAGCAGGACTCCATCTCGAAACAAAAACAAAACAAAACAAAAAGCCTCTAAGTTGGCCACACTTTGAGAGGAGTTATGAATGCTGAAGAGAAAAAGTCAGTATGCAAAAACCTAGAATATCCAGATATAGTCAAGGAATTGCAGCACAGAGACAAATTCTTACATCCTGAAACAAGAATATAAATGGGATCATGTGAATGACATTACTGGAACAATGATAATGCTTACCTGTGCATTTGAAAATTCTTTACACATAGTAAATGGGTTTTTTTATTCACGGGAAAATAAGCACAAGGAGACTGTCAGAGAAAGCCACTGATCATTGAAGCTGGAAAACACAATTCCTTGTCAGAAGATGATTTTGAAATACAAAGAACAATTATATACATAGTTTGGTGGGATGAATATAGGATAAACTTAAGAATAAAAATCAGCGCATCTACAATGCCAAATATTATGCAACATAAGTCTACAACATCTTTTTGTCCCAACCTTGAATTAAAACTGTGAAGAAAGTGGTTTCGTTCATGAAACAAAACGTCATGATTTTAGTTTCTGCTAATGAATTACTTGCCTTTAAGCCAAAAATTATTTATCGAATCCGACACTCATGTGAGAAATCCCAACTTTATGGATTCACCTCCCTTCTCAATCCTTCCCCAAGAAGCTCACATCTATTACAGATTGGGATAGATCTGAGTAAAATGCACTGGAAGGGAAGATCTGAGTTCAGAGGGTAGATAAATATATGAGTTTGTCTTATCTATTTTGGAATGCAAGCTCAGTGTCCATTTAACATAAAACATCAGCTGAAAAAGTTAAACATCAACCACTTCGTAAATATTTGTAATGAATTACTTCAATAACTGCACATTTTAAAACTCACAGAGGATTAAAGTAGTATAGTAGGATAAAGTATTCAAATAACTAACTGTCCTCCTAACTCTTCTATGAAGTAAACAATCTTTGTTTATATTTGAGACTACATTTAAAAGCAAAGATAGATTTGTTTTAATCGTACTATGTTTTGGTTCATCTTTCTCACTGTTCCCATGTGCTAATGTAGAAAATATTCAGTTGTCCATAATTGTGGAGCACCAGAATAAGTGAGAGCTCAGTGGTAATCACAGCACACAGCAAATGCCACCACTGGCATAGCCTCTTCCACTCACAGACTGATTTTCAACTGTGCATAATGCTATCTATTGTGTATGAGTGCCTAGTTTCAAGGAGAGCATAGAGCATAAAGCATGTTGCAGAATAAGCACTCTGTTACTGTGTTTAATTAACTAATTGATTAATAACATTTATCTTCTTGAGCTACTAACAGACTAATTTGGACAAGACACATACACACAATTATAAGGAGTAGAGTTTCACTGTTTCACCACGTCTCCTTTGCACTGAAGTAGTCACATATTATGAGCTACTCAGTGTCGTCAATACCCTGTGAGGCTATACTTTTCTTAAAGGAAGAAATAATAAATAGTTCCAGGGAAAAAAAGGGTTAGGATGAAAAGAACAGGCATACAGCAGTGAACAATGACCTGCTGAGCTCTGCCCCACAAGGGGATTAGGCTATTTGCAACGTTTGTAAGCACACAAGCATGCACATACACACATACAATCACCCCATTCGACAGCAGTGGTTTGGTGATCAGACCTGAGTTCATTACTTCCCATAGCCTCATCACATCCTACAGCCTCTGAAGACATGATACTGATTGGCAGAAAACAGAGTCATGCTAAATGGATGCAACATTCCCTAAAGTTGATAGAATGTTCTGCTACAACTGTTCTGTATAAAAGTATTGAGAAACCATGACATGCCTTTGCAGGGACATGGATGGAGCTGGAACTAACAAGGAACAGAAAGCCAAATACCACATGCTTTCACTTGTAGTGGGAACTAAATGATGAGCCCACATGGACACGTAGAGGGAAACAACACCCACTGAGGCCTTTCAGAGAGTGGAGGGTGGGAGGAGGAACAGGATCAGGAAAAATAACTAATGGATACTGGGCTTAATACCTGGGTGATGAAATAATCTGTACAATAAATCCCCATGACACGAGTGTATCTATGTAACAAACCTGCACATGTAGCTCTGAACTTAAAATAAAAGTTAAAAACAAGAAAACAGAACTTATGAGCTGAATGGTTTAGCAACAATGGTGAAATAATCTGGGGGAAGTCAGTGTAAAATACCAGTCAGCAATGGAGAATGTGCTAGGAGGAAGGCTAGGGGAGGCCAAAAAGCCTGGGATCCGTGGCAGCTCAGCTGCACCCTGCTGTCATGAAGTAACAGCTGCGAGTTGTGGGCGAGTGGCCAAGCTTCTCTCCAGCACCACCTCTGAGAAGCGGAAATAATGATACTCCACCTACAATGGTACTGTAACAATTCCATTGAGTACCAGGGTCCTGACAGGAGGCGGGGCCCAACGCATGTCAGTTTCCCTTTATGAAGTAAAGCCAGGGGGCCTGTGAGATGCCCACCCTAGAAAAGACAAGGGCCACCGTTCCGCATGGAGATAGAGCTTGGGAAAGCAGGGCATTAGGAAGAACCAAGGCTGCTCCCCTTACAGTTGGCTTAACATAAAAACTTCGCTCAGAGAAGAGCGGCCTCATGGTGTAATCATTGAGAACTAGATTTCAGGGAGAGGTTTGAGCCAAATGGGCTGATTTTTTCCCCTCAAATGCCAAGTATTCTGCTAAATACACCCAACCATGATTTTCATTCATTTTCCAGTCTGTATAATCTTCAATGAATTTTTCTAAAATTTCTCCCTCCTGGAACTAAATCCTCTGCCACTGCTGTTTGCTTTTCAAGGCTTCATTAAAGTTCCTTGGATGAGGGCTTTGAGCTTTGAGAAATTTACCCGGTTTGTTTATCTGCTTGCTTGCTTGCTTCTCTGTTTGTGTTGCTTAGCTTTGCTTTAATGTGAAACCCTACAATAAATCTCCTCAGTCTTGTTGTGGGAAAGAAAATATATTGTCTCAAGCAGTTTTTGCCTTTGCTTGCCCTGGTGATAGATATAAAATAACGTGGTACTTAACCTTTTTGTTTTTGTTCACCCAGAAAACAAGTAGACAAGGACACAGGAGGCAATAGGCAATGGCTGAAAAATCACCCAGTGCCACTGTTGACCAGATTCTGCATACGCTGAGCACTTGCAGAGGCCTGAGCTACAGAGGCCAAATAACCTCAAAGAAAGGTGGAAAGAGCTGACGTTTTTGAGTAATTGTAGGCAGTTTATTTACTTTGTTTTATTCTTACAAGACCAGCCAAAATCTCTTGAGCAAAGATCACACCTTGGCAATCCATCAGCACATGCTATCAGCACCACCTTCTAAACGTTATCTAGAATAAAACCACCGCACGGCACTTCCACCTACTAGCCTAGACTGGGCCATCTTCATTGTTCAGCTGGAATCATTGCAGGAACTCCTTAACTATTGGAGGATCTCTCCTCCCACTGCCCCCTACAGTATGCACTCAACACTGCAGTCTGCACTCAACACTGCAGTCCTAGGAATCCTCAAGCTAGTTACAGGGTGCTTCTGTTCTGCCCAGGACAGCTTCCTGTTCCTCTGGTCAGTTAGAGGAGATCCTGGTCTGGATGTTTGCCCATGCTTACTGGGTGAGTCTTCATGCTGTCCTGACCAGGCTCCACTCCAACCACACTTATTTCCTTGATTTTTCCTTCCCCCAAGCCCAGCTTTCTTCTGCCTTAGGGCATTTGCATTTGCTGTTTTCTAGGCATTGAATTCTCTTTTTCCAAAATGTGTTCAAAGCTTATTTTCTCACTTTCTGCAAGTGTGTGTTTAAATACCTTCTCAGGGATGCTTTCTTGACCACTTTAAATAAAAAGCAGTTCTCAGTTACTCTGCATCCTCTTGCTCACTTTGCTCTTTACCACCAGTAGCATTCTTTAATATGTGTTTGTTTATTGTTGTCCTGTCTATTTCTACTAGTGAATTTCATGAGAGAGATACTAACAGATGAAACTGACTTTCTGAGAGAAATGATTTACCTACCTATAGCATAAGTAGAGCAGCTAGCATTCAACCCTCAGTCTGACTGTCTGTAACCTGTGCTCTTTCTACTGAATCAAGCAACTGACTTTGAAGCAAAAATAGCCACGTTCCATCCATTGCTATTGTAGATCTGCAAATTCAATAAAGATAGAATACTCAAAGCACACTGCACTTCATATCTACCTGCTGCATCTAAACCCTGCAAATTTACAGGCATTATCCAACTTGCTAACAAGGTTACTCAGCCAGGGGAAGTTTAAAGCTTTATCAGTTTTAGGTTTGCCAAGAGAGAGAAGAAAGGTAAGAAAGCGAGGCTGAGCCTAGCAAGGGCAATTCTTTAACTCCCATAGTTTGTGTCTCCTCTGTAGCTATTAAACATATTCTTTTTCTAAATTAATTATTTCCCTACATACATCATATCTCTTCCATTGTGACTTAAAAAATAAAATAAAATGATCCTCCTACCTACAGTTTTATCACATAGCCCTACCTCCAAATTCCTCCAGTACACCCTCCATACAATTGTCAGGAGGGTCTTTATAAAACATGAATCTTATTATTTCACTCCATTAAAAAAAAAAAAAACTTCTATAATATAAAATCATGATTTCATGACATAGCATATAGACTCTTTCTAATTGAATTCCTATGTTCCTCTCAGCCTTCTGGCTGTCTCAGCTTTCCCCACCTCTGGCAACTTTTTTTTTGTTTTTTTTCAGACAGAGTCTCGGTCTGTCTCCAGCCTGGAGTGCAGTGGTGCAATCTCGGTTCACTGAAACCTCCACCTCCCGGATTCAAGTGATTCTTCTGCCTCAGCTTTCTAAGTAGCTAGGATTACAGGCGCACGCCACCACATCCGGATAATTTTTGCATTTTTAATAGAGATGGGGTTTCACCATTTTGGTCAGGATGGTCTCAAATTCCTGACCTTGTGATCCACCCACCTCAGCCTCCCAAAGTGCTAGGATTATAGGCCTGAGCCACCACACTCAGCCCCTCTGGCAACTCTTAATTTCACAATACAGAAGTATTTAATAATGCCCTGCATGCATCCTTCAGTTTCACATTTACACTCTTTCTTCTACTTCAGGCACTCTTAAATACTACCTTCTCTGCCCTATTTCCATCTGTTTTGCATTTTGGTCTATCATTAATATCTAGCATCTCTTGAGAGCCTCCAATGTGTCAGACTTTGTCCAAGGGGCTTTGTATCTGGTTTAACGTTCACAGCAGTTCTACTCAGAAGCATTTGTCTATGTTTTACGGATAAACGGATTGAAGCTCAGAGACCGCAAGATCCTATAACTAGAAAATGGGAGAACAGGGATCTGAATCACATTTTCTTGCCACAGTGCCAGTGCGTGTGGAGCCAGCCCCCTGTGCTGCAGCCGCTCCTCTGCACCCAGGATTATAGCTCCTCCAAAGAGCTGCACGCTCCTCACTGTCAGAGCCTTTTCTTTCTCTTTGTAGCTGCAGTGCCTCAGTGACCTGGTCATCCATTTTGCAGTTACATAAATAGATTTAAATTATGACTGTCAATTATGTCTTCACACCGACAGTCCTGGGGCAGTCAGCCCTCACTCTTGACTGCTTGGCCTTGCCTCTCACCATCCCTTTAGAGCTGCCGAAGAAATGCCTGCTGTTCACCGAAGTTTGTTTGTTCAGTTTATAATGACCCTGGTTAGTGAACACTGCTGTTTATAAAGACTCATGTTTCATCATGGCCTTCCTATGAGAAAGTTTACAAGCATACTTGTTTTCTGTTACGGAGGATTGTATATAGGAAGACAAGATTCTCTCCCAGTCATTGCTTTTGTTCTTCATACAATCAGTACAAGACCTGCTTTGCATTGTCCTTCCAGTGGTGGTGATTGACCTCTGCTGATCATAGCCTCTGTTTCATTTATTTATTTATTTATTTTTAACTGTAAAACTACATGTTTCATCGAATCCCAGAACATTTCAATAGATTTATTTTTTATGCTGGATTGAAGGATTTGAGACTTCATATGGAAAAATAAATGCAAGAATTCCCAAGAATGTATGAGGGAAAAAGAATAATGAGTTGGTACGTGTAGTACCATATATTGAAATTTGCTTTAAAGTGAATGTAATAATTTTTTTATAGAAAGCTATTTGCACAAGAAAAAGCATATAGAGCAGTGGAAGAGAACCAAACCAAGAAACACATATAAGTACATGTAGGATGTTGCAATATGAAAATGAGAGAGTTTCCATTCCATGGGAAATAGTTTAATAAATAATACTCGCATTATTTGGCTATGATAAAAATAAAGACTAATTTTAATAATATATTTAAACATTCAAAGTTTTGTGGTTTTTGAGGGGATGGGGTCTTGCCATGTTACCCAGACTCCAGACTGGTCTCGAACTCCTGGGCTCAAGTGATCTTCCCACCTCGGCCTCCCAAAGTACTGGGATTACGGGCATGAGCCATAGCCTCCAGCCCATTTAACGTTTTAAATGAAAAAAGTAACATTATATATTTATATACTTGCTTTTTTTACTTTTTAAGAAAATTACCTTTGTAATTAAAAAGTATGAAAGTTATTTAAAAGTAATATTTACATATTATGTATTATATTTACTTATTACAAACAGTAAAACAATTCAAAAGCTTAAAAAGTAAATTCCAAAAGACTGCTTTCTTCCTCATACCCTCAATCTATAGTTTCTCCTTTCTGATATTTTTAAATGCATTTACTTATATACATGCACACAGACATATAAAGAATTTTCTTACCTTAATAGGGATGATACTCTATTTTGCAAATTCTTTTTTTTTTTACATTAAGTATATATAATTGTGGATAATCTTCCACAAATACATATATAGAAATATCTCATTCTTTCCAAAGACCACACAGCATTCCATTATATAGCTCTACTTTGAGTTAAGTAATCTTTTATTAATAAAAGGGCTTGTTAATCAAAAATGAAAAGTTAAGCTGTCTTTCTTACTGTATCTCCAATTCTCTCCCCAGGAATAAACATAAAAAAGTGTTTTTTGTTGTAGTTTTTCTAGGGTTATCGTTACAATTTAAATTACATTTTCCTTTTCCTCCCCTACCCCCCAACTTTAGAGAGTAGCTATTGACTTCTAGATTTAGAAACTCTACTCTCCAGTGAGACTGTGTCTCCTGTCTCCTCTGCTTCCCTTTATCTGCTGTTCTGGGACTATGATTATGTATTCCATGTGTAGTCTATAGGTTAATTCAAAGCTTTTGAACCAATTTTAAAAGGCATTAATGGGATTATGCTCTTATAAATATTTACTACAGAACCAAGTTATGCTATTGGCTTTATAGAGAATTAAATATATCGTTAAGACACTTATCTTTAGCCACTCATAGGATAATGCCCCAAGCATCAAGGTCCAGTGACTTCTCTTTTCATTTCCTTAGTTTTCTCCCTTTTCAAGTCATATTCACCTGCTACCTTTCTACTCATATACTCTTTTTTTAATATATTTCTTTTTCATTTATTCTGCTGGAGAGCCTTTTTGAGTAATGTTTTTGGAGAGCTTGTGAGGGCAACAAGCTTTCTGAAACTTGTATGATTGACAATGTTACATAAAATAGTAGTTTCAGTGTGAAATTCTAAACTCATAGTCATTATCCTAGAGACAGTTTTGTTTGTTTGTTTGTTTGTTTGTTGACAGTCTTTGCTTCTTTGAGTTTTAGTGTCCACTGTTGCTGAAGGGAAATCTGTTGCTTAATTCTCCTTCCTTTATAGGTCATCTCATTTTTTTCTCTCATTAGAAATTTTTTAAATTGTCTTTTCATTAATTTCAACAGAATGTAAAGTTTAAGTATGTGTCTCTTCCCCATCTAACTCAGCCTTGGTGAGGACTTCAATACGAATGATCTAATTTTTCTTAAACCTAGGATATTTTCATTTTTTTTTTATTATTATTATTCTCTCCTCCATCCTCTTTCCTATCTGTTCTCATCTCTTGGAACTTTTTTAGCCAACTATTTAACTTCCTGAACCCATTCTTTATGTTTTTACTTTCTCTTTTATTTCTTATGGCGTTTTTGGTTTTGGTTGTCGGAAATTTCTTTGCTTGAGCTTCTGGATCAATAACTTGATTTCAACTCTATTATAGTGTTTGAGAGGTCTAATGATTTTGATTTCAGCAATCATATTTTAATTTCCAAAAATCTCTTCCTTGACTTGTTTTGCAGGTACAATTGCCTTTCTAATCTTTCTAAGGATAATATTTAGAATGTTTAGAGTTATTTTTTAATCCATTTGATTCCTCACATTTCTGTTGATAATATTTAGAATTTTCAGGGTTATTTGGGATCCATTTGATTTCTCAAATTTCTCTCGATCTTTTGTTCATATTTCTGAAGCATGCAGGTTGCTGCTGTGGTCTGGATGTTTCTGTCTCCTTAAAATTCATACGTTGAAATTCTAACTCCCAAGGTGATGACATTAGGAGGAAGAGTCTTCAAAAGTTGATTAGAACCATCACAAAAGAGTTTAATGACCTTTTCCAAGAGAGGCCCTTTTCCCTTTCCACCATGTGAGGACAGAGCAAGAAGGCACTGTTTGTGAACAAGAAAACAGGCACTTACTAGATACCAAATCGGCTGGCACTTTGATCATGGATTTCCCAGCTTCCAGAACTGTGAGATATTTCTGTTGTTTATAAGTTACTCAGTTTATGGTATTTTGTTATAGCCAAAATGAACTAAGACAGTTGCCTTGAGATGCCATATTGTCAATACTGTTAAACATTCTCCAGGTGATTGTCATGTGGGATAAAGCCCTAGGAATGTTGCTATGGGGTCATAGGGTAGGTTTATGATTATATACATTCTTCTTCACCTTCTCTTTGGTCATTTAATAACATATCCTGTGTATTTTTCCTTATCGGTACATAAAAAGCTCCTTCCTTGTTTTTTACCATTTCATAGCACTCTGTTGTGTGATGGGTCATTGTTATTTCACTATTTCTCTGTTGATTTGAAACATGTGAGTTCCAAATATCACACCAAGGAATTTTTTTTTAATTCTGTAGTGAATAATCTTATCCATCTGTCATTTCAAACATGTGCAGTTATACCTGCAAGATAAATCTTGAGAGAGGAATTGCTGGCTCAAAAGTTAAGTGTGTTATTAATTTTGGTAAATACCAACCAATTGCCCTTCAATTTTAAACATGAGAAAGCAGCCCCAGAAAGACAAGGTGATTTGATCATAGTTTCTTAACAAGTTTATTCCAGGGTGGGAACTAGAACCATTCCCTCAAAACCTTAAAACCAGTATTTTTTCTACTGTACTTTATGAGCAGAAACAATAGCTATGTCGGTCAATTTGGTGGAACCGATCATAAGGGACTATTCAGGATAACATGGATAGGTATCCAGAAAAGGACTGAATACCTGTTGTCTTAGTCATCTCAGGCTGCTGTAACAACAATACCACCACGTGGGCAACTTAAACAACAGATGTTTATTGCTCACAGTTCTGGAGATTGGAAAGTTCGAGATCAAAGTGCCAGCAGATTCAGTGTCTGATGAGAGTATTCTTCCTGCTTTGCAGATGGCCATGTTCTCAATGAATCCTCACATTGCAGAGAGAGGGAGCTCTAGTATTTCTCTTTTTTTATAAGAGCACTGGTTTCACCCTTGGAACTCCACCTTCACGCCCTCATCTAAACTTAGTTTCCTCCCTGAGGCCCCATCTCCTACTACCATCCATTTTAGGGGGATGTGAACATGCAGACCGTAACATCATGGTTTCAAGAAATAATAAAAAGATATATCCATCTAAAGATAATGTAACATAATGTTGCTATTTTAAAAAATGGAATTAGGTATGCCATGAAGTGTAAGGAAATTTTGGAGAGAGAAATCAGAACAAGAAAAAAACAAACAACCCCATCAAAAAGTGGGCAAAGGATATGAACAGACATTTCTCAAAAGAAGACATCCATACAGCCAACAGACACATGAAAAAATGCTCATCATCACTCGCCATCAGAGAAATGCAAATCAAAACCACAATGAGATACCATCTCACACCAGTTAGAATGGCAATCATTAAGAAGTCAGGAAACAACAGCTGTTGGAGACGATGTGGAGAAATAGGAACACTTTTACACTGTTGGTGGGATTGTAAACTAGTTCAACCATTATGGAAAACAGTATGGCGATTCCTCAAGGATCTAGAACTAGATGTACCATATGACCCAGCCATCCCACTACTGGGTATATACCCAAAGGATTATAAATTACTCTACTACAAAGACACATGCACATGTATGTATGTTTATTGCGGCACTATTCACAATAGCAAAGACTTGGAATCAACCCAAATGTCCATCTGTGACAGAGTCTCTACTAAAAATACAAAAACTAGCTGGGCGAGGTGGCGGGTGCCTGTAGTCCCAGCTACTCGGGAGGCTGAGGCAGGAGAATGGCGTAAACCCGGGAGGCGGAGCTTGCAGTGAGCTGAGATCCGGCCACTGCACTCCAGTCCGGGAGACAGAGCGAGACTCCGCCTAAAAAAAAAAAAAAAGAAAATGTGGCACATATACACCATGGAATACTATGCAGCCATAAAAAAGGATGAGTTTGCGTCCTTTGTAGGGACATGGATGCAGCTGGAAACCATCATTCTGAGCAAACTATCACAAGAAGAGAAAACCAAACACCGCATGTTCTCACGCATAGGTGGGAACTGAACAATGAGATCATTTGGACTCGGGAAGGGGAACATCACACACTGGGGCCTATCATGGGGAGGGGGGAGGAGGGAGGGATTGCATTGGGGAGTTATACATGATATAAACGTTATGCACATGTACCCTAGAACTTAAAGTATAATAAATAAATAAATAAATAAAAAAGAAAAACTAAAACCAGAAACATTAGAGATAATAGCAGTTTTTCTCAACTTTCAAAGAAGCTTCCAAAGAAACTCAAAGTACAAAGTCAACAAGGACAAAGACAAAAGTAGATCATCATTCAAATGCCAAGATATGTAAGAATTAACTTTAGAATGGCTGGTCAGCTATTTCCCTAGCCCTCACCCCACCCCAGGACACAGAGGCTACCGCACAGGTAGCATGGAGAGTTCCTGCCCTTGGTATAAAATTCAAGACCTGTTCTCTGTTGAAGTGGTGGCTGATGAGACTGAGAAGGAATTTTAGTAAACATCCTGGACCTGGGAGGGAAAAAAAATGGAGATTTAGGGACTCTAGACCTCTAGAGGGAAAATATAAAGGAAACAGCTTTGTCTAGAAGTAGAAACAGGAAAACCCTCTACCACCAGAATAAGGATCTCCTTCTTTGGCTACTGTAAGGTTTCCCAGCCTCCTGTCTGCTTCTCGTCAGTGTGTCCTCCTGGGAAACCTATCTGTCCACATGCCCGACCAGTGACACAGAGGTGTTCTCCCCTCCAATTCAGGGGAGAAAGCACTTGGTAAACAAACTCTGGTTTATCTACCCTGGTAAGCAGGGTTATGTTCACTGTGTTGTAATTCACCCTGCTATTGTAATGTTTGTTATATTCAATATATTTATTTAAAAATCTGATGTATGGACATACATTATGATGAATTAAATCTAGAGGAAGGGCTCAAAAAATTCCTGCCAAATAATTGTAAGTTGCAGCCAAGGTTGAGAAACTCTCCTCTAAATAACTGAACTAAATACTTGTATGTGTCCAGTATAAAATAATCTCTGCTTTTTAAATATTGAGTTCATAGTGAAAAATCAAACTCTAAACTCACTTAATAGATAACAAATGTTTTACCAAGAGAGCTATTAGCTTATAGTCAATTAGAGTAAATATACAGGGATTCAAGTAAAAAACAAAGTGACTGTAGTGAATCTACAATGAAATAGAATTCTTTTCAGCATGCTCAGATGAGCGTACTTAGAGTTGATAGAGCACCAATGCGTCCATCACTCATGATTAACCCGTATTTTGCTTTAAATTTCACTTCTAAGTTTTGCTTTTCCACTTTCCCATTGATGTTCAGGAATTTTATGATAATGTGTCTACTCATGAAATTCTCTTAGTCATTCTTGCTGAGTTATCATCTGTACATTAATGTCATTCATCCGTTCTGGAAAATACATATACACATATTATGCCATTATGTGTTATATTATTTGACATGAATTCAAGTTGTTTAGGTACATAGTCTAATTTCTTTCAGGCACCAGACTTTTGTTCTTGTGTTCTTTTGCATGAATCCATTGAAACAAATTAGATAATTTGGTATAAGGACATGGTGGAGCAAAGTAATTCAATGAAATTAACACCATTATCCCAGAAGGTGGACATGGATCTTCAGTACCTCATTTCTTGTTTTTTTTTTTTTTTTTTTTTAATCCGACCAGTAACAGAAATGTGTGTTATTTCCAATTTGTAGGGAAGCGAACACAGCCTGCTTCCTGCCTCTGTGTTAGATAGAGGAGTCCAGCAGTCACTCATTGAATATAACCTTCAAAAAGACTTTAAGGTTCTTCCTAAGGTGTGGAAATTGGAAGTCTTCTAATTAATGAGAAAAGTTACCCCATTTCTAGTAATTCAAAGATATGCAGGATATGAAATTTAGCTTAAAAATATATATCTACTGTTAAGTGGGATATAGGACAGGAGCTTAATAAATGTTTGTGGAATTAATGAAAATACGAATATTTTTTAAATAGGGAGCCAATAATACAAAAATATACCTACTTGTAGGGATCTTATGCTGAGATATTATTTGCTCTTTTGCTTAGCATGCCATGCCCTCTGCCCCTGTGTACACACATACCTACAGCAAGAGAGAAGCAGAGATAGAAAATAAATTTAATTTATTCTAGTATGAATTTTGAGACCTGAAATAACCAATAATAACCACACAAATGGGTGATTTATTGATTAGAACATATATTTAAACTGCTACACTTTTATGACGATAAGAAAAAAGAAAGCTCTTCTTGCTGATTTTTTTCTGGTGTGTTTTGTTTTATTAGTAGTAGTGAAAAAAAATTTTTAGCTTTTTGGTTTGTTTGTTTGTTTACATAACTTGTGAGTGGTGTACTGAATAGGAATGTGCCAATAGGAACTAATATTTATCTAGCAAGGAGGTAAAAATGAGTATCTGAAGAATTGTTCAGTAATTTACTCTGAAAATAGAAAGGTTTGATAAGAAACGCATTGGATTCCCCGATAAGTACATTGTGACTTGGTGCGAAACAAAAGGCTGGAGAAGCTCCCCTATGTCACTGCTGTCCTGTCTCAGTTCTGTTGCCTGGTCCCATGGCCTCATCACAGAACACACGTCAAGATGCAGTCTCATGAGAACCTGAGCAAATAGAGATTTTGCACACCAATTTGCAATTAAAACACACACACACACGCACACAACGTTTTTCTACAGTTGACTTTAAGTGCTGTTAAAAAGCCAGCTTTAGAAAGGGTTTTGCATATATCGTGTTATCCTTTCCTCTATTCACTTTATTTGCTTCACAGAAATCAGGAGATGAATCCTGAGCACACCGGATAACACAATGCCACGCAGCAAAGCTCTGAGCCAAGTTCACTGGTCTTTTATCTTGTCTCCCTTCCTTTGGAAGCTTCTAAAGATGGCTGGGGGAACAAATAATCTGTCACTCCCAATGCACAAAGGTCTCTCTTCAGACCATTTGGGTCAACAACAAATCCTCCCAGAAAATTCAGCATGCTGTCCTGTGACTGCTGAGGCTCAGTGCTTGAATCAAAGGAGGTCAGACCCAAATCCAAAGGGCAGCTGACAAGAGTCCAGTCACAGATCCATGTCAGAAGAGCCACTGGGAGAGGAGAAGCAGATCCTGAATGGCCTCTCAATCCAGGCTTCTCCCACAAGGAGGCCCATTGGGACTTAGCAAGGACTGTTTCTCTGTAGTCAGTTACTGAAGGCCTGGAAGCTTTGGATAAATAAGTTTGTTTCTTCATTCAGAAGATTTTCTTGAATAACCAACACTTAAAATTGTGTGAAGACCATCACCAGTGTTAGATATAGCTGAGTGAAGGAAGAATTGGAAGGAATTTATCACAAGTATTTACTAATACAGCCCCTGTTTGCTCCTTTTCTCAACAATATTGGCTGAGCACCTGCTGTGTGCTAGGCCATGTGTGGCATAGACCATCGTATAAGGCCTTGGTCTAGTCTTCATGGAGTTTTCCATTCACATGTGAAGATAAGAGCTGAACCCAAGTGTTTATAGTGCAGTGGAGTTTGTGATCAGAGGCACAGTAGCCAATGCTTGGGGGAACAGCGTAGTAACTCTCAAGAATATAGGAAGGGGGTGAGGGGAAGCATTGCCTTCTGGGAGTTAAATCTAGCAGGTATACTTAGACATATTTACAGTGGTTGAATTTGGTCAGGGGATAAAGCAAAGATACTGTGCTGCCACAGAATTTGGGGAAAGCACAACTGCACTTGAGGGCTCCTTAGTATCCCAAGGTAGGGGGCAATGTTGTGATGATTGTATTATTGGCCATTCTGCGTAAAACTGAGTCAACATGTGGTCAACCCAGAGAGGAGAGAACTCTGAAGTCCAGAAACACGAAATGATCTTTGGCCTAAGATTATGAGTAGTTCAGCATCTGTGACAGAGAAATTCCTGTTTTGACTCATCAAGTCAGCAGTTTGTTTTGATTCCACACTCACTAAAAATTCTGATTCTAAATTGGCTTCTAGTTTAGTCCTATCCATTGGGGAGAGACTCTTTTACTCATGTGATGCACAGACTTCCATCCATGAAGGTTCTAGCTGTCGCTGTAAATTAATTAATTTAGTGGCATTCTGCGATGTGCGTGCACACACACAACAGTTCCGTGAGTTGATGTGATTTGCATCTATTCCTGAAAGGCCATTCTGCCCAGGATGTGCTGGTCAAAGTTATTTGCCTCATCCTACTAAGCTGAGAATCAAATACTGGACTTGATGAATGTCCCAGGGTGCCCTGCTATGAGACCATTTGACATTCAGTCATCTGCCCTCTTCTAGTGACACCCCAAGCTAACTGGTCGCTCTTTAGATCAAACTAAACATAAGCCAAATGGTACAAACTATACCAGACCAGCAGAGGATGTTCATTTTACTTCTAGCTAGAGTGATCATGGAAACACTATCCTTGAACAAAATGTAGAAGTTCATTATGCAAAGAACAGTGTAAATGGGAACCACAATGGCCATGTCATGAGCCAGATACAAAGGGATGTGAGCAGCCTGGGCAGTCAGGAGCTGGAGGGGAGATGTCCGTTAGGAGATATCATGGAAAAGGTGGACTGGGCTTTTGTGAGAGGCCTGAACTGCTAGAATCATCCTTCTGAATCATTGAGTAGAAACTAAAGAACAATTGATAGGTTTGAGTGAAAGAATCTGCACTGTATATGATATTGCAACCAAAGGTGGATTCAATTCAAGTACAAGTTAGAGGCAGATACAGGTTTGCAAGCTGTTGTCATGAGATAGTCAAGGCATCAAGTAGGATGGAGGCAAATGAATGAATGAAAGGAAGGTATAAGAGCGACAGGGGCTGGGCGCGGTGGCTCATGCCTGTAATCCCAGCACTTTGAAAGGCTGAGGTGGGTGGATTGCTTGAGATCAGGAGTTCAAGACCAGCCTGACTAACATGGTGAAACCCTTTCTCTACTAAAAATACAAAAATTAGCTGGGCATGGTGGTGGGCGCCTGTAATCCCAGCTACTCCAGAGGCTGAGGCAGGAGAATCGCTTGAACCTGGGAGGTGGAGATTGCAGTGAGCTGAGATCACGCCATTGCACTCCAGCCTATGTGACAGAGCGAGACTCCATCTCAAAAAAAAAAAAAAAAAAAGAAAAAAAAGAAAAGTGATAAAAAGGGGAAGGAAATTTCATTAAATTTCCATTAATTAGTGAGCTTTCCATCTCTGGGTAAGATTTTTAAATAGAATTGTGCAGTGATAACATTTTGCAATATGAGAGTCAAAAGGAACATCCCACCTCATTTTAAGTGGGGATGCGGCTCCAGGAAGATGGCAGCAAGATAACCGAAACAAGGAGCAGGGAGGACATTAGCAAAAGATGCTGAGTGACCCAAGGAAGGTCAGGCGGAGACCGAGGAAGTCGGGGAAGCCAGCTTGGGTAAAGTGTTTGGCCTAGGAGATTTAGATGAGTTAGGGAGTCAGAGGTATGTTGGACTGCTTCAGCAGGGTGGAAAACAGAGGGCAAATGAATCAAGGTTATGTTAGGAGAGTAATGAGGCCCAGGGCATAGAAACAGAAGCCTTAGTGAGGAAAATTAATGGAGAACTGTGGGCCTGAGAATGATAAATTATAATAGCTTATAGTAAAATTTATCTCACAGAGTCTCGGGTAGAGGAAGGATACCAGCTAATCAATAGGCCAGGTAACTTCAAGATAGCCCTCATTTGAACTAACTACTCTGGTTTTAAGAGAAGATACAAATTGGAACCCTTGTGTGGTGTTGGTGGGAATGTAAAATAATGGAGTTGCTGAAAAAAAGTTTGGCAGTTTCTCTAAAAGCTAAACATAGAATTACCATCGAACTCAACAATTCCTCTCCTGATATATACCCCAAAGAACTGAAAACAGGGACTCAAGCAAATACTTTTATACCAGTCGTCATTGCAGCATTATTCACTATTGCCAAAGGTGAGAAAAAGCCAAGTATTCGTCAAGAGATGATGGATAAACAAAACGTGGTACATATATACAGTTAAATGTTATTTAGTCATAAAAAGGAATAGAGTTCTGATATATTTACAGCACGGACAAACCTGAAAGCATTATGCTAAGTGATACAAGCCAGACATAAAAGGACAAGTATTGTATGATTCCACTAATATGAAATATCAATAATAAGTAAATTCATAGAGACAGAAAGTAAGTCACCAGGGACTGGGAGGAATGGGAGTTATTGCTTAATGGTTAACAGAGTTCCTTTTTGAAGTGATGGAAAAGTTTGAGAAGTAGACAGTTGTAATGGTTGCACAATATTGTGAATGCAACTAATGCCACTGAATTGTACACATAAAAGGGGTTAACCAAGATATCCTTCAGTAGGTGAATGGATAAATCAATTGTGGTAAATCCAGGCAATGGAATGTTAATTCAGCGGGGGAAAGAAATGATCAAACCACGAAAAGACCTGGAGAAACTTTCAATGTACAATACTAAGTGCAATATTAAGATACTGATCTGAAAAGGCTACTTACTGATTCCAATTAGATGATATTCTGGGCAAGGTAAAACTAGGGAGACAGTAAAAGAATCAGGGGTTGGGGAGAGGATGGGATGAATAGGCAAAGTGCAGAGGATTTTTACGGCAGTGAAACTATTCTGTATGCTACTATAATGGTGGATACATGTCATTATACATTTGTCAAAACCCATAGAGTTCAGCAAGAGTGAACCCTAATATAAACGTGGATGTTAGGTGGTAGTTATGTGTCAATGCAGGATTGATAGTAACAAATAAACCACACTGGTGGGGGAATGGTGGTAATGGGGCAGCTGTGGGTGGGGAGGAGAACAGAGGTATATGGGAAGTCTCTGTACTTGGCTGCTTAATTTTGCTGTGAACTCAAAACTGCTCTAAAAAATAAAGTCTGTTAATGATGGTTAAGATGACAAATTTTATTATCTCTATTTCACCAAAATAAAATACAATTATAAAAAGAGAAACTGTGAAGGCTGCTGTAGGATTTATTATGGGAGAGAAAGTGCAGTGTGAGCCTCTCCTGGGCAGCTGCCCCTGTGTCCCTGAGAGGATGAAGGGGCTGCTGTGCCATCACGAGTGGAGCCAGCACCCCAGCATCCCCCAGCGACTCTCAGTCAGCCTTGTGGAACCTAAATAGCTTCCTCGTTGATTGGAATTACCTCCACTGCCAGTCCCTGCTGCTAGAATACATGAGTAGACCAGGGGAGTATTTGAAGTGCTGGTTTCTGAAGCTTTTTGTTTGGTAGAATGCCAAAGAACACAGCTTTTGCTGTCATAATTGGTCTAAATTTAAATGCTCACTTGTTTTTGTTTCAGATTGGTTTGTGTGTGCATGGACACAGCTTAAGTTTGTGGGTATAGAGTATATTTTGTCAACATGGAGAGAGTGAATCAGAGCTTTTGTTGTCTAAATCAGCCGTTGTTTTCAGTCCCGATGTCCCTATGCTTTGATAAATGTCCTCCAGCCTGTGAGTCAAGGAGAGGTTGGAATCCAACTACTTAATTGGAGGTTTTCCAGTTCACAGTAGTTAACTTTTCTGCAACTTGTCTCCTTTATTTAGAACAACATTCAAAGAATAATAAGCACTCTACCTCACATTAGCTTGGCCTATTTCTAGACTGCTATATAGAGTATTCAGAACTAAAAGACATTTGTTGTCTCTCAAGAGTCTTCAGTATGGTTGTAGAGGAAAAAGAAAACTCTGGAAATGTATTAGCAATGTTCATTCAAATTGCTAAATGAGCTGGTTTAATAGTTTTCAGTGAATGCAGCATTAATTTGCATATTAAATCACATTACATCTTCTTCCATTAATGAAAGTATTTTTAGATTTAGCAATCAATACAATTTTTTGCAATATTCAAATCCTGATATACAAAATAGTGCCAGCTCAATTGTATGTTCAGATACTTTTTAAAACATCTTAATTCATTGATGCCCATTCTTCTCTCAAGTTCAAGTTCATGTCTGGGGAGATGGTTGTGAATTGGGTAGCATGTGTGATGGCTGAGGAAAGTAGCAGCTTGTCTTGTTGATTTTGTTGTTTTCCAGATAGGCTTTCCTGTTGTCCCATGCCAGAAAAACAATGAAATTCTGTGATTTAAACACATGTATTAAATGCCCTGTGTAGTAGGGTAAGTGCAGTTATGGACAAGACAAGCACAGTGCCACACATGAGGCTTTTTAAGAGGAGACAGCCCTGGTATCTTGGGACAGTCAGATTCGTGAATGCCGTCACAAATTATTTCAGTAAGAGAGAAATGGAGGTAGTATCTGTAGTAATCAGCTTGACTGTCCGGGGAGTCTTCTGACAAAGTCAGATTTTAAAAGGGCAGACACAAGTCTTACTTATTAAATTAGCTAATGACATGAGGCTTAGAGAGAAAGGGACCTGTTGGCTGACAGGATTCAAAAGGATCTCAGCAGGCTAGAATGATGGGCCAAATCCACAGAGAAGAAAGTCACAAGGGATAATTTTAAGACCTGGCACTTGGATACAAAAAGAACACCACCACCAGAGGATAAAGGATATATGGTTAGCAAGTATGGAAAAGTTTTAGTTGAAAATAAACTAAAGTTGTGAGTCATCAATATGGCAAAAGCTTTCCAAATGTGCATAAGCTTCCCAGAATGCTTATGCAACCCTAGGCTGTATTAATAGACTGTGGTATTTAGTAAGAGGAAAGTGATAGCATAAAGCATTTGGAGGCAGTACACACAGATGTCAAGCAAATGCTCTTCGGGGTCAGACAATCCAGTTTTAGATCCCAGCTCCAACTCATAGTGTAGTAGAAGCTTTTCTCCCCCCAGATGAGGCCACAAATGATTCATAAAAATGTCCAACATACATGAAACTTTTAAACTTAAATGCTGAAAGTTCGTTCTTTCACAAATTATTTGATGTAGGATCAAACCTTTTCCTTTGAGGGTGTATCAAGTACACATTGGTATGGCCATATCTGGGGTTTGTGTCTGGCCTTTGTTCTCATTTGTTTGATGTCTATTCTGATTGGTTATAACAATATGTGGAATATTGTCCTTCGGAATATGAATCCCCTGACTGAAGTTTGTCATTTAAATAAAACTCACCCATAGTGAATCATCTAAGAAGATTCCTAGCTGTTGCTTTTTCTTCTTTTTTTTTTTTGTCATGAGGCAAGTACTTAAAGACATCTTCCAATCAATCTAAATCTTTCTAGAGTTTTTACATTTTTCTTTTTATCTTTTAATAGTTTTTCTTGCTCTCACTTATTGAATCGCAATTTTTTAAAAGACCCATACGCAACAAGTTTCTCTAAGCATTCACCTTAACTTTTTTTTCTTTATTTTGGTTTATTTTAGAGACAGGCTCTCACTATGTCACCTAGGCTGGAATGCAATGGTGCAATCATAGCTCACTACAACCTCAACCACCTGGGCTCAAGTGATCCTCCAGCCTCAGCCTCCTGAGTATCTGGGACTTCAGGTGCACGCTACCACACCTGGCTACTTAAAAAAAAAAAAAAAAAAAAAAAAAAAAAAAAAAAAAAGAAATCTTGCTATGTTGCCCAGCTGGTCTCAAACTCCTGACTTCAAGCAGTCTTCCCGTTTTGGCCTCCAAAAGTGCTGGGATTACAGGCATGAACCACCACACCTGGCCTTAATTTTCATATAAAGGACAACTTTTTTCTCATTCATATTCATCAGCGTATCTAATACTTTATTCAGTTACATAATTAAAATGACAAATATAACTGGCATCAACAGGATGGGGACAAACATCCGTCTCACATAAAATTCAAAACAATTGGATAGATCCTAGAGGAAAGCCCACCAGCTGTGTGCATTCAGAATACTTGGGCATCAGCAAGATCCAATGGAGAACGTTGGTTAATCTGGCCAATTGGTTAACATCCTTAAACAACTTCTTAACTTTTCTAGAGCATGTCATTTCATATAGACTACAGTAGCTCTGCTACTTTCTTGCTTATACTGCCAACTTAATTCCTTAAGCATCAGTTCCCTCAGCTGTAAAATGAGGATAGTAGAGTAATACCTGCCTCTCAGGGTTGTTGTGAGGTCTAAATGAGATAGCAGGGTCTATGGCACAGAGAAAATTCTTAGTAAATACTTGTTATTTTTTTTATTAACAGACATAGTATGTTCTGTAATGGTCAGACCACAGGCATAGATTGTTTTCCCTTAAAACACTCTGATAGATAAAACTATAAACACATATAGAGCAGAAATCCTAGTTTTCCACTTTGCATCTTTCTCACATTGTGAGGATTTCATAAATGTTTCTGGAATTCATTGATTGTATTGTGTTTTTATGGGGAATATGAAGGAATAGGATCACAATCAGATTGAAGTCACCAGGATGGTTATGAGAATTGAAGAACAGTTTTTGATTAAAAAGTGGAGGCATTTGGTCTGAAGAGGGGCTTACTCAGTGATACAAACATCCTCAGCTATATCAATGTTGATTTTTATGGAAGAATTACTGAGCTTGTTCTGCAAGACTCTAGAAAGAGAGAGAAAGAACTAAGACCCTTGAATAAGTTCTAGGCAGACAGATTTTAGCTCAGTAGAAGCAAGAATTTTAATAGAGAATTTAAAGATGAGATAGGTTCCCTGGGGAGATAGCTCCCTGTCACACCACGTTCAAAGACAGATAGGATGACCAACTTGGCAGTGATAGTGTAGAATAAATTCAGGGAATTCAATTAGATAATGGGAACTTTCCTCAAATTGTAATGGCAGCACCAAAGTCCATTGTTGAGCAAAATCTACTACGAGAAATTATACAGAAAATAGTCTGGGTCTTTAGACTGCCAAAATAAGCGTAGTACTACATGTTATTGTTTCATCTTTACTATAAAAAGCTTTCTTTTTTAAAAGAATGAGTATTTATTCTCTCAAAATGTCTCAGACATGACTTAAAATATATGTATACCTAATATGAGAATTTCATATCTCAAATCAAGAAGGAAAAAAGGATCTTTTTAATGTTTATTGTTAATAATATTATTGGCCAGGCATGGTGGCTCATGCCTGTAATCTCAACACTTTGAGAGGTCGTGATGGGAAGACCGCTTGAGGCCAGGGGTTGGAGACCAGCGTGAGCAACATATCGAGACTCCATCTCTACAATTTTTTTAAAAGGACTGAGTGTGGTGGCTCCCACCTGTTATCCCACCACTTTGGGAGGCTGAGGCAGGCAGATCACCTGAGGTCAGGAGTTCGAGACCAGCCTGACCAACATGGTGAAACTCTGTCTCTACTAAAAAAATTCAAAAATTAGCTGGGCATAGTGGTGGACACCTGTAATCTCACCCACTTGGGAAGCTGAGGCAGGAGAATTGCTTGAACCCAGGAGGCAGAGGTTACAGTGAGCCAAGATTTTGCCATTGCACTCCAGCCTGGGTGATAAGAATGAAAATCCGTCTCAAAAAAAAAAAAAAAAAAAATTAGCTGGGCGTGGTGGTGCACACCTGTAGTCCCAGCTACCTAAGAGGCTAAGGCGAGAGGATCACTTGAGCCGAGGAGTTCAGGCCGCAGCAAGACATGATTGTGCCACTGCACTGCAGCCTTGGTGAGAGAGCAAGACCATCTCTAAAAGCAACAAAAAAGAAACCCCTAAAATATCACTACAGTAGAGTCTTCTAAAGGAGCTAAATACCTTGAAGATGTGCAAACTCCCAGTTCCCCTTCTTCTGATTTAATTGGTCTGAGATGGCATAAGCTTTCTAGGACTGTGCTTCTCAAACTGCCTGTATAAATAACCAGCTGTTGTTTAGGTGCCAAACTGATGTTTTTATAACATGCACAATCACATGATTAAATAGTGTTCTAATATCAACTTGCTCTAAAAGTTTCCAAACACAGAAGTATCTTTGATAGATTGTAGATTGTACTTCTTTAAGGGGCAGTGATTCTAACACAAAGCTGGAGTGGCCAGCCTCTGGCTTACGGAGCCTGGGTTACTTGTCAGTCATTACCTTCCATAGAACTTCTTATATATCTACTTGTATTTTATACTTTAATAACCTGAGGACACATTTTGGTTGGGAACACTGCCATGTAGTTTAGGTGCTCCCAAAGCACATAGGAAAAGGCTAGACGTTTATCAAATACCCTGTATCCCAGGCATTGTCAAGGGTTTGTGAGACAAAAGCTGACTCAGATCTGGGGTTTGCCCTCAATAGGTTCACATTCGGGTATGCGCAAGGGAATGCAATTCACATACATTCAAATCATTACAATGTAATTTAGCAAGTGATGTAATAAAGTCATGTCCAGGCTGGTGGTGTAGGAAAGGCCTGTGAATGTCAGGGGTTGCCTAAGTTTGGAAAGAGGACTAACCTCTTATGTTAAATAAGATTCACCCCTAACCTGCCTTGCTCAAGGATAAACAGGAGTAGACACATAATGGGTTCTCAATAAGTGCCTGTTTCTCAGTTAGGAGATTATTTATCATACATTTTAGTAATAACTGTATTACATGCTAAGCATAGGTTAACATGTACGTGCAGAATGTTGTTATGTTTCATTTTATTGGCCAAGTTCACATTTAGTCAATTATGTCCCAAACATTGCAACTGAATTAGAATCCTTGAGACTGCCTTAAAACATAGACGTAACAGTAAAAACTGTCCTTACTTAAAGCACAGTGTGGTTAGAACCTGTGCTAGGTTTTAGTAATGTCAGCCTCTCCGATGCCTACTGGGTTGCTGGATAATGACCCCCAGGACACATCTTTCACTTGTACTCAAGTGGCTGGAAATAGTTTACTGTGGCACCTCTGCCTTTAGAAGGCCCTGGGGACTTATTATTTTAATGCTTGTACAGCCTGATTTATCCCTTCAAACATCTGTCAGCTGTGCTTTGTCTTGAAATTGGTGCTGATGCTGCTGCTGATTTTTCAACAACAGCTGGGAGACGTTCATTAGTTAGACTCTCAGAGGGTATGTATGGCTTTAATATTTTCTTTTACTGATGATCTCTGAAGCACTAAATATTATGTATCCCATATCTACAGGTAATCTTGAATTTTTATTTCCCTGTTTCAACACTCGAAGCATTAGGTTTTACTCAATTAGCTGTATTATTAACAGTTCAGTCACTGGGTCCTGATGATATATGAGAAAAATGGGCTTAAAGTTCCTGGGTGAAATACTTGCTCTTTAATCCAGGGGAGAGAACATGGCCCGTTCACTCCAGCAGACATAAATAAATGCCAAAGCACAATTTTTCTTAAATGATTTCCAAATTAATTTGTCAATGGAACATTCTTTGATTTAGTTCTCATTAAGTTTGATTTAGCATTCATTTGCTTTACCTCCTTCTACACTCAGAATAGAGAAGTTCTTTTGCCCTTCCTTCTTCCTAAACTTCCCTACCTTCTCTTTGCTTTGGCCATTGTTAAAGCTTATTTGTCTGCTCAAAGATTTAAAAGTCTTTCACTTTTTGTTGTTGTTCTTAGCACCTGACAATTTAGTTCTCACATCCAGTGTAGACAGAGGCAGCAACATTTTGTACTGTATTTGAAGCATTGAACATTCTCTGCCAAAGAAATAGTCGGTCCCTCTGGCTTCATTTGTTGCTCTGTTTCTATCATTTTTTCTCCTCAAGTTAATTTATGCAGCTTATTGTTGTGGGGGATGGGAGGGTGGGAAGGTAACTCAAGACAAATTTTGAAATTTTTGTATTTTCTTCTGGTAGTGGTTGGGTAAGGGTGGGAGCCATGAGGTGAGAAGAGACTGTGGAACAAATTTACAGTTTTATTTAAGTCAGGACCTAAGTATGGAACACGCTAACAGAAAAAGAAACAGGCCATATGGTTTTGCTCATGCCTGAAATCCCAGCACTTTGGGAAGCCAAGGTGAGAGGATCATTTGGGCCAAGAGTTCAAGACTAGCCTGGGCAAAATAGCAAGACTCCCTGTCTCTACAAAAAATTTTAAATATTTAGCTAGGGGTGGTGGCATGTCCCTGTAGATCCAGCTCCTCCAGAAGCCTGAGGCAGGAGGAACTCTTTCATCCAGGAGTTTGAGATTACAGTGAGCTATCATTGTGCCACTGCACTCCAGCCTGGGAGACAGAGAGAGACCCTGTAAGAAAGAAAGAAGGAAAGAGAGAAAGAAAGAAGAAAAGAGGGGAAAAAGGAAATAAAGGAAGGAGAAGGAAATACAAAGAAACAGTCTCTGGAAAACGATAAAGTGGCCTCTGTGTTGCAGCGAATTCTCCCAACATTCCTCCATACTAGCTTTGCCTTAAACCGGAGTAGCTGACCTCTCCTATGATAGGCAGTAGCAGGGCCTGCTCCTTGTGAAAGCCAACTGCCTGTGCGGGTGGCGTTCACCTGGAAATAAAATGTTATCTAGAGTCTCCCCACCTACCAAAGTGCAGATTCTGTATGCAGGCCAGAGCCCCAGTTGAATGAGGCAAATTTCTGTAGCATATGGATGACACTGCATTATGATTTGTACTAAAGACCTTGAGCTCTCTGAAGGAAGGATGTGTGTCTTATTCATTTCTGCATCTCTCTGAAATATTAAAAAGCAACATTATATAATGAAAAAGACATAGAGTAAGTAATTAGACAACCAGGGTCTCAGAGTCAGAATCTGATCCCTCCAAACCGCAATCTCCTCATCTGCACGCTGCAGGTAATATCCACCTGACCCAAAGACGCAAATCACTGAGCACACAATAAACCTCAGTAAACGGCCCTTCTTTTTATCCTTCCTTCTACAGTACCTTGTGTGTAGCTGGTGCTCAAAAAATATGGCTGCTCCTCCCCAGGGTGTATGTTTTCTCCCCCTTGCTTTCTTCTTCCTTTCTATCCATCTTTGTATTCCTATTTCTTTTCTAAAGCCCATCTGTTTTTCTCAGATTGCTTTTTGATTTTCTTTTCACTTATTTATGGCTTACATCTGAGAACTGCACTCAGTTCTGCCAACCAGCGGGCATTCCCTAGGCTGGCTGATACCACTCCAGGCTAAAGACATCCTTGACCTTTATCATAAAACAAGGTATAACCCACCCCACCCCACTTGTCACCCACGTGGGCCAGCAGATTGCAAACACTCCTAGAATTAGATGAGCTACTGCACAGTTAAGATCCTCCAAACCTGACAACAGCACTATTACCTGGCATGCTTCCTATTTGATTGTTTTTGCTTTTTTCTCCAGAAGGTATTATCATGAATAGTTTTACAGTTGAGTCTATTTACCATATTTATAATTCTTCCTGCCTGCCTTTGTCTCTTTTCTTAAAACGCTATTCTCTACATCTCTTTCAAACTGCCTCCTTTCCAGCACCACGTCTTGCTCAAGACTCCAGGGGATGAGAACAGATGTGAAATTCTCCTGCAGTTAGAAGATATCAGTGCCACTGTGGTTCAACCACCGATATGAACCAACAGATAATTACAGTTTAAAATTAGTATTTTAATGAACCAGTCATAGTAAATGTAAAGCGAAATCTCTCAGGCATCCAAGAAACAAGCAGGAGGGAGGACATTAACTAAGAAGTCCAACAGACGGATGGTCAGCAGGTGCTGGTCTGATGGAGTTGGACATTCCCATTTTTATGTCTTGCACGAGGGGGAGGGAAGCCCATAATTAAAAGTGAACAGAGAGGCCTAAAGAGCCATGACAAATTCTCATCAATCACAGACATGAGGCCTCAATTCAAGAACCTCAAATTAAATATCAATGCAAAATATGGGGAAATAAATTCTATATTCATTTAAACCTAACATGAAAATTCTTTTTTCCTTTCAGAAATTAGTGGTATCATTAAATATTTATGTGGCTTCTTGATACCCAGTAGTAATTGTTAGTAATATCACAAACTGTTTCAGCACAGTAGAAATTTTCAAAACCAGATGTCGATAGGTGAAAAGATTGTTGAATTGTTAAGGTTTATTTTTTAAATGTTTATAGTGCTAAATATGTATTTTCCTAAAGGCTTGGTTATTATGCAGCCTATTCAATTAAAGGAAAAGCTGTAGATAATGTTAAAAATGGTTTGAATGCTAGATTAAAATGGGCTATTAGATGCATTGCTGTAGGGGCAATAAAGGGACTTGGGCTCTGTTTATTTTTCAGGGTTCACTTGCTCAGGGAACTTGGATTCGTTGCTTAAACTCTCTGTGCCCTGATCTCTCATCTGCAAAATGAGGGTATTATCACTTGCCTTACATGGCTTACTGGGAAATAGGAAAACAGAATTTGGTGACACCCTCAAACAGCACAGCCCAGCACAAGGATGTATTCAGCACCTGAATGGAACAATGTTATATTATTACATTGAAAGTGCATTGAGGAAGGCATCTTAACACACAAACCTCGACTTATATCCTAATCTATTTTGGCATCCTGCAGCCAAAATAGATTTACTTTAGATCTTTTGAATTAAAGATTGCTGTTAACAAGAAAATATGCGTGAATATGTTTTCACAGCTGATGCTTTGCACCCCAGCAGGAAACTGGCTGGGATCAAGTAGGAAAGTTCTCACCCAAAGCTCTGACTCAGCCTAATCCTTGCAGAAAATGTGCCCCTAGTGCTAGCATCCATCCTTCTCAGAAGCCTGGCCCAGCAAGGCCTGCCCTCACTCCCATGTCTGCCTTAGGCTACCCGCATTAACCTACTTGCTTCTTTAACCCTATTCATGGAGTCTCACCGCTGCCCCTAGGCCATCTCTACCATCCCGTGTGCCGGGTGCTGCTTTCACAGAGAGTAGCACAAGAAGTCAGAGGGAAATGTCTTGCCTTCTCCTCCTACTCTATTGAGGATGATTCTTAATGAGTTATTCACAAGGCATAGACTGGTAATCTAGATTGCATTGTTTCTTTATTTTCTCTATTTTCACAGCTCTACCCTGGGGTCAGCCATGATTGGATAAGGGAGGAAAAAAGCCTTCCTCTCTGCTCTTTTCTCCCTGGGCTATAGGGCAGCACTTTCATTTTCCTAGACACTTCTATTCGTTCTGCTCCCCAAAGATTAAGATTTGTACTTTATTGACAACTGCAAAATGGGTTTGTACTCATTCCAATTGTCTCTATGTATATAGTTGAAACTTTGTTACATATTATAGATCAAGTGGGGAGATTGCTTTATGTTGTGTATGTATGTATATATATTTATGTACATACATACATTCATATATATTTTCAATAGTTTTTTCATTCTATTTAGTGTAATGAGCATTTATTAACCATCATGTCCCAGGTATGCTAGGCATCCAATATACAAAACTAAATTTCTTAAATGCCTAATTATTTACTGTTCAGGCATCAAAGTTCTTTGAGTCCCAAATTCATTACCCTTTTCAATTTCACCAGAAACTAGATGACTAAATAATTCTACTTTCTTTCTTTCTTTATTTACTTTAGAGATGCAATCTCTCTTTGTCTCCCAGGCTGGAGTGCAGTGGCGTGATCATAGCTTACTGCCCCCTCTAATTCCTTGACTCAAGCAATCCTCCTGCCTCCATCTCCCAAGTAGCTGGAACCACAGGCACGCACCACCACACCCAGCTAATTTGTAAATTTTTTGTAAAGACAAGTTTTGCCATCTTGCCCAGGCTGACCTTGAACTCCTGGGCTCAAAAGATCCTCCCGCCTTGACCTCCCAAAGTGCTGAGATTATAGGCCTGAGTCACCACGCCTGGCCCTGATTCTACATTAAATAGCAAGCGACCTTAATCTGTTCACCTTTATCTGGGAATATTTTAGTTCCTGAGTCTTACTGGAAGATGTTATTAAATTTATACCTGCTTATTATTGACTATTTTCAAAACAGGGAAGTGCATTAAAAATAGAGGGAAAATTATGAGAAACCTTTCTGCCCAGTCATGACCTATATATACTTTAGGATATTCGTTGTACCTTTTTTCCATTCATTTTCATATACAGTATACTTGAAATAGTACCTTATATGCAATTTTGTAACTATTTTAACCTAACATTATAGAAACGAGTAGTCCCCATATTATTAAAACCCTATCATTTAAAGATACTGGATAATAAGTTCTTAAATAAATGTATTAACATCACTTACAAATTTTCTTCAAATTTGAGAGATTTTGGTTGTTTGCAGTTTATCAAAGTACAAATAACATTGTAGTGAACATCATTGTGCATTCGTCACCATTGGTATTGAGGAAAAATTTCCTAAGGATACTTCAGAAGTGCAATTATTACATCAAAAGAGTGAAGAACTTTAAGGTTTTTGGGCATATTATAAATTGCTTTCCAGAAATGCTTTGCTAACTTATATTGTCATAACAAAGTGAAATAGCCTTTCAAGGAGTAGGTATTTCATTCTGAAAAAATATTTGTTGTTTTCATATATTTCATATTTGCTAATTTGTTAACCATAAAATATCTGTTGTTTATGTACTTATTTAATTAGTAGTAATGTTGAACTTTTTATTAAATGTTATTATTTTTCATTTATATTTTATCTAGTGATGATTTATCTATTAATTTATTATTTTTATTTTGTTTTTCCCAAACATATTGCATTATTTTTCCAAGTTTAAAAAAAGTGTGTTTAATGTAGAAAATGAAACGGAGATAAGTACGAAGAAGAAAATAAGAAATACCAAAAATTTATTAGCCTGAGACAACCAGTTAATGAGTTGTGTATTTCCTGCCAGCAATTTTAAATCTGTATATAAACTATTTTTTACAAACGTATATCACTTTCCCCACTTAGAGTATTTTATTTTTCACATTACTAAATATTCTTTACTTACATAATTTTAATGGATACCCATATAAATTATCTTGTAATACTTCCATTAAATGTATATTCTTACCATTATGAATAATGCTATAATTAACAGATTAGTACATAAGCTCTGGGCATGATTTATTTCAAATTTTTGATAAGCTTCTAAAAGGTATAATTTACATACAGTATAATAAACCATTTTGGTTTATTATTTAAATCATTTTCAAAAGTTTTGACAAATGTATACACATGTATAACTACCACCTGAATCAAAGTTTAGAACTTTTTCATGTCCTCAAGAAGTTCTCTCAAGTCCCTTTGTAGTCAACACCACCAACCCCTTGGTCACTGATCTGCCTATAGATGAGTTTTGCCTATTCTAGAGTTTCATATAAATGGAATTATATCACATATACTCTTATTTTCTGAGATCTTTTTGAGATTAATTCATGTTTTTGCATGTTATCAGTTTTTATCTTTATTCTGAGTATGATTTAATTATATGAAATTACGTATTCATGTTTTCTCTACAATTACTTTTTTATCTATTAGGTTTAGTATTTTTATTTTCAATTTAATTATCCATTAGTTTCCATTTGATTATCCATTATTTAATCATCTATATTTCATGGTTCATTATTTGGACACTTGGGTGTTTCAGTTTGGAACTATTACAAATAAAGCTGCTATAAATTCTTGTGTAAAAGTCTTTGTTTAGACATATATACTCATTTCTCTTGGACAAATACCTACAAGTAAAATTGCTGGGTCTTAGTAGAGGTATATCTTTAACGTTATACAAAACTGCCAGATTGCCTTCCAAAGTTGCTTTTTACATTTAATTTTCCCACCAACAATGTACAGGAATTGTAGTTAATCTATGTCTTTACCACCATTTGATACTGCCAGTCTTTTTACTTTTAATCCTTCTAGTGGGTATGGAGTGCTAGCTCATGTGGTTTGAAGTCTCATTTCCCTGATGACTAATGAGATGCAGCACTTTATAATGAGCATATGGGCCATGTGTATATTTTTGATGAAATGTATTTTCTTTGGCTCAATTATTTTTCCCGTTTTTTGACATTGGATGTCTTCAATTATTATTGAGTTGGATGAGTTCTTTATTATATTTTTAGATATAAGACCTTTGTCAGATAAAAAGCTATTGAAATATGTGGGTTTATTTCTGGATTCTCTATTCTATTCCACTGAGTTATATCTATTTCCATATACCAGAACCTTTAGGCATCATTTTCCCCTTAAGGTAAATTCCTAGACATGGTACACTGGGTTCAAGGATATCATACTTTTTAAGGATCCTGGTTCATGTGCCTACATTTTTCTCTGGGAAGATTGTACTTGTTTATTCTTCCAGGCACTTTGCCAACCTTCAACACTGACTGTTTTACTTAAAAGAAATAAAATAAAATCTATGCCAACTTAATTGTCAGAACATATATTTTTATTTATTTATTTATTTATTTATTTATTTATTTATTTATTTTTAGAGACAGGGTCTTCCTTTGTTGCTCGAGCTGGAGTGCAGTGGTGCAATCATAGCTCACTGCAGCCTTGAACTCCAGTCCTCAAGGGATCCTCCCACCTCAACTTCTCACAATGGAGGACTATAAGTGTGAGCCATTATGCCTGGCCTTGTCATTATTTTTAAATGGATACTTATCTGCTCACCACAATATTCATTGGCTATTTGTATATCTTTTCTATGAATTGTGTGGGTTTTTTTTCCTTTGCCTATTTTCCCATTTTGATTTTTACATCTTTTCTGGATAATATGTAAAATCTCTTTATCTTACAAGGGAACGAAGCTTTTTTCTACCATGTTTATATCAAATAGTTTATCGGTTTATTATTTGCATTTTAACTTCACTGGTCAGGTTTCTGATTTCAAGAAATATTTAATATTATTCTTTTATTTCTGAATAAAAATCATCTTTACACTTCTCAAAAAAATTGTAGTTTTTGAATCAAAATACATGAATATATACATTTATTTGGGCAGAAGTAATATCTTCACATTATTCATTCTTCCCAAGCAAGCGCATGATGTCTTCATTTAGTGTAGATCTTTGTTCCTCTCAGCAGAGTTTTATAAATGTACTCATAGAAATGCTGAACTTTCTTGCTAAGGCTATTCCTGCATATGTTAAAATTTATGTTGCTACTATGAACAGTATCTTTCTCAAACTACATTTTAACACTTAATAGTAAAATTTAGGAAACCATTTTTGTTTATCAGTCTTTCATCTAGCCACTAATATCGATTTGGAATTCTTTTCCCTTGGTATTCTTGGATTTCCTATTTATGCAACTTATTTTTCTCACCGGGCAATGATATCGTCATGCACTGCATAATACAGTTTTAGTCAACAGCGAACTGTGTATATGATGGTTGTCCTGTAAGATCATAATACCATATTTTTACTGTCCCTTTTCTATGTTTAGACATGTTTAGATATATGAATCCTTACCATTGTGTTATAATTGCTTACCGCATTGTGTTACAATATGCTTACTGTGTGTTACAATTACTTACAGCAACAGAAACTACATACCATATAGCCTAGGTGTGTAGCAGGCTGTACATCTAGGTGTATGTAGTACACTCTATGATTTTCACACCTGATCCGAACACTTGCAATAGCCTGCAAAATAATCTGGGAACATTGCATTCTAGAATATCTGTTGCTTACCTTTGTGATTGTGTGGCTGACTAGTTGAATAGCTTGTGTAATTTATTTATATTCTATTGAATGTATATCACTTTCACACCATCATAAAGTCGGAAAATCATAAAATTGTAAGTTGAACCATCATAAGTCAGAGACCATCTATACTACAAATCACATGCCAGGTGGCTTAAAACAATAGAAATTCTGTCACAGGCTGCAAGCTGTAAGTTTGAAATCCAGGCGTTGGCAGGACCATGACGTCTCTGAAGCCTCTAGGCCAGGGTTCTTCCTCGCCTCTTCCAGCTTCTGGTAGTCCCAAGTGTTCCTTGGTTTGTGGCAGCGTAACTCCAAACTCTGACTCCACCTTCAGAGACTGTCTCTGTCTTCACATGGTGTCTAACCTTGTGCTTCTCACCTCTTATAAAGACACCTGTCAAATTGGATTAGGGTCTACCATAATAACTTTATCTTGATTACATCTGCAAAGATCCTGTTTCCAAGTAAGGTCATAATCACAGGTAACCGGGGTTAGGATTTGTTGAAAGAAAAATCTGAGGCAAAATAAAAATTTAGAGTTAATTTGTGTAAACAACATTTCCTCAATTGGGAAGCATCAAACCAAAGAGGTGTAGTGCTCCACTGCGGAAGAATTAGAGGAAAATATTTACCAGGTGAACATGGAAATAAGTCAAAGCAACTATTTGGCTGTTTACAGTTTTTAAAAATCATCCTTTTTGTTTTAAATTGATGGAAAGTCCTCGATCATATAATTATATTTTAGTTGGCTGCTTTTGATTGGCTGAGGTTAAGTTTCAGGTTAAGTTTTGTTTTTCTTTAACATGAGTATCTACCAGAAATGACCCAAGTTTCACTCATGTTTGCAGCTTAGGCAAAATGAAGGCTATTTTTAAAGCCTACCTGGTTTTGTTTGCCCAGGCATTTTTCAGGCCCGACTTTCACTTTAATTTTGCTTTAACAGACTTCAACATATCTTTTTGAGGACACAATTCAACCCATAACACTGTCATAGGTGGAGCAGGTTGGAGCAAGCTGTTCTGTTGATGGGCAGTCCTCACGGTTAGAAATCTCATCCTTTTCCCAAGCCACGGTTTGTCTCCATACTCAGACCTACAGTGAACCACTGTGAATCTCACCTGGCTACTGCTGGACAGCCCTGCGGGTACACCAAAACAGCTCTCTTATAGTTTAGCTTCTAGATAGTCACATCTTTGATGAATAAAAAGATCAAGACATGGTGACCATCAAGAATCTATAATTTATATGGCAACCTTATGTCAGTAATTCATGGAGGATACTGCAGAAATTCACACAACAAAGCTAGGCAATCAGACTTGCGGGTTCTGAATATCCTGATCATCTGTCTCAGAAGTTAATCACTAATTCTGATGGCTCACATGGCAGAGCATGTGGGTTGATCTTTTCCATACCCAGCCCAGCCTACTCCTAGACATAAATCTTAGCTTATGTTTTCAGTCTGACCAAAGGCAGGTGATGGAGGGACTCCCATGCTTTCGTAACAGCAAGTTCTCTCTTATAAGTGTGTAGTCGGTAAGGAAATGGGGGATCAACAGTTACATTCTTTAGCCTTCTTGTAATTGACAATGATTGCCAGAACAGATGACCACTCCTAAGTGTTTCGGTTATGTTGAGAGGTAAAGCATGAGGAGCACAACACATTCATAGTGCAAACTATGAAGGAAAGTCAAGCAAAGGCATTAAGAAAGAAATAGTATGGAAAAGAGGAAAGTAGAATGTTTTTAAAAGTTAGAAACCCATTAATTGCTTGTTTGAATCTTCTTTTAAAAAAGAGTATGCATGAAATTGAACTATAACTTACATGCGATGTAAAAAGAAATGAAAAAAAGTTTAATTTACATGAACAAAAGGCTTTCTTGAGATTCTGACAACTGACTGAGCATGGATTTGGAGACAGAGTATAAGAATTAGTGATGAATTGAGGAGTGAGAACAGCCAGGCCTCTTCTAACTGTTTTCTCCTCTGCTATCCTCTGCTATTTATGTGATTTCTTTATAAATATTAGAAATCTTGGCCGGGCGCGGTGGCTCAAGCCTGTAATCCCAGCACTTTGGGAGGCCGAGACGGGTGGATCACGAGGTCAGGAGATCGAGACCATCCTGGCTAACATGGTGAAACCCCGTCTCTACTAAAAAAATACAAAAAATTAGCCGGGCGATGTGGCGGGCGCCTGTAGTCCCAGCTACTCGGGAGGCTGAGGCGAGAGAATGGCATAAACCCGGGAGGCGGAGCTTGCAGTGAGCTGAGATCCGGCCACTGCACTCCAGCCCGGGAGACAGAGCGAGACTCCGTCTCAAAAAAAAAAAAAAAGAAATCTCCAGGTATTTTGAGGCATACGTGTTTTAAAATTAGGTCATAGTCAGATGAGAAGTGAGAGATATCTAAAGACCAAATATGCTATGCATAAGAATGATGCCTGTTGTGAACGTATTAAAAAAATTAAAACTAACAATTATTAATTTCATCTACTCTCTCTTGGCCCAGGTTAACAATACTTGCTCTATCATTTTCATCTTTAGTGGACATTTATGATTAATCTTGAAGAATTCTTTTCATGGCAAAAAAGTACCTGGTGAAGACCCAAGACAGATAAGAATTTTTGGGTAAAACACAACAGAGAGATGGTTGCCTATCATTTGAGGCTTGTTTTAAAGCTTCCTTTACACATATGTTGAATATTGTTGAAATATAAAAATTGACCAAAACTGCAGTGGCTGATGATAAACAAGCATTGGTGTTTTGGTGGTACAAACATGACCTTCGTATCTTGTGGAATTCATACCAGCAGTGACAGTGTGACAGTGTGCAGGAAAGCTCAAGGATTGGTTCTGGATTTTTCAAGAACCTGCCTCAACAGGAACCATGAAATCTTGGAGGCAAAATTTAGGCAGATCCCAGGCTTTGTGTGAACTCCTTCAATCAGAGTGACTCAGAACTGAACTCTGCAGGCTAATTCTGCAGGTCATTCCACATTCAGACAACCTCATCTACAGGGCAAAGCTCTGATTACCTCTTGAGCACCTGTACATTGTAACTGCTATGCTATCACTTCACTTCATAGAGTTACACACACCCTCTATATTTTGGTTATGTTATTAACCATAAAATTTGATGTTTTAAAGCAACAACCATTTTATTACATCTTATGATGTTATGGGTCTGAATTTTGGATAGGGCTTAGTTGGCGGTTCTTCCACTTCTGCTTTTGGAAAGGGCATTGACTGGGATTGCTCAGTGGTACTCGCCTGACAGCTGAACTGACATGGAGGGCCCAAGATGGTTTTCCTCACATACTTGGGTCCTTGGAAGGGATGGTTGGCAGTCTGCACACATCTGGGCCCCTTTCCATCTCCATGTATTTCAGGGCCTCCATGTGTGGTCTTTCCAGCAAAGTGATTAGACTTCTTACCTTGTTGCTCAGGTTCCAAGAGTGCATGTACCAGAAAATTATAACTTTCTCCCAACAGTGAGGAATAACTTCCCTGATGCAGAAAACATAAGAGACTAATTAGGCAAAGGGAGATTAGAAAAGAGGCAGCATCCAGGCACAGAGAAATATTTGCTTTTAGAATGAAGATAGACTCAGGAAAACTATCAGAAGCATTCACACATGCTGATGAAAGACTGTCAATTAATATATGTCTTTCACATTCAATCTGTGCATGATAGAAGATATACCAGTCATCAGTCATTTTCAGATGCTATGGAATCGTTGGCACTTAACACCCTATAGTGATACTAGAAAGAATGCTCAACTGGGAATGTGGAGACTTCAATTCTAGACTCTCTCTTAATTTTAAGGGCCTCCATTTTGTAAGTTGAAGAATTTTGCAGTTGGAATAGAGTCACCTCCTGGAAACCCAACAAGTATCTATTATTTCCTTCAAGTGAGATACTCACCTTGATAATCTAAATGTTCTGATTCCTGCCCAATTCTCCAAAATCACCTTGTGCCCTTTCTCCACACTACCCTCATGCAATTCTCAGAATTCACACTTTCCCTGACTAGAAGGCTCCTCACATACTGCCTCTCTGCCCTCAACACTCCTCCCTTGTTGTGATAGTGAGCTCCGGCTAACTATCCCTGTGTAAGCTTAAATGTCACCTTCTCAAGATGGTCTTCTTTGGCCACCCAATCTAAAGGGTCCCACCCTATTCTCTGGTGCATCTCATATTGGGTTTCTTCTCTGAACTTTTCATGATTTCTATTTATTTTGTGAATGCATTTGTTTACAAGGTTTCTGTTGGTCTCCTCTAGACACTACCCTCCATAGAATAGGAACTGTTCTTACTCACCATTGTATCCTAGTGCCCAACATAGTGCCTGAAATATGGGGTGTCCCCCAAATATGTGTGAAATGGATGTTGCAGAACACTGTAAGTAACTTGCAGTCTAGTGAGAGATGGTGAAACAAGGCCAAACATTAATGTGTCTTAAGAGAGCCATGAGCAAAGTTTTCTGTTTTTTTTTTTTTTTTTTCAATTTCTGAGTTTTTTGAGAGAAAGTCAAAGACAGTGAGTACATAACAGTGAGTGGATTGTGCATTGGAAAGCCAGAAGGAGCCATCTCTGGAAGCACCTTCTTAACCATTTGATGAGTCTGAATTCTATTATCAGTGCAATGGAATGCACTGAGGAGTGTGAACAGTGGAAGGATGTGGCCTGGGTGTATAAAGGTCACTCTGGATGCTACATGTGAAGCAGGTTGAAAGGATGAGATGGGCATTTCTGAAGGTACTCAGGAGAGAGGTCATGTTGACAATGGGGGAACAGAGGTAGACAAATATAAAATGGATTTGGAGATAGAATATACAAATTAGTGATGAATTCAAGAGTGAAAATGAGGGCGATATCAAGAAGAACTCAAGGCTCTGAGTTGAGCCAATGGAGGAAGGGGAACTGAGATGCATAGGTGGGAAGGATGAGGCATGTGCCAAGGAAGTAGAAAATGTTTGCAGAAGGAAAATCAGAAAGGAAATCAGTGCAAATTACCTTATTATCGTGTCAGGGACCGACATTGTTAAGGCGAAGTTTACATTTCAAGATTGTCTCTGAGTTTCTGGATAACTTTACTTTCTGACCACTTCCTCCCTCTGCCACCCCCTCAAGCTACTTCCTGCATGTACAGGCCCATTTGTTCCACCACAAGTTCTTCCTTTTAGGAGATGTTGCCAGTGAGATCTGTACATCATAATTGTTCAGGGAGCATCAGAGTGAACTGTTTAATCAGCAAGTCGACGAGTTCATGTCTTGATATTTCTCTGTACATAAAGACCTAATGAATCACTTGTTGTTCCTCCCTCCCCAATAACATTAGAGCTATTCCACTAGATATTAAGTATTCCAGCTTATTTAATAGATGGCTAAATTTGCCCATAAAAACCAAATGCAGTACAGTGAGAAATGAAGCATTTACCTATGCGATTTAGGTCCAGAACACTTGTAGTCTGAAATAATCAGATTTCCCTACAAAACTAGGACTGATCTGAATAATATATTCCTTGGTACTTTACCTCAACATGGGCACTCCTGGAAAAGCTTGCTCCCTCCTTGGCAATTTAGTGGATGCTGTGCTAATTGTCTTGTGTACACTGGAGGACACTCCTCCCAGTAGTCTTTCTCTTCCCTACCCTGTTAATGAGAGTAAGATACAGCCTTTATTTTCCAGAACCATTCTTGCATCTGACCACGCCCCTCCACCAAACCCAGCCACCCTCCTCCTCTGGGGCCAGGAGTCTGGGATTATATTTGAGTCTCCAAGGGCTAGAGCAACTAGGACCCCATCAGGAATGGTGTGCAGCTTCTCACTTTGTTCCTTCTTCAAGCATGGCTCTTCTCTTCAGGTTCCCTAAAAAAATCAGTCAATTGAACCTCATGGCTTTGATCCCCAATAATTTAGAAACATCATATGGTCATTTGGGCACATGCAAAGAATAATTTTCCAATTCATAAAACCTCCGGAGAAATTTCAGGGAGAAATGGCAATACACAAAATCCCAGCGGAAAATTTAACCAAGTCATAAAATTAGTATTGAAATGGCATTGGAGCTTAGTGGGGAGACTTACACATTTTCAGAAACATAGTTCATTAAACATGTGTGCTTTATTGTCCAAGGCATTGGAAACACAACAGAGAAGAAGAAAATGTCCCTATCTGTAAGGAGTTCAGCCTAGTGAAATGACACAAACCAGTTCAGGTGCTACTATAGGAGTATAAAGGTGGTTCGGGTGGGGTGGGCGGTGGTGACCGATTCTATCAGGTTGTTAAGAGACACTTTATGTATGAAATGCTGCCATGAACTGTTTTGAAGCTGATACGACTGCAATGATCATCTGTAACTTCTGATTTCAAGTTTCATTTTGGTCATAAAATCCTTATTGCTCTCATTCATGAAGCTTTCACTAATAGTTATTATACATCAGAACTCATCTATAACACATTAATAAATGATACTGGTATCTTTTGTATATAATGGAATTCTACAGAAGTTTACTTTCGTGGAGAAGGGGTCCCACTGCTCTGAGTATGTCACCACTGCTCTAGGTAACAGGGAGCTAAGTAAAGACTTTAAAAAAAAGATGCCTCAGCCTGCATGATGGCTCATGCCTATGACCATAACACTTTGGGAGGCTGAGGCAAGCAGATTGCCTGAGCTCAGGAGTTCAAGACCAGCCTGGGCAATACGGCGAAACCCTGTCTCTAATCAAAAATACAAAAAATTAGTCGGGCGTGGTGCCATCCACCTGTAATCCCAGCTATTCAGGAGGCTAAGACAGGAGAATGGCTTGAACCCAGGAGATGGAAGCTGCAGTGACCTGAGATCATGCCATTGCATTCCTGCCTAGCAACAGAGCAAGACTCCATTTCCAAAAAAAAAAAAAAAAAAAAAAAGATGTCTCATCGCTAAATTTGCATTTTAGAAAATTTACTGGGCCAAATTCCTAATGGGTGAAGATTAACATGAAATGACGGCAAGAGAGAGACTGTGCCTGTGCCTCTTCCTGTAGTCTGGACCATCTCCTAATTCCAGGACAGTCCTGTTGAACCTTTTCCAGGACTTCTGAGACAGGTATGGGAAGAGGTTGCTGGTGGGAGAAAAGGGAAAGAAGACCAGCAGGAGATCGCCAGGGAAGTAGAAAACACTTTGATTTTCATCTCCTGAAATAATTCCAGATGCCAGGAAAAATGCCCCTCATTTCCATTATATTTCCTGGTTGACTGCTTTATTGACTAAATTTTAATTAGGATTTAAAACATTTCCCAAAGTAGTCTAAGTGTAAGGAAATAAAAACGTTGTGAGAGGTCCAGGAAGTTACACACTGCCAGTCAGATTTATTTTTTCAATTTTTATTAGGTACTTACTGTGAATCAGACACCATTATAGGGTCTAGAGACATATGATGAATAAGATCAAGTAGTAGTCATCAAGGAATATACAAGAGGAAGAACCAAGTCAAAAAACAAAAATGATCATAATAAACAATGTGATAAGCATGGTGACCTATACTTTGATGGTTTACTCTGGGAGCAGCATGGAGAGACACTTGGCCCTGAGTCCAAACCTGTGATTAAGTCACCATTGAGTAACATTACATAGATTGTCCCCAGATTACTATGGTTCAACTTAAGATTTTTCAGCTTTATAGTGGTGCGAAAGCAATAAGCATTTAGTACAACATCAATAAATTACATAAGATATTCAACACTTTATTATAAAATAGACTTTGTGTGAGATGACTTTGCCCAACTATAGTTGCCCAACTAAAGTAAGTGTTCTGAGCACATTTAAGGTAGATTAGACTAAGCTATGACGATTAGTAGGTTAGGCGTATTAAATGCATTTTCAATTTATGATATTTTCAACTTAAATTGAGTTTATGGGGACATAACCCCATGGTAAATCAAGGAGAATCTATAAGTAGGTTCTGTGGAGGATATAAGAAAGCAAGAGGCATAATCGAGTTATGAAAATAAGATATTTACACATGAGCATATCTATTAAAATCAAACAGGCTCTCCAGAGACACAGAACCAGTAAGATAGAGAGGTAGATATCTCAAGAGCTGTATTTCAAGGAATTGGCTCACATGATTACAGGAACTGGCAAGTTCAAAATCCATAGGCAGATCAGCAAGCTGGGAATTCTTGGGCAGGAGTTTATGCTGCCATCTTGAGGCACAATTTCATCTTTTTCAAGGAAACCTTAGTTTTGCTTTTAAGGCATTCTAACTGATTGGATAAGGCCAACCCCAATAATCAAGAATAACCTTTTTAACTAAAAATCAACTGATTCATCTGGAGAAGACACCAAAGATGTGGCTGGGCAACTTTTGCCAAAGACACGTGGATGCAATCTGCCATCTCAGCAGAAACCAGGAATAGAGATATAGGTATCCAGTTAAGATGTGTGGCGGGCCCTCTTGTTGATGGGTTGAACTCCCATGAATTCCACCGGAGACTGAAAAGGTTTTGAGAATTTTATACTGCCAGTAATATTGCCAGCCTGGACTGAGGGGGACAGAGAAGGGAAGAAATGAAGGAAGCATGACTCTGAGGGCAGAGCTATGGATGTAAAGGGGACTCTTGGGCTAAGACAGCAGGGCAGACACCCCAGCAGGTCCAGAGGACAGAGCTTGCTCCTGCCCTAAACAGTCCCAGTTCCTTCCAATCTGGACTTGGATGGCAAATGCTGAAACAGGAAAGTGTCATCCAGGATTTCGGGAGGAGGTCTAGATAAAATTGACCCTGATTTGGATTTAGATTTTACTTGTAGTGACTGCAAGATCTTTTTTCCAGAGCATTTGAACTATTATTATGCAACTAAATACAGTATATTGTCCTTAAAAATAATTAAAGATTATATATAAAATATGGATCATTTATATTACACAGAGAAAAAATATGAATTAAATATTAAAATGTTAACAGTTATCAGACTTTAATTTTTCTGTTTTCTTAGTTTCATTTTCTAGAATAAACTTTTTACTTTATAATGAGAAAAATTGTTTTTTATTTATAAGGCAAATATATTAATCAGTTTTCTTTTCTTTTTTTGTCGTTTGACTTTTCATTTTGTTTTGTTTGTTTTTGGTGTTGAGTCCATTAAGTATTACTATAGATAGTACAATGGCCTTATACAAAAACCGGATTCCTAGATTTATTGCTGCCTCTCAATACTTGGACCTTGGACAAGCCACTTAACCTCTCTAAGGCTATTTCCTGCCCTATATACCTCGCAAATTACATGTAAGAATCAAATGAGGTTATTTGTAAAGGCTCTGTAATTCTCATTAGAAATGTCAGGAATGATTACTGCAAAAATACTTTTAACACAATTATCAGTTTCAAATGCACAAGTAATAGGCCTTTATATTTTTAGTAGATAAATATTTTATAGTTTGTAAACTGTCACTGAACTTAAAAAACATATTTATATTGGATCATAATGAAGTAGAATATTTACATAGGATCTTGTAAAAAATCCCCAATACACTGTGAGTATTTACATTTAAGTGAAATACTGTACTATGTATCTAAGGCAGTTGGAAAATTTATTTTAAATTAACAAATGTCATGCTTGGTGAAAGAATGTAACCAATAAATAAATGCTAACATCCTGAATAAACACAACAACAACAAAAAGTGGACTGATTGTAGATACAAATCATATGTACAAAATCCCTTCATGGTAACACCTAGATTAGTGTTTGGTTAACTGAATACTATAGCCTAGCCAAGTGGATACATAAAACTCACCATCACAGTGAGTAAGTATGTGCTAATTGCCAAATTAATGGTACCTGAAGACTGAAATATGAAATGGATTTGATAGTAAAATACAAAGCATACACAAAGTCATTTTTCCAAACCTACACTGCCTGTGTCTTCTTCCTCCCCTGTATATGTCTCCTCATCCCTCACTGAAACTCTGCCTAAACTGGCATGGAAATAGAATAATCTGGCATTACTACTTCTCATTTGACTGTTCTTCCCTCCATTGCAACTTCCCTTTTTAAATGCCATCTTTTAGTGTTCAAGGCACAGATTCATGATGCCTCTCCCAGGCCATTCTATTTCAGAAGTATTTATGTGTTCCCATCACGTGAAGCTCATATCTCTCATTGAAAACTTGAATGACGAATGTGGACAGTGCCATGCTGAGTCACTTACTCCTTAGCAATAAAAGGAATGTTTCAATCTACTAGATTATCAAAAGAATACCTTGTTTGACTTTGCAAAACTTGTATTAAGACTGTGATCTGACCCTTTTCAACTCAGGACACACGGCCGTATCATATTTAGCAGCCCCTTCCAACAAAGCATCTTTAATATTTGTTTCCAGCCATTCACAATTTGTTAAAGAGCTCTTTTAATTCAGCTTTCTAATACAAAATAAAACCTAAGTTTTCTTTGACACTATCCTCCTAAATGTTTACAGAGAACTATGGTATATGCATGCACACATGATATTTCTGTGTGTCTGGTGTGTGTATGGATATGTGCATGTGTGTATGTGTGTGTACTGAATTTTTTGCAGAGGCTTGTGTCACTGATTTTTCAGATTACTGTCATCAAGATAAAATAAGAATTGCCATATTTAACCTTAGCAATAAAACTACTGCCAAGCATTGCAATCTAGTTTTTTTGGCTCTTACTGCTAAGATTTCTGTCTTCACATTTATGTTTCCTGTTAGTTCCTGTATCAATTTAGAAAAATGTAAAGGGTAGCTATTAAAAGATATCTGGAAGGTAAAATGAATTTGCCACTCTCAGCAAAAAGGATGTCCACTGTTTAGCTTTCTTCTCCTAAGCAATCATGTTTTTCAACTTACAAAATGAATTTTGGAACAATGCCACATTATGCCACAAAATATTAATAGGTGCAATTAGTACATTGATATATGTTTGATTCTATCCTTTTTCATTCTTTTTTTGTCCTTCTTCTTTTATTCCACTGTGACAGTTCCGTAATGGAGCACCAGAAATATGACTCTAGGGCAAGCCATACTACTAATCATCAATATAGCATTGTATGCTGTCCAGCAGATGCATGTTCCTGTTTTGTCAGCAGGGATGACATTCTGCAAAATTTCTACCCAGAGAAACGCTTTCCAAGATTTGCTTACAAGCAATAAATTTAATGGTATGCTGAATTTTATCATTAATTATATATTTTCTTTGTTATATTCAAATGGGATGCCCATGAAATTGATCACGACAGGATTTTGGTTTTTTTTCTATTGTTGTTCTTTTTTCTGTTGAGCAGCTTGTCATTTTAGTTTTAGCTGCAGGATATAGAACAGTACTGTCAAAGCAATCTAACTATATAAGCTATATGTAAGCAACCCAAATGAGGCTTTGAACCACCTTTTATTATTGATTCTATAATTCTTCAACTGTAAAGGGATCTGTAAGCCACCTCTAGATTGTATAACAGCGGTCACTTTGGGGTTCTTGGCTTAAACTAATAACCCCAGTGAAATCATTAATGACCACCAATATAGATCCCATCGTTAACAACACCATGAACAAATCCATTCAGAAAACCACGTATTCTTCCAAACTTGCCCTTAGCAATGGTCATCATTCTGAAACAACAATAATAAATACAGGGTATCCAAGACCGATAAGCCAGCTGCCTTTAAAAAATATTTGTACAGATGTGTATGAAATTTTCTCTAGTAGCATATGCCAGTCCTCTTACCAAGGAGAAGCCAACTCTCTCTCCCAGCTTGTTGCAAATCCACACATTTGGAGTATTCGGCTCATTCAGCTTAGTTCTGGAAAGTCAAAATTTTCTCCTTTTGTAAGTAGAGGACTACATGTTTTTGGTGCACTATAAGATAGTTACAACATTCCTTCTTAGTGGTAGGAGATCTATGCAATCTATGCATTGTGTATTATATATGTTATAACAAGTGCTTAATATTAAACCAGTAAAGACATAAATATTTTATATTGAGTATAAACACAGAAATCTGAAAACAATCTCTTAAAGTATTGATGCCTCTTCAATTTTATGACTATGGGGGGAAATTAGGTTGTTTTTCTTTGCCTTTCATTTACAGCAATCAGTTATCCCTGTGAAAACCATGGATGTTACCTACATTTATTGTCTGTTAGCATATTTTTAACATACCTATAAACATAAAGACAACTCTATATTGTTTCAGAGTATTCTTTTTAATCCAGAGCATAGTTACCTAATTATCAAGTAGCATTAATATATATTATATTGATTATATAAAAGAGGGTTATAACATAATCATGACAAAGGGCTGACTATCCCAGAACCCAAGACTGCACCTTATGCGTTTTCAAAAGATCTTTGAAGGTCAAAGGGTGAAAGGCCAGGCATCCTGAGGTCATCACTTCCAAGCACTGTAGCTCGTAGCTGCAAGTCAGAAATTCAGAATAGACTGAACATCAGAGCCTGTTTATGCTCATGAAAATAGTCACCAAGTTAACCTTTCACTAAGAAAAAATATAAGTATTGTCTTACAATGTTATCACACTCTCATTAGTAATTATGAACAAATCAATACACAATTCGGAACCAGAGATAAAGGCGTATAAATTCCAAGATCGATTGGTTTTCTTGTCACAAATTCATTCTTTATCAACTATCAACCAGTAAGTCTTGGATTTCATTTCACTCATTCAAATAAAGATATTAATTGCTTAATTCTGTTCACTCCCTGCCCTGTTGCTTACCCTGTTCCCTTAATTAGGATTAGCATTTTCACCTTCTGATATACTGAGATGTATATATATATATAAAGAGAGAGAGAACAAGAGATGGGACCTTATGAAAACTATGATTAGGTGAGTTACTTCACCCCCTTGCTGTCTGCAAATTGTCTGAAGACAGGACCTATGTCTGTCCTGCTCAGTAGTGTACTCTCAGTGCCTACTCCACAATGTGGGCTCCTGAAATATGTTTGAAAAGTGTGTGTCAAATAAGTGTTTAAAAAAATGATCGCATGCATTTGTGAACTTGGTCGAGGGTCTCCTCACTTCTCTGTGGTGCAGTATTCACCTCCTTACAAGTATTCCTGCCTGTAGACCAGCTTCACTCTAATTCACTTTCCACTTTGCAGCCTCCTTCATCTCTTTGAAGTGCAACCCTGTCTTGTGCTTTTCACGATTTTACTACTAAGAAAACCAAGCTCAGAGAGGGAATGTGGCTTGCACAGCATGCTGGGATGGTTAAGTTACAGCACCCATTATACATTTTTATGCTCCTGACCCCAAGTCCTTCTAATAAATCAAAGCACTACTGTTCCTGTCTCTTGCTCTTCCCTGCTTGTCCTGATTGCCTTCATTGTCCCTCCTTTTCTCATTCCTTTGCTCTTGGGACAATTTTTCTGATTGGGTAAATTCAGCCACTGAGGGGCGCAGTGATAGATTTTTTTTTTTTTTCTGCAATGCACTGATCCGATTGGGACACTCCACTTTTTCTTCTCAGTCCAGTGACTCGCCAGTACAATGGTAGAATACAATAGCATTCCTGTGATTGCAGGCATACGCAAATTCAGTGAAGCAATAAACTTAATCCTGCAAAAATAAAATAGCATTTTTGTGGAAATATTTCTAAACTGATTTATGCTTTCCATTTTCTTAAATAGGTTGTGTTAATGTCACCTAGTCTCTTCTTGCTGAGTCAGAAAGGGCATATATTCAGGCCTCGGTCTGGCACGGTGGCTCATGCCTATAATCCCAGCATTTTGGGAGGCCAAGGCGGGTGGATCAGGCTGAGGTTGGGAGTTCGAGGCCAGCCTGAACAACATGGAGAACCCTCATCTCTAGTAAAAATACAAAATTAGCTAGGCGTGGTGGTGAATATCTGTAATCCCAGCTACTCGGGAGGCTGAGACAGGAGAATCGCTTGAACCCAGGAGGCAGAGGTTGGAGTTAGCCGAGATTGCACCACTGCACTCCAGCCTGGGCGACAGAGCAAAACTCCGTCTCAAAACAACAACAACAACAAAAAAATCAGTACCATGCTGTTTTGGTTACTGTAGCCTTGTAGTATAGTTTGAAGTCAGGTAGCGTGACGCCTCCAGCTTTGTCCTTCTGACTTAGGATTGTCTTGACAATGCGGGCTCTTTTTTGGTTCCATATGAACTTTAAAGCCGTTTTTTCCAATTCTGTGAAGAAAGTCATTGGTAGCTTGATGGGGATGGCATTGAATCTATAAATCACCTTGGGCAGTATGGCCATTTTCACGATATTGATTCTTCCTATCCATGAGCATGGTATGTTCTTCCATTTGTTTGTGTCCTCTTTGATTTCACTGAGCAGTGGTTTGTAGTTCTCCTTGAAGAGGTCCTTTACATCCCTTGTAAGCTGGATTCCTAGGTATTTTATTCTCTTTGAAGCAATTGTGAATGGAAGTTCATTCCTGATTTGGCTCTCTGCTTGTCTGTTACTGGTGTATAAGAATGCTTGTGATTTTTGCACATTAATTTTGTATCCTGAGACTTTGCTGAAGTTGCTTATCAGCTTAAGGAGATTTTATACCACAACAGAGATATAGACCAATGGAACAGAACAGAGTCCTCAGAAATAATACCACACATCTACAGCCATCTGATCTTTGACAAACCTGAGAGAAACAAGAAATGGGGAAAGGATTCCCTATTTAATCAATGGTGCTGGGAAAATTGGCAAGCCATAAGTAGAAAGCTGAAACTGGATCCTTTCCTTACCCCTTATACGAAAATTAATTCAAGATGGATTAGAGACTTAAATGTTAGACCTAATACCATAAAAACCCTAGAAGAAAATCTAGGTAGTACCATTCAGGACATAGGCATGGGCAAGGACTTCATGTCTAAAACACCAAAAGCAATGGCAGCAAAAGCAAAAATTGACACATGGGATCTAATTAAACTAAAGAGCTTTTGCACAGCTAAAGAAACTACCATCAGAGTGAACAGGCAACCTACAGAATGGGAAAAAATTTTTGCAACCTACTCATCTGACAAAGGGCTAATATCCAGAATCTACAAAGAACTCAAACAAATATACAAGAAAAAAACAAACAACCCCATCAAAAAGTGGGGAAAGGATATGAACAGACATTTCTCAAAAGAAGACATCCATACAGCCAACAGACACATGAAAAAATGCTCGTCATCACTCGCCATCAGAGAAATGCAAATCAAAACCACAATGAGATACCATCTCACACCAGTTAGAATGGCAATCATTAAGAAGTCAGGAAACAACAGGTGTTGGAGAGGATGTGGAGAAATAGGAACACTTTTACACTGTTGGTGGGATTGTAAACTAGTTCAACCATTATGGAAAACAGTATGGCGATTCCTCAAGGATCTAGAACTAGATGTACCATATGACCCAGCCATCCCACTACTGGGTATATACCCAAAGGATTATAAATTACTCTACTACAAAGACACATGCACACGTATGTTTATTGCGGCACTATTCACAATAGCAAAGACTTGGAATCAACCCCAATGTCCATCTGTGACAGACTGGATTAAGAAAATGTGGCACATATACACCATGGAATACTATGCAGCCATAAAAAAGGATGAGTTTGCGTCCTTTGTAGGGACGTGGATGCAGCTGGAAACCATCATTCTTAGCAAACTATCACAAGAAGAGAAAACCAAACACCGCATGTTCTCACTCATAGGTGGGAACTGAACAATGAGATCACTTGGACTCGGGAAGGGGAACATCACACACTGGGGCCTATCATGGGGAGGGGGGAGGAGGGAGGGATTGCATTGGGGAGTTATACATGATATAAACGTTATGCACATGTACCCTAGAACTTAAAGTATAATAAAAAAAAAAAAAAATCAGGCCTCTCCTACTCCCCCAGTGCCACGTAAGTGAAGAGTCAATATGTGCTAATAAACATGTCGTTTAGACTTGTTCAACACTGGCCTAGGACAGCAAAGGTGGTGGCAATATCTCTTTCCTTAGTGTCTCTGTAAGTAATAAAAGTACCACCTATTTGGACTGTTCTAACAAAGGCATGATTTATATTAAATGAAATTTGAACCCCAGAAGCTCAAAGTTTTAAATGCCTTTTGTTTAGTTTTCATTATTCACTGAATGTAGAGAAATCTTTTCCCCTTGCGGTTCAGGATTCAGTCCAACATATAGCTCCAGAGAAGAAGCAGAGCTATCACAATGATGAACCTGTAGGAAAGGGTTATCCTACAAATGTGGAAAATATCTGACTGTCATAGAACCCAGAGGAAACCAAGTAGCATTTGTGTCCCTACACCACCCAGAGCACTAAATATAGAATCATCCTTAGTGATGATTTCTTTCGTTAGCTCCCTTCCCTTTGGTAAACAAGCTGACCTACGAAGAAAGCCACACCTAAAGATTGATCCTTTCTCACTGGATGTGTAGAATAAAGTAAAATGGGCAGGCTCCTAAACTGATAAGGGATATTTGATTCTAATCTAGTCAGCAAGTAATTCCAATTCTACATAAGATATTCATAGAATAAGCTCTTTTTTATAGAGCTATCAATTATCAAAGCAATTTTTAAGGCATTAATATTAAATAAAAATAAAATAGCAATATGAATAATAGTGATGACAGACACATTAATAGCACGTAAAATTACTAGAATAATTTAGAAATAGTCTGTAAATTCCTAAACAACTCTGAGGTTATTTTAGAGAATTCAGTGATACTGTAAAGAGTTATACATTGACATATTGTAGCTTCTGACTTAAAAAAAAAATCCTAAACCAAGTGCCACTGAATTAAAGGTCATTTCAACTAAGGTTATGATAACAACAATCAGCAACACTTACGAGAATTCTGAAAGCAAAACCTTAAAAAAATACATTTGCTCTACCTCAGCCAGATCAAGATCAACATTACAGTGACATGTCACAGTGACAAGTTGCTTAGCATGTACCCTTGAGAGGGAGTGACGAAAGCGGCACTTTACCTCTGTGTGTTTCCTCCTCAAAACCCCTATCCCTAGTGTAATCATGAGAAAAATATAGAATAAAGTCAAACTGAAGGCTATTCTACAAAATATCTGCCAAGTACTTCAGAAAACATTTAAGTTCATCCAAAACAAGGAAAGTCTGAGAAACTTGTAACCAAAACAAGTTGAGAATCTTTGTAACCTAAGAATTGGTGATGACCAAATTTAATGTGGGATCCTGCATGGGATGCTGGAGCAAATAAAAGACATTAAAGAAAAGCTAAGGAGACCCAATTAAAGTATAGACTTTAGTTAGTGTCAATATTGGTTTAATAGCTGTGGCAAATATACTCTAGTATTAGATGCTAACGGTAGGGGATACTGAGTGCAGTATCTGGGTACAGGGTCTATGGGAACTGTTTGTATTATGCAGCTTTTCTGTAAACTAAAATTATTCCAAAATAAAAATGTTTATTAAAAAATACATAGTGAATACAGTTTAGAAAGTCTCTTCTGATATAATGCTTGCAGAGGAAGATGCTTTTTAGTTTATAAATTATTTCCATAATTTGTGACAGTTCTCACATCTGCTACTATAAAATTCATTGCAGCTTCTCTGCCTCTTGGGAAAAAAATGCATTTAATTATCAGTAAAATTCAACTTTAGCTTGTTACGATGAATGATTTGAACCTGTCAGCTTTCCCCCCCTAAAAACAAAAGAACCAAAATGAAATACAGTCTTATTCCTCTACTCCCTTCCTTCCACCTGCTTCATTTAATTGATGAAGGCTTGTGCATTTATTAATCTTTTTGAGCTCTTCTGTAAGATGCAGAAAAATCTAATATGATATCATTGTATCTAGCTAATGTGTGTGCTTTGTGAAATTGATACACCCTGCCAAGACATAAATTACTTAAGCTTTGATAAATGTGTTGAAATCAAGGAATGTTCAAACAGATAAAGCACAGCAATTTTTCTTTCTTCCCCTTTTTAAAACTCCATTTTATGCTTGAGGTTAAATGTTTTTGCATTATTATTATAATATGATGGGGGAAAAGACAGCAGGGATACTGAAATTAGCAGGAAGAGCCCCAGCAAACACAAAAGTAACCAGGAATATACAGCTACCTGTTTTGTAGATAACATTTAACAATCTTGCCTTGGTCAGAGTGGATTACCAACAGATTCAGAACCACCTACAGTCTTCTCCCAGCATGTTGTATCATAGAAATTGTCTGTTCAGGAACGAGGGCACCTGCCAGACACTTTATATTCTCAGCAACCTTTGCTGACTCATATAGTAGATTGGAATCAAAGATCTACAAACACATTTTGTTGGCAAAGAGAGCTCACCTGGGATTTGGATGTGACTCAGATGCCAGTAGGACTAGAAACGAGGAAACATTCAATTGATGTTCTGGGGTTGAGAGGGTGGATTTCTACTTGGTCATTAATTTATCACATGGCACTGAACAAAGTTGCTCAATTAACCATTAATCAGTTTCCCTGGAGGCTTGAGAATTCATAGAAACCTTTGGAGACACTTATTGAGTAAGAGGCACGAGATTATCCATTGGACCATAGAAGAGCCATCAGTCATTGAATGCCTTTTGCCAAGGAATAGGCCCAGTAATTTCCAGCCATTCTTTTAGTCCCTACAACAAACCAGCAAAGGAGATATAGGTGAGAAAACCGAGGTTCAAATCATACACTTGAGCAAGGGGTGATGATGCCATTAGGCAATAAATCCTATGTTCTTTTCCATCATATCAGGCTGCTTCCCCATTGGGAATATAGTGGGGAGGTGGGCAGGGTTGTGGCTCATCAGTCTCCAATCTTCTGATTAGGTCTTCATGTTGAGCATGTGGACTGGGGACTTAGGTCATATAACCATCTAGGTAGACCTGGTGTAGAAAAGGGTGCCTGAGCTCTCAGCAATGATGTTATAAAGTGATGATTTATAACAAGAAGAAGGCTGAACAAGTTACACTAAGGCTGAAAGTTGGGAGGGGAGATAAAATTGTCAGCTTTTAAATGACATAGAGAAATATACTTGCCCTTTAAATTATATTCTTCTACCGGTAAATCACTGTCAGATAACTTTTTGAGATTTGGGTTTAGATTTGGAAGTCAGCACTTGTGAGAACTGTCCGTGTAATTTAAAGTAATAAACAGAAAAAGTTGTACACAGTTTTTCCAACTTGGCTAATATTGTCAAAACAAGCTAGAAATATGATGCTCCAAGGAAAGCCAAATTTAAAAAATAAATAAGTGCATATATATATAATATATATATATATATATATATACACACACACACATGTACTTTTTATCTAAGACATTGCCAGTGCATGCTGCCACTGGAAGAGAGAAACATTACATATCTTTGCCATTAGCTAATTTTTATTTTTTTTTATTATATAGACTAATCTTAAAATCAAGGGCTCCTTGAGCAGGTTTGGACCTGAACAGTAGTGTGTTAGAATGATTTTTTTTAGAAATCTAATTTCATTTCAAATTCTCATATAGAGAACCTTTTCCAAAGAATAAAACAACTTTTGTAAAAGCAAGTAATGACACTCGATTTATCTGTTTGATAAGCTTAGAATGTTTTCTACTTTCATTTTTTTTTTAAGAGAGTCACATATATTTGGGTCAAGTCCTCTTACAACATAAACTGCTACCAGGAAAGTGTTCAGATCTTTGAAAATGTCTCAGTAATGGCCGATTGTTATTATTATTACTATTATTATTGTTGTTATTATTATTGAGTAATCTCAGAACCATCACAATGGAAGTCCTAGAGATAAGAGAAGGATGTCTTAAGGTATCAGTGTCTATCATGTATTTGAAAGTGCACCAAGATCAGCTAAGACTACATGATTGCAAAACTTACTGGTTGTTGAATGATGGGCTCAATTCTTATTGGTTTTTCAGTAATGGGAAAATGAGGAGAAAATTAGGCACAGCACTAAAACAAGAAAAATGAACCCGGCAGAAAAAAAGTTTAGGGAAACAAGGAACATAAAACAAACACTTTAAAGAAAAAGAGGGCACATTGCTATTGATAAAGGAGTATTTTTATACTTCTGGTTGAAAAAAAATTTTTTTTGAATGAAAAATGTATTTTAGTTCGTTCTGCTGACAAAGTATCATGGGTATTTGTAATAAAGTAATTAATATATGATATATAAAGGTAAGAATCAAGACGTATTTTTAAAAGCAAGCTTAAAGGGGAAAATGTCAGAAGGGCTCTCTCCCATAAAATAGAAGGAGGAAGGTGAGAGTAAGGGAATAAGCTCAGAAGCTGTACCAAATCAGGGAGTAGAGATTGGGAACTAAGGAGCACTTCTTGTAAGCCAGATGTTCTGCAAATGGTAGATGTGTCTGTAAGCATTTACCAAGCAGGGTGAATCTCATGAAATACTGGAAACAGGTGAAAAATAGGTAGTAGACTATGGGCAGCAAGAATCATGATCACAGAAGAGAAATTGGACCTTGATCAGCAAGAGCTTCTTATCTGTTTGTGCATCCTTGGCCCTCTTTCTGGAGAGATGCTGAGACAGGTCACTTGGACCAGGCTGTCCCCATTCTCAGGAAACTCAAGTCGGAAGCAGAGTCTGGGTGTTGAGCTCCATGGGCTATTACCAAATGAGTGGAATGAAGTTTGTGCACATCCTGAGTAAGAGTGTTCAAGGGACTGGACATGATGGTTCACTCCTGTAATCCCAACACTTTGAGAGGCCAAGGTAGGAGAATCACTTGAGGCTAGAATTCAAGACCAGCCTGGGCAACATAGCAAGACCTCATCTGTATAAAAATAAAAAATTAAGCCGAGCAGTGGCTCACGCCTGTAATCCTGACACTTTGGGAGGCCGAGGCAGGCAGATCACTTGAGGCCAGGAGTTTGAGACCAGCCTGGCCAAAATGGTGAGATCCTGTCTCCACTAAAAACACAAAAGCTAGTCAGGCATGGTGGTGCATGCCTGTAATCCCAGCTACTCAGGAGGCTGCTGTGCAAGAATTTCCTAAACCCGGGAGGTGGAGATTGTAGTAAGCTGAGATTGCACCACTCCACCCCAGCCTGGGTGATAGAGCAAGACTGTCTAAAATATATATATGTGTGTGTGTGTGTGTGTATGCCAGGGATGGTGGTGTGCACCTGTATTCCTAGCTATTCTGGAGGCTGAAGAGGGAGAATCATTTGAGCCCAGGAGTTTGAGGTTGCAGTGAGCTATGATTATGCCTCCAGCCTGGGTGACAGAGTGATATCCTGTCTCTAAAAATAAATAAATAAATAAATAGTATTCAAGGAACTGGCAGTCATTATGTTAAGTGAAATGAGACAAACACATATTCTCACCCATCTGTAAGAGCTAAAAACTTGATCTCATAGAAATAGAGGATTTTGATAGTACCAGAGGTTGGGAAGCATTTGAGGGTGGGGCGGGCAAAATGAAGAGAGATTGATGGATGAGTACAAACATAGTTAGAAGAAATAAGTTCTAGTCCAGGCATAGTGGTTCATACCTGTAATCCCAATATTTAGGGAGGACGAGGCAGGAGGATCACTTGAGGCCAGCAGCTTGAGACCACCTGGGCATCAAACTGAGACCCCATCTCTACCAAAAAAAAAAAATTAATCCCATTTTTTAAAATAAAATAAAACAAGTTCTCATGTTCAACAGCAGTGTAGGGTGACTATACTACAGTTAGCAACAACATGTTGTATATTTTAAAGTAGCTTGAAGGACTTGAAATGTTCCCAATACATAGTAGTGATAAATACTTGAGATGATGTATACCCTAAATACTTTGACTTAATCATTACACATTTTATGCATGTATCAAATACTCACATGTACCCCCATAAATATGTAAAATATTATATACCAATAAAAGAGAAAAAAGTGTGCAAAATCAGAAAACTGTAGTTACAGTATCAGAAATACTTTGAGCCAGAAATCCAGAGTAATGATCCCTCTTTCCCTGGGGAATCTGACAGCCTTTCAACACCAGGGGAGAGAAAGGAGTATCAATTCAGGGTGTATAAGCCCCTAAGAAGAGGCCATATGGATTTAGGTTCTCAAAATGTAAGAATATGCATCATACCAACTTGTTCTGAATTTTTTTAAACTCTAGAAATGAGGAAGAAAAGCTTCCAGGAAATTAACCAAAGGGAGAAGTATATGTTGTAGCACCCTCCCATCCTTACCAAAGTAAAAAATAACTTTCAAGAAACCTAGCTATACCTTTTGAGTCCTTGGATTCCTAAAGTGATTTGGGGACTAGACATAGGTGAAAACACTTTTCACAAAGCCCTGTTAGGATTTAAGCTTCTCAACTTTTATGAACATGCAATAGATAACCTCATGTTATCAAACTATGCCCTCTAGTCAAATGCTGTATTTATAATCAGGCTGTGTCTTTCATTTATTCTCAAAATTGGATTGAAAGCAATAATTTTGGGATTAATCTGAAACCATTTTTACCAAGTGCTTTGCCAAGTTTGAAAGGGCCAGAGAAAGGACATAAACACAGCCTCATTTCTTTCCTCATCCATTTCATCATGCTGACAGTTTTCCGGAGAATCATTACAAGAGTAATTTGTGCCGTTAGAGATAAGAGGCTGTGGTTTCCACTAGAAACCTCTATTTTCCAGACTTTTTATAAATCATCCATAAATATTCACTCCATGCAACAGCATCATATATAATGATTCTGTCCCTTAAAATCCATATCTACTTAACTAAATTATTTTTAGTAAACATGGGGACTCTTGTACTGTAAAAAGAAGAAAAAGAAAAATCAAATATAAAGTCTTATGTTTCAGTGCCTATGATTTGAACCAAAATACTGAGAAACCCATAAAACACATGCACATGACATTTTCTTAGCAATTATTTTAAGATATAATTCAGTTGTAATAAAATTTATTAACTCCTATACAACCTATTAATTCAAAATATACCTCTCTACATTACTTTCTGTTTATATAAAGGCAACTAAATTTTTACTTATATTTTTTCGACTAAAAATTTTGTAGAACTTTCTAATCCTCATCACATGCCTTTTTTGTTACAGAGTTTGAGACAGAATTATATAAAGAGCTATGAAATTGCATGTTATAAACCTTTGAACGTAATAATCACCTTAATATTTCCAAATATACTTAAAAGACTTATCAATATCATTGACAGTTTTTAGCTCCTTGGTAGATACCTTCAGCATTCTATTTTTGTCTTCCACCTGAAAGAAAAGAGTTGACAACTTAATGATTATATCAAACGAGAAGTCAAAATATACTACTTCCCCCAACCTGGAAAATTAGCATTGTGAAGATCAGGAAACAGAGACTAAAACCACATCAACCCATTAAAATGACATACTTTGTTCTTAACATCACCGTTTTAAATTTTCATACTCACAGTTTTCCATCGGTTGAATTAAATGCTCATCTTGTTACACTGTTGAGCCCGGCTGTGTGTGTGTGAAATGCTGTCGAACAAGAATCTAAATAATATTGAAAGAATTTCCCTTGCGGTTGGATTTCAGTTTGAGTCCGCAGTCACGGCATTAACCTAAAGTTTATTTCTCTTTCTTCTTTTCAAACAGCTATTTTGTGACAGTAAGGAAGTGGTGCATGCCACGGAGGGGCTGGATTGGGAAGACAAAGATGCTCCAGGGACCTTGGTCGGCAACGTGGTGCACTCAAGGATCATCAGTCCCCTGCGCCTGTTTGTTAAACAGTCTCCGGTGCCCAAGCCCGGCCCCATGGCGTATGCAGACAGCATGGAAAACTTTTGGGATTGGCTGGCCAACATCACGGAGGTTCAGGAGCCATTGGCAAGAACTAAACGGAGGCCAATAGTGAAAACAGGAAAATTTAAGAAAATGTTTGGATGGGGTGACTTTCATTCCAACATTAAAACTGTCAAACTCAATCTCCTCATCACAGGGAAAATTGTTGACCATGGAAATGGAACCTTCAGTGTGTATTTCCGACATAATTCAACAGGCCTGGGCAATGTTTCAGTGAGCTTGGTACCACCCTCCAAAGTGGTGGAATTTGAAGTTTCTCCCCAGTCTACCTTGGAGACCAAGGAATCTAAATCTTTCAATTGTCGCATTGAGTATGAAAAAACAGATCGGGCGAAAAAGACCGCCCTGTGCAACTTTGACCCATCCAAGATCTGCTACCAGGAGCAGACTCAGAGCCATGTGTCTTGGTTGTGCTCCAAGCCCTTCAAGGTCATTTGCATTTACATTGCCTTTTACAGTGTTGATTATAAACTCGTGCAAAAGGTGTGCCCTGACTACAATTACCATAGTGAGACCCCATACTTATCTTCCGGCTGACCTTCCTGTTGTGGTGGAAATGAGGGATAAGTGTGTGTATACATATATATTTGATTAGAATGATCAAGAAACAAGCCCAGCTCTTTATGGTAAAGGATCCCTTTTGTTTATGGCAGTGAACAATAGTTCCCTATCAAGTTTTCAAATTTAAAAAAAGAAAAAGAGACATCTTTAAATGTGAGATTTGTTTGTTTCTATCATAGGTACCTTTACCTAAAAAGTTAAACTGTTTATGAAACCATCACTTTCATGCAAGGTGACTAAGTTCTAGAAATCTTATTGTTTCTCTGAAAGAAACATCAATGATAGCAATATGTGACAAGAAGGAACAAAATTATGCATGTGATAAACATTGCTCTTGAAATGAGCCTGCCTTTGAAATATGTTTTGGAAGGTTACCGCAGAAATAGCAGATGCGGTAAAGGAAAAGATTGTATTTGATAGATGAATTGTTTTTGACATTGGAACTTTTTTTTATATTTCTATCTTTTCCCCATCCATCTGTGCTGTTATTGATATGAGAGAAAAAAGGGTAAAATTTGTTTCAAAACTCGTGTGTGAACTTACAGTGCCACAGTGGAACCAAGTTCCTTATCATCTGAGCTAGAGTTGCGTGGAATGTGATTAAGCACTTAGCCCTGTGTTGGTCACCATTCTTATGATTCCCCTCTGAGTTTGAATACTGATGTAATGGGAAAGCAAATCTGAGAATAAGTTTGTTCAACAACAACAAAAATCATGATGCTTTTAAACTCTTCTGATAAATTCAAATGCTGTGGGATGAATCAAAAAATGACAAAATTTGTATGCATCCTATAGCTTAGAGCTTTTTTCAATTCATTCAGTAATGTGATTCTTCATACATGTGTAGAACAACTCTGAAGTTGAGAGAAAGTGCTTGTTTCCTAGACTAGAATAGAAAGCAAAAGTGGGAAGTGGAGGGAGGAAATTTCAGGATTATGGATTCATTATTTCTAGCCTCCCAGATTAAGTTCTCCTTGCATTTAGTTAATATTTGAATAAGAGATCAAACTCTAAGTGGAAATAGAGAGTTATGCTTAAACATTTCTAATTATTAAGTGCTGACAAGCAAGATACCTGGCTTACCAGACTTTTGAAATGACTTCCAAATTAATGTCACTTCACAGTCAGTGCTCTTCTCATCTTTCCTGTGGGGGTGAATAGCAATCCTACATGGTAGAACTGGATGATCATTAAATTAGAACAGAAAGAGGGGTCTAGTTGACCAGAAAAAAGGCTTCTAGAACTCAGGACGCTCATGGAATTGTCAGTCATTTTACAATAGATGTTAACGTCTTTCTCCCTTCTTATTGTAAAATATTAATTAAAGTAAAACATTAAATTGAGGACTAAAGGAAGATAAGTCCTAAACAACAAGAAGTAGTCTTACCACACTGTTCAAAAAACCAAGAGCTCTGTTCTCTATTTTATATCTTCATTTCTTTCCTTTTACTGGTAATATCTGCAGTGTTCAATTTTTGTCTTTTGTAAAAATTGTACTAGGCTTAGTGTGTGGTAATGCAGGCTTGAAGTTCTTGCTCTGAGTTCACCATGTGTTTTTGTAATTTTGTGGTAAGTGAGTAATATTTTGAGACATCTTTTTATTTTCACCTAGAAACAAGAGTAAAATATTATTTATTGTAAAATATGTGGGAATCATATATGTATATATATATACTTAGAATTTTCTGTGTATAGAGAAAGTATGCATACACATTTCTATGTAAATAAAAAGAATTTGCTAGATCTGTCACATGAATCCTAGGTGGTTATTTTTTAAAGACTCTGTTCTCCTTGTTTCTTTTCCTCATAAGGGCTTATTCTCTCTCTCTGTGTGTGTGTGTGTGTGTGTGTGTGTGTGTGTGTGTGTGTGTATGTGATACCAATTGAACATGAAGGTTTCCCTTAGATACATATTAAATAGGCAGCTTGGCTGTGGAGATTTTAAAGTAGGGTGAAAGGATAACTCACATAAAGCATTTTGTACATAGCATGGCATCTAGTAAGAAAGCACTCTCTACTTGTGAGCTGCCATTATGATTATTATTGTTTTGACATGAAATAACGAGGTTTAAAACTATTGGATGTTCAAAAGTTGAGAGATGTGAACATTATTTCTATGCTAGAAAAAAAAACCCTATAAACCGATTTATACAGTTCTTAGATGTTAGCAAGGTTTGTGGATTTTTTTAAAAGTTTCCCATAAGCTTGTTTTTAAATTGGAGTAGAATATATGCCACATATATTTCTAAGTCAAAATTTCATTTCAAAGCATACCTAATTGTCAGTAATGGTACTTGGCACAATATAAATCAGAGCCCACTTAAGCATGCAAATACACACATTTCCACAAAACCGTTTTTTGCCTTTTAGTACTGCTATTGAGGAAAAGGACATTCATGGAAGCTAATTTTGCACTCAGTTACAAACTGTTTAAAAATTAAAGTGACAGAACTTTTAAATGTAAAGACATATTGACATATAGAAGAGTAGTATTTCAAAGACACTGCCACCTACACTACCTTCTTAATCCTCTTATTTGACAGACAAGAAAACGCAAGTCCCTATGAGGGTAACAATGTGCCCACTAGTAAATGGCAAACCCACCTGAAATGCGTTTCTCCTGACTCCTACTCCCAGGTCCTGTGTTACATAAGAAAGGTAAACTGAAGCAGGTATTCAAGACAACAAAATAATTGCAATGAGTTTATAACAAGACAGGACCCAGTAGACAAAACTGAACCTGAAAACAGTGGAAATAACCTCCCCCTAAAACATTTAGGATAATAATTTATCTATGATCACAAATCTTTTAAAACCTCAAACTACAGAAAAGTAAGTCAGGATAAATCCAAATTAAGTCAGGTTAAATCCTTATATCCAAAGATAAGAGTCCTGGAATACATTAGCAATATGACTGGCTAAGAATGAACAGCAGTGGAAGACTACATTGGGCAGTTTTCAGGTGATTATGGCACCTGAGAATTTATTTCCATAAGAATTGGTATGTTTTGGGGAATGCCTTGATTGCCTAAAGGTTTGATTTCACCTCATGAAGAATTTTAAATTAATTAACTGGCCTGTAAAATATAGAGGATGGGGTTGTGCATTCTTCCTTGCAGTGAAATGAAAGTTAACTCAATGTTGATTAATCAGAATTCTCAATGAATGACAATTTAATATTGCCAATTGCAAGAGACAAATCAGGGGGAAAAAAGTTCACATTAGAGATTCTTTTTCTTCAGAAAAGTCATTAGATGATACTCAAAGATCATTTCATCTTCACCCCAATCTCCTACCCTGTATTGTGAAGTCTGGAATCCTGGGAACATATCCCATTCTGCTTCATTGTTAAACTTCCCTTCTCTTCATTCAACTCAGCTGTCCCATAAATACAGACAGTCCCTGATATACAATGGTTCAACTCACAATTTTTTGACTTTACGTTGGTGCAACAGCCATATGCATTCAGTAGAAACAGAATTTTGAGTACTCGTACAACCATTCTGTTTTTCACTTTCAGTAAAGTATTCAATAAATTACATGAAATATTTACCACATTATTATAAAATAGGCTTTGAGTTAGATTATTTTACCCAATTATAGGCCAATGTAAGTGTCTAAGCACATTAAAGGTAGGCTAGGCTGAGCTATGATGATTGGTAGATTAAGTGTGTTAAATGCATTTTTAATTTAGGATTTTCAACGTACAAGGGGTTTATCAGGACATAATCCCGTGATAAGTTGAGGTGCATCTGTAGTACTTAATCTATTATCTAAAATAATGAGTTAACTCTTCTGTGTCCTCCACAGCACCTCTTAAAGTGTATGGTATGTAAATAGTATGTTAGTCAGGGTTCTCCAGAGAAATGGAACCAATATGATATGTAGAAAAATGTATGAGAAGATGTATTATCCTCATACATGGAGAGAATTGGCCCACACTATTAGGAGGCTAAGAAGTTCAGTCATATGCCCTCTGCAAGCTGGAGAACCAGGAAAGTTCATGGTTCAAGGTCAAAGGCCCGAGACTAGGAGTGCCAATGTGCAAGGGCAGGAGAATATGAATGTCCCAGTTCAGCAAGAGAATGAGAGCAAACTCACAGTTCCTTCACCTTTGTGTTCTATCCAAGCCCTCACTAGACAGGATGGTGCCTACTCATATTGCTGAGGGTGGATCTTCTTTACTCAGTCTACTGATTTAAATGCTAATCTCTTCCAGAAACACCCGCACACCCCTAGAAATAATGTTTTACCAGTTATATGGGTATCCTTTCACCCAGTCAAGTTGACACTTAAAATTAACCATCACAAGTAGGTACTTGATCAATATCTGTTGATTTAAAAAAAAAAAAAACTCCGGTGCAATACATTGATTATTCAAGAGCCACTCTATCCACATCATAATAGTTATCTTGCACCATTTCAAACATGAGCACCTTGCTTCAGCTGAACACAATACCCACAGAATGTTAGCTCTCAGAAGCACAGAAATTTAAAAGCCAGAAACAATTTTAGAAAACATTTAGAATAAGTTTTCTTTATCAGCTAAAGAAATGGAGTCCTGGCTAGGTTTAATAGCCTGGTTATACTTACTGTTTTTCCTGCCTGGGCAAAGCCAATCCTCATCCTCTTTATTCCTCCAAATCATTGATGTTCCGTATCTGGGATAGAAACTCCCAGCTGTCCACCAAAATCCATTCTACTTCTCTATTGCAATGGAAAGGTCAACTGTGTGGCTAGCCCTGCATCTCATATAGTGTGGTGTGGCCTTGTTGCTGAGCCACAACTAGTGGAGTGTGAGAGGAAAGGGTGTGTGCACTTTTAGGAGTGGACTCACTCAGGAGTGTTTCCATGCTTCTCTGTGTTCTTTTCCCTTTGGCCAACTGCAATAGATGCCCTGAGGACACACTGATAGAGAAAAGTAATTCCCAGTTTGAATTCTTTTCTGATAATGGAAAAGGGTCACTCAACTAACCCCAAACCTACCCTGGACTGCTATATGAGAGATAAGCAAATACATTGTTCTTTAGTCATTAAAATATTAGGATGAATGTGTTACTGCAGGTTGGCATGACCTAACTAAAAACAACATTGCACAAAATCTTCTCTATCTACATACTCTAGCACACTCTGATCTTTGTCTAATTGAATTGTGTGTTTGAGTCTATGCTAGGCATTGCAGTAATAATTTCATGTGCACAACTTTGAGTTTGCCCTATTACTTATACTTCTTTTTTTTTTTATTTTTTTTATTTTTTTAATTTTTTATTTTTATTTTTATTATACTTTAAGTTCTAGGGTACATGTGCATAACGTTTATATCATGTATACCTCCCCAGTGCAATCCCTCCCTCCTCCCCCCTCCCCATGATAGGTCCCAGTGTGTGATGTTCCCCTTCCCGAGTCCAAGTGATCTCATTGTTCAGTTCCCACCTATGAGTGAGAACATGCGGTGTTTGGTTTTCTCTTCTTGTGATAGTTTGCTCAGAATGATGGTTTCCAGCTGCATCCATGTCCCTACAAAGGACGCAAACTCATCCTTTTTAATGGCTGCATAGTATTCCATGGTGTATATGTGCCACATTTTCTTAATCCAGTCTGTCACAGATGGACATTTGGGTTGATTCCAAGTCTTTGCTATTGTGAATAGTGCCGCAATAAACATACGTGTGCATGTGTCTTTGTAGTAGAGTAATTTATAATCCTTTGGGTATATACCCAGTAGTGGGATGGCTGGGTCATATGGTACATCTAGTTCTAGATCCTTGAGGAATCGCCATACTGTTTTCCATAATGGTTGAACTAGTTTACAATCCCACCAACAGTGTAAAAGTGTTCCTATTTCTCCACATCCTCTCCAACATCTATTGTTTCCTGACTTCTTAATGATTGCCATTCTAACTGGTGTGAGATGGTATCTCATTGTGGTTTTGATTTGCATTTCTCTGATGGCGAGTGATGACGAGCATTTTTTCATGTGTCTGTTGGCTGTATGGATGTCTTCTTTTGAGAAATGTCTGTTCATATCCTTTCCCCACTTTTTGATGGGGTTGTTTGTTTTTTTCTTGTATATTTGTTTGAGTTCTTTGTAGATTCTGGATATTAGCCCTTTGTCAGATGAGTAGGTTGCAAAAATTTTCTCCCATTCTGTAGGTTGCCTGTTCACTCTGATGGTAGTTTCTTTTGCTGTGCAAAAGCTCTTTAGTTTAATTAGATCCCATGTGTCAATTTTTGCTTTTGCTGCCGTTGCTTTTGGTGTTTTAGACATGAAGTCCTTGCCCATGCCTATGTCCTGAATGGTACTACCTAGATTTTCTTCTAGGGTTTTTATGGTATTAGGTCTAACATTTAAGTCTCTAATCCATCTTGAATTAATTTTCATATAAGGGTAAGGAAAGGATCCAGTTTCAGCTTTCTACTTATGGCTAGCCAATTTTCCCAGCACCATTTATTAAATAGGGAATCCTTTCCCCATTTCTTGTTTTTGTCAGGTTTGTCAAAGATCAGATGGCTGTAGATGTGTGGTATTATTTCTGAGGACTCTGTTCTGTTCCATTGGTCTATATCTCTGTTGTGGTACCAGTACCATGCTGTTTTGGTTACTGTAGCCTTGTAGTATAGTTTGAAGTCAGGTAGCGTGACGCCTCCAGCTTTGTCCTTTTGACCTAGGATTGTCTTGGCAATGCGGGCTCTTTTTTGGTTCCATATGAACTTTAAAGCCGTTTTTTTCCAATTCTGTGAAGAAAGTCATTGGTAGCTTGATGGGGATGGCATTGAATCTATAAATAACCTTGGGCAGTATGGCCATTTTCACGATATTGATTCTTCCTATCCATGAGCATGGTATGTTCTTCCATTTGTTGTGTCCTCTTTGATTTCACTGAGCAGTGGTTTGTAGTTCTCCTTGAAGAGGTCCTTTACATCCCTTGTAAGCTGGATTCCTAGGTATTTTATTCTCTTTGAAGCAATTGTGAATGGAAGTTCATTCCTGATTTGGCTCTCTGCTTGTCTGTTACTGGTGTATAAGAATGCTTGTGATTTTTGCACATTAATTTTGTATCCTGAGACTTTGCTGAAGTTGCTTATCAGCTTAAGGAGATTTTGGGCTGAGACGATGGGGTTTTCTAAATATACAATCATGTCATCTGCAAACAGGGACAATTTGACTTCTTCTTTTCCTAACTGGATACCCTTGATTTCTTTCTCTTGCCTGATTGCCCTAGCCAGAACTTCCAACACTATGTTGAATAGGAGTGGTGAGAGAAGGCATCCCTGTCTTGTGCCAGTTTTCAAAGGGAATTTTTCCAGTTTTTGCCCATTCAGTATGATATTAGCTGTGGGTTTGTCGTAAATAGCTCTTATTATTTTGAGGTACGTTCCATCAATACCGAATTTATTGAGCGTTTTTAGCATGAAGGGCTGTTGAATTTTGTCAAAAGCCTTTTCTGCATCTATTGAGATAATCATGTGGTTCTTGTCTTTGGTTCTGTTTATATGCTGGATTACGTTTATTGATTTGCGAATGTTGAACCAGCCTTGCATCCCAGGGATGAAGCCCACTTGATCATGGTGGATAAGCCTTTTGATGTGCTGCTGAATGCGGTTTGCCAGTATTTTATTGAGAATTTTTGCATCGATGTTCATCAGGGATATTGGTCTAAAATTCTCTTTTTTTGTTGTGTCTCTGCCAGGCTTTGGTATCAGGATGATGTTGGCCTCATAAAATGAGTTAGGGAGGATTCCCTCTTTTTCTATAGATTGGAATAGTTTCAGAAGGAATGGTACCAGCTCCTCCTTGTACCTCTGGTAGAATTCAGTTGTGAATCCATCTGGTCCTGGACTTTTTTTCGTGGGTAGGCTATTAATTGTTGCCTCAATTTCAGAGCCTGTTATTGGTCTATTCAGGGATTCAACTTCTTCCTGGTTCAGTCTTGGGAGAGTGTAAGTGTCCAGGAAATTATCCATTTCTTCTAGATTTTCTAGTTGATTTGCGTAGAGGCATTTATAGTATTCTCTGATGGTTGTTTGTATTTCTGTGGGGTTGGTGGTGATATCCCCTTTATCATTTTTTATTGCGTCTATTTGATTCCTCTCTCTTTTCTTCTTTATTAGTCTTGCTAGCGGTCTGTCAATTTTGTTGATCTTTTCAAAAAACCAACTCCTGGATTCATTGATTTTTTGGAGGGTTTTTTGTGATTCTATCTCCTTCAGTTCTGCTCTGATCTTAGTTATTTCTTGCCTTCTGCTAGCTTTTGAATGTGTTTGCTCTTGCCTCTCTAGTTCTTTTAATTGTGATGTTAAAGTGTCAATTTTAGATCTTTCCTGCTTTCTCTTGTGGGCATTTAGTGCTATAAATTTCCCTCTACACACTGCTTTAAATGTGTCCCAGAGATTCTGGTATGTTGTATCTTGGTTCTCATTGGTTTCAAAGAACATCTTTATTTCTGCTTTCATTTCGTTATGTACCCAGTAGTCATTCAGGAGCAGGTTGTTCAGTTTCCATGTAGTTGAGCAGTTTTGATTGAGTTTCTTAGTCCTGAGTTCTAGTTTGATTGCACTGTGGTCTGAGAGACAGTTTGTTATAATTTCTGTTCTTGTACATTTGCTGAGGAGTGCTTTACTTCCAATTATGTGGTCAATTTTGGAATAAGTGCGATGTGGTGCTGAGAAGAATGTATATTCTGTTGATTTGGGGTGGAGAGTTCTATAGATGTCTATTAGGTCCGCTTGGTGCAGAGATGAGTTCAATTCCTGGATATCCTTGTTAATTTTCTGTCTTGTTGATCTGTCTAATGTTGACAGTGGAGTGTTGAAATCTCCCATTATTATTGTATGGGAGTCTAAGTCTCTTTTTAGGTCTCTAAGGACTTGCTTTATGAATCTGGGTGCTCCTGTATTGGGTGCATATATATTTAGGAGAGTTAGCTTTTCCTGTTGAATTGATCCCTTTACCATTATGTAATGGCCTTCTTTGTCTCTTTTGATCTTTGATGGTTTAAAGTCTGTTTTATCAGAGACTAGGATTGCAACCCCTGCTTTTTTTTGTTCTCCATTTGCTTGGTAGATCTTCCTCCATCCCTTTATTTTGAGCCTATGTATGTCTCTGCGTGTGAGATGGGTCTCCTGAATACAGCAGACTGATGGGTCTTGACTCTTTATCCAGTTTGCCAGTCTGTGTCTTTTAATTGGAGCATTTGGTCCATTTACATTTAAGGTTAATATTGTTATGTGTGAACTTGATCCTGTCATTATGATATTAACTGGTTATTTTGCTCATTAGTTGATGCAGTTTCTTCCTAGTCTCGATGGTCTTTACATTTTGGCATGTTTTTGCAATGGCTGGTACCGGTTGTTCCTTTCCATGTTTAGGGCTTCCTTCAGGGTCTCTTGTAAGGCAGGCCTGGTGGTGACAAAATCTCTAAGCATTTGCTTATCTGTAAAGGATTTTCTTTCTCCTTCACTGATGAACTTAGTTTGGCTGGATATGAAATTCTGGGTTGAAAATTCTTTTCTTTAAGAACGTTGAATATTGGCCCCCACTCTCTTCTGGCTTGTAGAGTTTCTGCCGAGAGATCTGCTGTTAGTCTGATGGGCTTCCCTTGTGGGTAACCCGACCTTTCTCTCTGGCTGCCCTTAAGATTTTTTCCTTCATTTCAACTTTGGTGAATCTGGCAATTATGTGTCTTGGAGTTGCTCTTCTGGAGGAGTATCTTTGTGGCGTTCTCTGTATTTCCTGAATTTGAATGTTGGCCTGCCCTACTAGGTTGGGGAAGTTCTCCTGGATGATATCCTGAAGAGTGTTTTCCAACTTGGTTCCATTTTCCCCCTCACTTTCAGGCACCCCATCAGACATAGATTTGGTCTTTTTACATAATCCCATACTTATTGCAGGCTTTGTTCATTTCTTTTTCTTCTTTTTTCTTTTGGTTTTCTCTTCTCGCTTCATTTCATTCATTTGATCCTCAATCGCTGATACTCTTTCTTCCAGTTGATCGAGTCGGTTACTGAAGCTTGTGCATTTGTCACGTATTTCTTGTGTCATGGTTTTCATCTCTGTCATTTCGTTTATGATCTTCTCTGCATTAATTAGTCTAGCTGTCAATTCTTCCACTCTTTTTTCAAGATTTTTAGTTTCTTTGCGCTGGCTACGTAATTCCTCCTTTAGCTCTGAGAAGTTTGATGGGCTGAAGTCTTCTTCTCTCATCTCGTCAAAGTCATTCTCTGACCAGCTTTGATCCGTTGCTGGCGATGGGCTGCGCTCCTTTGCAGGGGGAGATGCGCTCTTATTTTTTGAATTTCCAGCTTTTCTGCCCTGCTTCTTCCCCATCTTTGTGGTTTTATCTGTCTCTGGTCTTTGATGACGGTGATGTACTGATGGGGTTTTGGTGTAGGTGTCCTTCCTGTTTGATAGTTTTCCGTCTGACAGTCAGAAGGACTGTCTGTTGGTCTGTTGGAGATTGCTTGAGGTCCACTCCAGACCCTGTTTGCCTGGGTATCAGCAGCAGAGGTTGCCGAAGATAGAATATTGCTGAACAGCGAGTGTACCTGTCTGATTCTTCCTTTGGAAGTTTCCTCTCAGGGATGACTCCACCCTGTGAGGTGTGGGGTGTCAGACTGCCCCTATTGGGGGATGTCTCCCAGCTAGGCTACTCAGGGGTCAGGGACCCACCTGAGCAGGCAGTCTGTCCGTTCTCAGATCTCAACCTCCGCGTTGGGAGATCCACGGCTCTCCCCAAAGCTGTCAGACAGAGTCGTTCGCCTCTGCACCGGCCCCCGCTGCTTTCCCTATTGGACCTCAGCTGTGGGCTGTCCCCAGAGGTGGAGTCTACAGAGACAGGCAGGTTTCCTTGAGCTGCTGTGAGCTCCACCCAGTTCGAGCTTCCCAGCGGCTTTGTTTACCTACTTAAGCCTCAGCAATGGCGGGCGCCCCTCCCCCAGCCTCGCTGTTGCCTTGCGGATAGATCGCCGCAGACTGCTGTGTTAGCAGTGAGGGAGGCTCCGTGGGCGTGGGACCCTCCCGGCCAGGTGTGGGATATATTCTCCTAGTGTGCCTGTTTCCTTAAAGTGCAGTATTGGGGTGGGAGTTACCCGATTTTCCAGGTGTTATGTGTCTCAGTTCCCCTGGCTAGGAAAACGGATTTCCTTCCCCCTTGCGCTTCCAGGTGAGGCGATGCCTCGCCCTGCTTCAGCTCACGCTGGTCAGGCTGCAGCAGCTGACCAGCACCGATTGTCCGGCACTCCCTAGAGAGATGACCCCAGTACCTCAGTTGAAAATGCAGAAATCACCGGTCTTCTGTGTCACTCGCGCTGGGAGCTGGAGACTGGAGCTGTTCCTATTCGGCCATCTTGCTCCGCCCCCCTTATACTTCTTTATGTGTTCCATCATCTAAAAAAATATAGGGTCTCTATATTTTATACTTTTTGAATGTTTCACAATGCTCAGATAAAGCTGTTATCTTAAAAAGTGTCATATATATGGCATTAAACTGCATTGAAACATATGTAGGGAAGTTGTTTGCTTAAATACATGTGTTTTCCAGGCTGGGCGCGGTGGCTCAAGCCTGTAATCCCAGCACTTTGGGAGGCCGAGACGGGCGGATCACGAGGTCAGGAGATCGAGACCATCCTGGTTAACACAGTGAAACCCCGTCTCTACTAAAAAAATACAAAAAATTAGCCGGGTGAGATGGCGGGCGCCTGTAGTCCCAGCTACTCGGGAGGCTGAGGCGAGAGAATGGCGTAAACCCGGAGGCGGAGCTTGCAGTGAGCTGAGATCCAGCCACTGCACTCCTGCCTGGGCGACAGAGTGAGACTCCGTCTCAACAAAAAAAAAAAAAAAAAAAAAAAAAAAAATACATGTGTTTTCCAAATGATCCATATAAAATAGAGGTGGAGAAGTCTTAAGATAAGGAAACAAAAATTCAAGAATCATGCTAATTCTACTTCCCGTACTAAGGCAAGGAAGATGAGTATACATTTTTTCCTTTCTTTTTGTTGGTAACACACTACTTTAATTTCTAATTCAAAAGGTACCAAAATAGTATACAGAGGAAGACCTCCTTCCTGCTTCTTTTCCATAGCTACCTTGTGCCCTTCTCCAAAGACAAGCCAGAGTATACATTTCTTGTCTATCCTGACAGAGATAAATTAGTATGCTTTTTGTTCTCACTCATATGTGAGCGTTAAAAAAAAAAAAAAAAAAAAAAAAAGTTGATCTCATGAAGGTAGAGATGCAGTTTGATAGTTATCTGAGGCTGGAAAAGGTGTTGGGGGTGATGAGAAAGGTTGGTTAATGGACACATACAGTTACAGAGAAGGAATAAGTTTTAATGTTCTATAGCAGGATAGGGTGACTATACTTAACAACAGTGTATTATATGTTTCAGAATAGTGAGAAAAGAGGACTTGAAATGTTCCCAACACAAAGGAATTGTAAATACTTCAGGTGATACCCTAAATATTCTGATTTGATCATTATGTATTCTATCCGTGTAACAAAATATCACATGTACCCCATAAATATGTACAAAGATCAGGTATATATTTTTTTAATTAGTAGGTTTTTAAAGTATTTTATTTTATTTATTTATTTTGAGATGAAGTCTCACTCTATCACTCAGACTGGAATACAGTGGCGCAATCTCGGGTCACTGTAACTTCTCCCAGGTTCAAACAATTCTCCTGCCTCAGCCTCCCGAGTAGCTGGAATTAAAGGCGTGGGTTTTTGAGGTATTTTAAATTACTACGAATGTTTCCTTCCATTGCCTGGGATGCTCCATTTTGTGTGTATTCTGGCTAGTTGAAGCATTGTGACGCACTAATTCATTACTGTTTCCTTTAAATAAATCTCTTTTAAATGTTAAATAAAAGAAAATTTTGATTTAAAAATACTACCTATAATCCCATTATTAATAAATTAAATATATTTGTCCTATATTTTTCTTCTCAGTTTTATCCATATATGGATATGTTTGTGTATGTATATATGTGTGTGTGTATATATATACATATATGTAGTTCTGTGTGTGTATGTATGTGTGTGTGTGTGTATGGAGTTTTTACGGAGTTGCAATCATGTACTATGTGGTAATGTAATTAATACACCATTATATCTGATATTTAAAACTTTTGACTGGAATAAAAAGACACTAGGAACACTTCCTGAGAAAACCATGTGGAAAATAGTGCACGGCTGGATATGAAGTCATGAATGGAATATCCCCAGGATTGTGTGAATAATAGGATGCCCTCTACCTTCTTTCTTGTTATCCACCCTAGGATAAAGAGAAGTCTTTATTATATATATAATTATTCAATATAATTATTGTCAATATAATTATTCTAATCCCTGAAACATAATTTTGCAAAACTTTGGTGGGTCAAAACAGAAATTACAAACTGGGGGTAGTTGTTTATGCCTGTAATCTCAGCACTTTGGGAGACCAAGGGAAAAGTATTGATTGAAGCCAAGAGTTCCAAACCAGCCTGAGCAACATAGTGAGACCTCTACAAAAAAAAAAAAAAGAAAAGAAAAAGAAAAATAACAAATGAGCTGGATGTGGTGGTGCACACCTGCAATCCTAACTACTCAGGAGGCTGAGGCAGAAGGATCACTTGAACCCAGGAGTTCAAGACTGCAGTGAGCTGATTGCACCACTGCACCCCAGCCTGAGTGACAGGGCAAGACTCTTTCTCTAAGAAAATTTTATTACAAATCCATTTTAGGAAGATGAAGCTCAGATCTCACTGCCAATAGAATCTGGGAAGCCAACTCATTCTCAGAGCCCCTGTGACATCGTTTTGGCAAATAGAACCTATCATTATCATAATCCCACTCCACTCGCTTTATGAAAGAGTCATGCAAATCATAGCATTAGAGAAGTGAAAGAACCTTTACAGAGAAAAGAAGCTAATAATTATTGATGCCTACTCTGGTCTGCCACCATCCTAGATAATTTACAAATAAGCACAGACTTTGGAGTTAATCCAACCTGGATTTATGTCTTGAATCTGCCATTTAATAGCGCTATGAATTTAGGCCAGTTACTCAACCTCTTTGAGTTTCAGTTTACTTACCTGCAAAATGGAGTTATAATAACTGTCTCACCGTGTTGTTTATATTACACAGATTATGAGCAGTAAAGGAATATAAGAACTTTAAAGTACAACACTCCAGTAATTTTTTTTTTTTTTTTTGCTACCAATTACTTTTATATTGTATAGACATACCAAGGTCAGTGTAAATAATTAGATGTCATTATTTTTATTCAAAATCTCTCCCTCCAAAATTACCTGATATATCATTACAAATATCTTCATTACTAGGCTGAAATCCATATTTGCAGGTAGACTTTGCACTTGTCTTCAGAGAGATGTCTACTTTCTATCCATATTTAAAAGAAATTGAAAATTTAGACGTAGCGTATTGCATATAGAAAATCAAAGTTTTTTTTTTTTTTAAAGGGACTTCATATTACAAATTCTGGATTTGTTTTAAGTAGAAAGTAAATATTGCACTAAACAAAAAAGGAAAGCAAAAAACTCCAATTTTACTTAGTAGATGCTGCTTAACAAAGCAGCGATCATCAAAGGAAAATGTAGAGTAAAAAAGAGGTCTGGACATGGCGGGCACCTGGTCCATACTCTTGCTCCTTACTTTTAATTTTCCATTAGCATAATCCATGTTACAATGTAGGGTCCCAGCAGCTATTTTGTACAGCGTGGCCTTGCCCATTGTGCCCTGTCTGTAGCACTGGGAATGAGCATCTCACTCACACTGGGCCAGTCAGAAGCCTTCTCTATGAATTTAGAGTGAAGACCAGCAGACGGTTCATCTTGGAACATTACACTTAGGAGATGTTGGACGTTATGTTTTCCAAAATGGAGGTAAGAGAAGCAAGTGAAACTGTCTGGCAAAAAGAGAAAAATGGAAGCAAACAGTCAGAAAAGAGCACAGAAGAGAAAAGGCAAGTCTGGAAAGTACTCCAGTCTCTCATTCCGGTTCACTCCTGAAGGCTGGCTGCAATTTCTGCCTTTGGGTGCAGCGAGGGAGCTCTATGTATCATTGTAATAAGCTTTCCTTAATAATATTTTTTTCTATAGATAGCTGTATTAGTCAGAGTCCTAACAGAAAACAAAGGTCACTCAAAAGGTCTAACACTCTTGTGGGAGAAGTATACATCCCTACTTGTTTGACTTTGGGTTTGACCGTGTTACATGCTTTGGCCACTTGAATGTGAGTAAACTTGACATTTTCCCTATCCAGGTAGAAGCTTTACATGCAATTGTAGGGTTTGGGTTGAGCTCTGTCTTGTGTTTTTGCCTATACCAAGAGAACATCATATTCTTTCAACCTGGGATCCAGAATGAGAAGATACTTGAAACTGGACCACAGCCAAATCCATAGCTCTGATGTTTCATCAGAAAAATACTAATGCCTATTGTTTTAAACTACAAAAACGTTGGAGTTGTTTGTTGTCACAACAACAGCTGACAAATACAGTGAAAGGCCCATAGATTACCAACAGCTGAAGGCCCTTACCATTGTTAAGCCAAAGAGAAGAGAAGAAAATGTATTCTGAGAGTCAGCGAGAACTAGAACTAGAGTGTGAAGAAAAGGTTGTCCATCCTGGTGGGAGCTATGATCAAGGAGTATAGTTACCGCTCAAATGAGAGCAAAGGAGGAAGCATCCAGATCTCTCTTTCTTCTTACTCTCAAATTTGACAATGCTTCCCACTGCCAAGCCCAACCAGAAGTCAATCAACATTATGACCCAAGAGACTAAGTCCACAGGGCTCAGCATCCCAGAGGACAGAGCAAGAGAGTGGCAGACACCAACCACACACTAACTACTTGCCCAAATAGCAGAGAATGGATGGCAACCAGGAGAAGAAGGGAAAATGTAGAATAACCCCCCAAAACAGTTCAAATTGTCTTATGTTACATGCAGCCAATCAAGAGTCCTAATGCCAAACATAAATTTGATTTACATGAAGAATTACAGAAACATAACAATTTCAGAAAAATATATCAAAATAAGCATAGAGATCCTATGTTACTAGTAAGCTAAAAGTTTCTTTACTTAAATGAATCTCTTCCAATAAAACAGGAATCATGTTACTAAAGAGATTCCATGTTACCTAGCATTGTTCCATGAATTTTGTGTGTTGCAGTAAGTACTTCATCTGGATAATGACACCGATAGTAGATTTGCATCTCTTTTAGCATCAATTTGGATAGTTGTACTTCTACTTTCCTAGTCATATAATGTAGAAAAATACTTTGCACTATAGTTCTCAAAGATTTTAGGTAACATAAAACAGAGAGTGTTATTTTGCAACAGACAATCCTGAGTTGTTGGATTCTACAAGTGATTTATTCTGCTACGTCACGGGAAAACAAATGCCCTTTCCAACTGACTGAGACTCTTTTCATTTGTCAACTATTGATCCCCTCTCACAACTTCTCTTCTTAGCTCCATGATTCTTCTGGAGGTTAAACCAGCGAAGCCCAGTCCCATTTATTTCTTCCTACTTTATGCTGTGGTATCACCATCGATAACATCAGAGCAGCCAGCCACTCATCTTCAGTTAGTAGCAAAGTGGTAGACTAAAAGGAAGCTTTTAGAGGTTGCCTAAGCATTTCCTTTCAGGACCCAATAATATAAATTAAGCCTTGAAAGCAACTATGGAATACATATATTTTTTAAAAATTTCCTTTAAATTGTATGTGGAGCTATACCTGCAGTGCCCCCTTCGTTTGCCATGTTAAGCAAAGAGCGAGAGGAAAAGTCATAATACGTATCAGCATATGGTGTGTTAAATAGAAGGCTGGCAGGTTACAAGAGGGAGAATGAAGGGAATGGGCCAACCTGAAAGTCAAGGAAAAAAATCTGCATCACTCCCAAATGCCGTGCTCTTGGTAATGTGTTTCCTGGGTCTACTCTTGATATTCCCCTTACTTTTAGCTCCTCACATTCTGAAAAACATTTTGTTACCTGAAGACCTGAAGACTTGCATTGCTTTTAACTCACGAATGTCTACCTCCTACTTCTGAGCTATTCTGCAAAGAAAGTCATCTCTTCCTTAAGCCTTTCCAATTAAATTGACACTATTATGAATACTGCAAGCGCCAATCCTCCATAAACATTTAGAGTACTCAACACCACCCTATATTGTAAAATTAAGAGGTCAAAAAAAAAAAAGCATATGTGTCTGTCTAAATAATTCTTGCTAATTCTCTTAGGTGGATCAGTAATTTTGTCATTTGAAGGATGTCGTCATTTGAATTGTACTGACTTTCTGTTTAGACTGGAAGCTACACAATTAAAGAAAAAATAAAAGGTTTCCTCTCAGCTTCTTTTCCAGTCTGTGAAATATTAATGGGTTGTTTGTCCCCAGTGGTGCTTTACCAATATTTTAAAGATAACAGTAGATTGGTCTACAACTGCTTATTTACATACACTCCATCTGTACAAAAAAACATTTAAAAGTGGCTTGTAAAAATAGATTTGCAGCCTACATGGATGCTCACTAAGAATGAGTGGCGTACTCGATTAGCAGAGTCTGCATGGGTATGGGAAAGGGAGTCAGTGCACATGCCATTCCAGTTTAGTATATACAAAAAATAAAACCAGGCCGGGTGCGGTAGCTCAGGCTTGTAATCCCAGCACTTTGGGAGGCAGAGGCTGGCAGATCACGAGGTCAGGAGATGGAGATCATCCTGGCCAACACGGTGAAATCCCGCCTCTACTAAAAAAATACAAAAAATTAGCCGGATGTGGTGGCGGGCGCCTGTAGTCCCAGCTACTCGGGAGGCTGAGGCAGGAGAATGACGTGAACCTGAGAGGCGGAGCTTGCAGTGAACCGAGATCGCACTACTGCACTCCAGCCTGGGTGACAGATCAAGACTCTGTCTCTAAATAAATAAATAAATCCAAATTTTTAAGGAAAATGTAAGTGAATAATCACATAAAAGTATAAATGGGTAATCATGTAAATTTATTAAAGATCTTTCCAAATTCAACACTAAAGTGGGAGCCGTAAAAGACTAATTTTTTTTAAATAATCGTGTCAAAGTAAAAACGAATAATCATATAAATTTATAAAAGGGCTTTCTGGCCTGGCCTGGTGGTTCATGCCTGTAATCTCGGCACTTTGAGAGGCCGAGGCAGGCAGAACATGAGGTCGAGTTCGAGACCAGCCTGACCAATATGGTGAAACCCTGTCTCTACTGAAAATACAAAATTAGCCCGGTGCATTGGTGTGCGCCTGTAGTCCCAGCTACTCAGGAGACTAAGGCAGGAGAATCGCTTGAGCCTAGGAGGTGGAGGTTGCAGTGAGCTGAGATCATGTCACCATACTCCAGACTGGGTGACAGAGCAAGACTCCATCTCAAACAAACAAACAAAAAAAAAAGTCTTGGCCGGGCGCGGTGGCTCAAGCCTGTAATCCCAGCACTTTGGGAGGCCGAGACGGGCGGATCACGAGGTCAGGAGATCCAGACCATCCTGGCTAACACGGTGAAACCCTGTCTCTACTAAAAAATACAAAAAAACTAGCCGGGCGAGGTGATGGGCGCCTGTAGTCCCAGCTACTCCGGAGGCTGAGGCAGGAGAATGGCATAAACCCGGGAGGCGGAGCTTGCAGTGAGCTGAGAACCGGCCACTGCACTCCAGCCCGGGCGACAGAGCGAGACTCCGTCTCAAAAAAAAAAAAAAAAAAGCCTTTCCAAATACATCACTAAAGCAGGAGCCATTAAACAAAAGACCAATAAATTTGACAACTAAATTTTTAAAATATCAGAACAGGCCACAAAAAAAAGGTAAAAAGAAAAGAAAAACTAGAAAGTGGCAATACTCATTAAAGTGTTAATACGCTTTAAGTTTAAAGACCCCTTCTAGATCAATGATCAAAATATATTCTTTACAATAATATAGACAGAGAACATTATATCAGCTGCACCTAATAGAAAACCCAACTTAAGATGATTTAAGCTAACAAAGTTTTTATTTTTTGCAGGTAATATAAATCTGGGGTAAGCTGTCTGGAGTTGTTATCGAAGCATCATGATGTAGCCTTGCCAACAGGGGCCAGGCTTTTCCTGCTGTGCCATCCTTAACAGGTGGTTTTTATCCCCTTCTCACTTGGTGGTAACAACCTGCAGCAAAAATGCAGTCTTATATCAGGCAGAAGGAAGAGACACAGGGCAAAAGCAAAATGAAACAAGCTAGCATATCCACCCTCATTTTAAAGGGCTTTCCTCAAAGTTCCTCTTGGCAACTTCCAGTTCTCATTAGCCAGAATCGTGCCATATGGCCAATCCTAGCTGCAAGGTAGGCTGAGAAATTCAGTTGTTGTTGTCATCTAATTTGACAGAAGACAGCCCTGAATAAAACGGAAGTATTTTCACTAAAAAAGAATGCGGGGAATGGATATTGGGGAAGCAAGTTACAGCTGAGTCACAGGCATGAGCCTGTCATTCAAAGGAAGAAGAAAGGAAAGAAGGAATGGATGTGGGGAGGAAGAGGAGGAGGGAGAAATTATAGGATGGAAGGAGTAGGAAGGGGGAGAGCTCAAGAGGGAGGGTGGAAGGAAGAGTGAGGAAGATAAACGATTAGTAAACATGTGAAAAGTTTTTGCCCTCACCATTGTCAAATTAATGCAAATGAAGGTTTGTTTTTCACCTAACAAATTGAAAATTTTTAAAACATTGACCAAGTTGAAAGGGATGGAAGAAAGCAAACTTTTTCATGGTCTGTTTTCTCAAAGAGAATTTGGCAATATTTTCAAAAGCCCTACAGGCTTTGCTTATTCTTGGACCCAGCTGCTGCACTGCTAAGAAGCGTAAGATTAAGTGATGAAGATACTCACTGGAGCATCAGTATTAACACAGATATATTATAAACAACTGAAGTTTTCAGATAGAATTGTGAAAATTATTGAGGCACTTCTATGCAACAGAATTTTGCATAGTCATATAAACTGATGATGTGAAAGAAAATTCTGTTGAGACAAGTCTGTCAAAGGCAGGTGAGTAACATTTGATAGAGGTTATTTTTAATACACACTAACACATAGAATAGTGAGCATTGGGGTCATCAACATTTTATTGCACAAAGCATAGTTGGAACAGTTTGGACTTGAAAATCATTCTAAGGCAGAAGAAACTAGATAGCTACCATCCACAAAGCACCCATCAATTGCCCAGCTTTCAGCAAGGCTATTTTCTGATGTATCCTACAAAACAAACTATTTCCAAAATGCATGCCAAAGGAAATAAATAAAGTTATTTGGCAATAAAGCATGATTATTTATTGAGGACATTTACCAAAAATAACAACCGTAGTTAAGAAATAAACGGCAGCCTTTCTTTTTGGCAAAAATCAGAAAGGCGTTGTTTGTTCATGTCTTTTCTAACTCAACATAATAAAACCCTATCAACTGTATATAAAAAATGATTATCTTTCTGTTCACAGTAGTGAGGGACAGAGGGAGATCAGGCAATTAACTCACTCACAAATAATATAATTATGTAAGAAACAGTGAAGGGGAACGTTTCAAAACACATCTTAGTGTTACCCAATTGGAAATTCTTAACTCTTTCATCCCCAAATCTTCTCAAACTGACTCTCATACCAATTCTGTTTGAATATCAACATAGGGGGTTCCACGCTGAGTGTTAGCATCTCAGTCCAAGGACATGTCAATGAAACAAAAAATAATTACAACAATATTATGTTTACTTGACTTTCTTATAAGACGGTAATGAATATAACATGGCAAAATAGCTGTGTCTGAAGACCACATGCTATGTACAAGATGTTGACTTGAGATACAACTTTAGTTACGAGATATCTGGCCAGGGTAAGGGTACAGTGTTGATGCAATGATAAATAATGGGTACACAAGTTGTATAAACAAGGGCTGGGCTGCCAGCTTCCTCAGATTGTGGATCTCTTATACATTGTTTTTGTTTGTACTTATTTATTTAGAGACAGAGTCTTACTTTGCTATGTAGGCTGGAATGCAGTGGTGAGATCTCAGCTCACTGCAACCTCTGCCTCCCAGGTTCGAATTATTCTCCTGCCTCAGCCTCTTGAGTAGCTAGGATTACAAGCATGTGCCAACACACCTGGCTAATTTTTGTATTTTTAGTTGAGACAGGGTTACACCATGTTGGCCAGACTGGTCTCGAACTCCTGACCTCAAGTGATCCACCCACGTCGACCTCCCAAAATGTTGGGATTATAGGCATGAGCCACCGCTGCCAGGCCCTTCATTGTTTTTGTTCATTATTTCTCCCTAGCACTAAGTAAAGTGACCCCTTGGTGCTCAATAACATATGTTTAGTTCAGTAGAGATACAACATTCTGGGTGCATCCATTCAGGGCCATAATTGTAGAATTAATAAGAGTTCACCTGTCAAATGGTTCTTTAAAAGCTTAGCTGATGTGTTGGTCAGTATTCCAGTAGGAACAGATGATACCCTAAAGAGGTATTTTGAAAGAAATTTAATAAAGGGACTATTTACAGAGGACTTGCAAGAGTAGGGGAACTACCAAGAGATGTTGAGACATCCGGGGAAGGCATCCATAGGAAGTCCCCACTACCCCAGGCCTGAAGGAGAAAGGAAGGAATACAGTGTTACAAAAGCTCAGTGAGATGGAACTATGGGAGAGGGGATGACAGACAAGAGCTGCAGCCATCAAGGATGTCAAAACACATCCTGCACTACCATAACCTTAGCTAGGAGCAAGGAGAAAAGAGAGGAAGAAACACCTCCACTTTTCTCTCCTCCTGCCTTCTAATATGTTGGTGCCTTCCATAATCAAACCAACCATGAGCCAATAAGCAACAGAGACCACAAGGTGTAATATGTAGAGGTCAGAATCTCATGGGACAAGGCTGGGCATGGTGGCTCACACCTGTAATTCCAGCACTTTCAGAGGCTGAGGTGGGTGAATCACCTGAGGTCAGGAGTTCGAGACCAGCCTGGCCAACATGGCAAAACCCCATCTCTACTAAAAATAAAAAATTAGTTGAGTTTGGTGGCACATACCTGTAAATCCAGCTACTCGGGAGACTGAGGCAGGAGAGTTGCTTGAACCTGGGAGGTGGAGGTTGCAGTGAGCCAAGATCATGCCACTGCACGCCAGCCTGAGTGACAAAGAAAGAATCCATCTCAAAATATAAATAAATAAATAGGCCGGGCGCGGTGGCTCAAGCCTGTAATCCCAGCACTTTGGGAGGCCGAGACGGGCGGATCACGAGGTCAGGAGATCGAGACTATCCTGGCTAACACGGTGAAACCCCGTCTCTACTAAAAAATACAAAAAACCAGCCGGGTGAGGTGGCGGGCGCCTGTAGTCCCAGCTGCTCGGGAGGCTGAGGCAGGAGAATGGCGTGAACCCGGGAGGCGGAGCTTGCAGTGAGCTGAGATAGATCCGGGCCACTGCACTCCAGCCTGGGCGACAGAGCGAGACTCCATCTCAAAAAAATAAATAAATAAATAAAAATAAAAATAAAAAATAAAAAATAAAAAATAAAAAAAAATAAAATAAAATAAATAAATAAATAAATAAATAAAATCTCATGGGACAAAATAAGGCAAGGAAGGCAGTTTGGATGGGCTTGAGGGAGGTAACAGCAAATGGAGAAAACCAGACGGGAAGGAAATAGTCTCCCTTGAGGTGTGTTATTCAGAGTGTGAGGTGCCATTATTGAGATTCAATTTAAAAAAAATGAACAGAAAATCCAAATTAGTAAGTATGAGAGAAATGCACCTCTCAGGTGTCAACTGGGAAATGGCTTTCTGAATATTACTCACCAGGACCGTGTCTTTGCTAACCATCTCACTCTTCCCCCATTTCAACAAAAACTGCCACACTCAGGTTCTCCACAAGGTATTATTCTAATTTTTTGTTGAAAATTTTATAATATGCTTTACATTTTATAATACCCTCTATACTTTTATATGTTATAATTTGGTTTTGTTTTGGTCTCTTTGTTTTTGTTTTTGCATTAAACTGGCAGCTAGAAGGTCTTCCCCAGAAAATCAGGCAAGAGAATATCAGTGTCATATTTGCTGAGTCATTTTTATTAATTAGGTAAAACTAGTTTTAAGCTGTCTTCAAAATTCAGTTTCATTAAAAGAAAGAAAGTTTGTGCCTCTGGGTGCTTAAAGAAGTTTTAAATAGTCCTTAAGTCTGCAGGCCTTTGAGTGCATCATGTTCAACAGTATCTTAAACTTCCAAGGCTTCTAGTTTCCCCAAATTTCTTGCACAGCTATGTCCAGGGCTAAAACAAAGAGGATCTCTCCCCTGCACTCTAGACCTATATATCCCACTGTCTATTCATCATCTCCGTGTAGATTCACAGTAAGCATTTCAATCTGAACAGGTCCAAGTTCAAACTCCTAATCCTCCACCCGAAGTCTGCTCCCATACTGGTCTCTGTCATCTTTCCATTTGCTCAGCCCCCAAAACTTTGAGTCATACTTGGCTGCTCTTTTTCTCATACCTCATATCCAATCCAAATATGAGCCCTATTTGGAGCTGCCATTTGCCCTGTATCCCTGTATTCCAAACCACATCCTCTCTGGCCTGGTTGATTGCCTCCTAACCGGCTCTCATTCTCTATCCAAGCCTCTTACAGTCCATTCTCAAGCAGCAGATCTTTCAGAATGTAAAGCAGATCATGCTCCTCCACTGTCCACAATGTCACAAGACTACTTTCTCATTCAGAGGAAAAGCTGAAGTGCCTATCATCACTCCCACCATCTGACCCCTCTACTCCTCTAATCTCATTTCCTTCAGCTCTACCACAGCTCCATTCACCTCTTCCTCTTCTGCAAACCCAGTAGGCGTGGCCATTTGCCCTCCCCTCCTCTCTGGAAGGCTTCCACCCCTAGAGTCACATGGGTCTCTCCTTCACCTCCTTGAATCTCTGCTCTAATGTTCTCTCATCAAGTGAGGCCTCCCCTAGCCATCTGATATAGTTTGGATATTTGTCCCTGCCGAAATCTCGTGGTGAATTGTAATCCCCAATGCTGAAGGTGGGGCCTGGTGGGAGATGTTTGGGTCAAGGGGGTGGATTCCTCATGGCTTAGTGCTGTCTTTGCAATAGTGAATTATCACGAGATCTGGTTATTTAGAAGAGTGTGGCACATCCCCTCACCCCCACTCCATGACTCTCTTGCTCCTGCTTTTACCATGTAACATGCAAACTCCTGCTTCGCCCTCCACCGTGAGTAAAAGCTTCCAGAGGCGTCCTCAGAAGCCATGCTTCCGATACAGCCTATAAAACCATGAGCCAATTAAACCTCTTTTCTTTATAAATTACCCAGTCTCAGGTGTTTATAGCAATGCAAGAATGGCCTAATACACCATCCTCACCCCCATTCTCTATCCTCCTTTCCTGCTCGTTTTTCCCCATAGTTTGTAGCACCATCTACATTCTGTATATTTTTACTTTCGTTTTTCATGTTTCTCTTCCCCACTCCCAAGAATAAAGTCCCAAGGGGAAAGGAGCTTTGTTTTGTCTTCCTACCTAATCACCTACATCTAACCGTGTGCCTGGCACATAGTATGCACTCAGTAAATAATTACTGGGTGAATGAGAGATTGAATGAATAGTAGCTAACTGCCGTAGGAGAAATATGGACAAAGTATTCATTAGGTTTTTTTTTTTTTTTTTTTTTTTTGAGGCGGAGTCTCGCTCTGTCGCCCAGGCTGGAGTGCAGTGGCGCAATCTTGGCTCACTGCAAGCTCCGCCTCCCGGGTTCACGCCATTCTCCTGCCTCAGCCTCCCAAGTAGCTGGGACTACAGGCGGCCACCACCTCGCCCGGCTAGTTTTTTGTATTTTTTAGTAGAGACGGGGTTTCACCGTGTTAGCCAGGATGGTCTCGATCTCCTGACCTCGTGATCCACCCGTCTCGGCCTCCCAAAGTGCTGGGATTACAGGCTTGAGCCACCGCGCCCGGCCTAGGTTTTTTTTTTCTTTCTTCCTATACCTGCTATTTGAGTCCTCAAATACTGTTCGATAAATTTTTTTGAGTTTTTTTTTCATTTAAATTAGTATATCTCTCTCTAAAATTGTGTTGCGCTAGGAAGCAAACTTCTAGTACCTCAGTATCTCTAGGTCAAGGATCAGCAAATTTCCCTCTCAAAGGACAAGACAGTAAATATTTTTTGCTTTGTGAGCCAAAGAGTCTCTGTCACAATTCAAGTCTACCACTGTAGCTAAAGTAGCTCTGGGTGATACTCAAGAATGGACGGAGTTGTATTCCAGTAAAACTCATTCACAAAAGTGGGCTTTGGGCCAGATGTGGCCCTTGGGCCTTGGTTTGCCAACCTTTGCTCTAGATGAAATTCCAACAGACTTGTTGCTAACCCTGGGGTATAGATTCCCATAAGTAACTAACTCTGCCAAAATATGGGCATACAATCCACTTTTTGGGGTGGTGGGGGGCATTGCGAGGGATAAGGTCTTACTCTGTTGCCCAGGCTGGAGTGCAGTAGCACAATTTCGGCTCACTGCAGCCTTAAACTCCGAGGCTCAGGTGATCCTCCCCACTCAGCCTTCCAAGTTGCTGGGACTACAGGCACACATTATCATGCCCAGCTAACTTTTGTATTTTTTGTAAAGATGGGATTTTGCCATGCTGCCCAGGCTGGTCTCATACTCCTGGGCTCAAGTGATCCACAAGCTTCAGCCTCCCAACGTGTTGATATTACAGGCATGAGCCACTGTGCATGGCCACAATCCATTTTTCAACGAACTGGACTCAATAAGATGCAAGCAGAAACCAACTTGATTCTTGCTCTCACTGCCCTCCTGCCTGATCTATGAACCACATTTTCTTTTCTCTCGCCTAGAGGATATCTTGAGCTTTTCCAGTCACTCTCAGATAACAGATAGTTTCTGCTTACTTTAAGGTAGCAAAGAGTCCACTTCAATATTTTAATCATCTAATTGCATCACCTGTCCAAACTCCATCAGTCCTTCAAGACCCTGCTCCTCCCTGAATCTCCTCTGGTCATTGTGGCCTATATCACGTCCCACACCTCCTGCCCACTGCAGTGTCACTGTGGTCTATGATCTCCATGTGAATTTTGTCAAAATATCTCATCATATGACACTTCATATCTTTTCTATTTATTGATAATAGGTTCTAAATCTTATAGACCCCAGACAGAGGAGTCTCTCTCACCTCCTATATCCCATCCATCAGGCAGTCTCATTGATTTCTGCTTTCCAATCACCCACACCTCTCCCTCTCCACTAGCCATGTGTGCTCCGGCCATTACCCACTCTGTGTGCAGGGATGTAAGCCTACATGTCTGCCTCATCCCGTCTTGGCCCTCACTTTGAATTCATTCTCCACTCTGCAGCTGGAATGATCTTTCTTTTTCAAAATGTAAATCTGATCTTCTCTTCATACTGTCCCAGCTTGGGGTCCCCCAACCCCTTATTTAAAACCTTTATTTACTTGCCATTGCTCTTAGAATGAAGACACCTCTCTTTAATTAACTTAAAAGACAATGTGTGCCTGGTCTGATCCCCAACTTTTCCAGGCTCACTTGGCCCCACCTCCCCACCTTCAGTCCCTTTGGCCACCTTGGTTGTCTTTGAGTCCCTGGTAATCATCAAACTCCTGCCTGCCTCTGTCCTCACACTGTCCTCTGCATGTCCCTTCATCAACTTACAGTAAAACTTCCCACTTCAGCCAATTGTCACCTCTTCTGTTATTTGACTTCTAAAAACATTTGGAGGAATAAATTGTGTGCAAAAGTAGGAAATTATCTATGTGTACTTGTAGTTTCATTTACTGCTATTTTCACTTAACTGTATCAGTTAAGATGTCCTCATATGTAAGTAACCCAAATTCCAAATCAGACTGGCTTAAACCATCAAATAAATCTCTTAATTCATGTAATACAAAATCCCCAAAATAGGGCTGTTTTAAGAATCCACCTAAATTTTTCTGCAATTCTGTCACCTTTGCCCTTCCCATCGGTTGGCTTCATTCTCAGGCTCACTTCATTATTTGTAGAAGCAAAAAATAGTCTTGTCAGTGTTAAAAGAAAAGCCTTAGGCAAATTAAATTTAACAGAGTTTAACTGAGCGAAGAATGATTCGAGAATCAGGCTGTCCCAGATCAGAATAGGTTCAGAGAGGCTCCAGCACAACCGCATGGTCAAAGAAGAGTTATGGGGAGAAAAAGGAAAGTGAGGTACAGAAAATGGAAGTGGGGTATAGAAACAGCCAAACTGGGTCATAGTTGGTGTTTGCCTAATTAGAACACAGTGTGAATAGTTGGCCTCCTTTGACTGGCCAAAACTTGGAGACTGACACAAGAGTAGGTTGCCGTTGGTTTAAGCATCCAGTTAGGTCACAATTCACTATGTACAGAGAAACCTTTAAGCCAATCTTAAAATATGTAAGGAGCCAGCTTTAGGCTAAACTTAATTTAACATCAGTTTTAGACTTAGTGTCTATATGCCACTTCATCCAGAAGGGAATCAAGAGAAGACCTCCCTAAATCGTGAAACAGAAGCCCTTAGTTTCATTCTCAGGCCCCACTTAGGAGAGGTGCTTCTCCCCAGTGAGGAAATGGGTGAGCTAGTGGGCTTAAACCCATCAGAGCTCACCCTCAGGTTGGCAGCTGAGAGATGGGAGAAACGGGGTCTGTTATTCCCAGATTCGACGGCTGCTTCATCAAGGGAAAGATTGAATTTCTGCAATGGAAGATAGGGCCACTTTGGCAGAAGGAGCAGAGACTTGAATGCTGGGAAAACAACCAACTGTGTACTACAATAACAAAATATGAACACTTCCCATCTAATTGAATCATGAGCTAAAACACTACATTTAAAGTCTTCACAGCCACTGTGGAGTAGTGTTCCACACCGTGATTATGCTACCCTAATTTTCTTAGGCAAAAAAGTTATTTCTAATGTGTTGTTATTATAAATAATACTGAGATAAACCGTTTTTGTGCATAAGTTTTTTTCTACCTCTCTGACTATTGCCTCAGCATAAATTTATAAAGGTAGAATTAATGGGTCAAAGACCAAGACTATTGACACATAAATTGTCCTCAAGAAAGACTGTACCAATTTGTACTGTACAGGCCGACCCTCAGTGCACGATTCTGCTGGTTTCTTGACATTTTGCTAATTGACACAAGCCTCCCCTCCTAGTGTTGAGTTTTCGTCCCCTGAATGCCTTTGTTTCTGTTATATACTCAGCCTGGCTAACTTCTACTCCCCTTCCAATGCCTATGACCTTGTCTTGAAAGCATTTCCTCACCATCTCTGCCAGGTTCTCTTTGTTCTGTGTTTCCATCATAACTCTGGCATCCCCCAAAATATAATATATTGCAATAATTTGTTCATTTGTCTGTGTCTTAAACTAGGTAGGAAATTGAGGAAATAGACTATTATTATTGCTAGTATTAAGATTATTGCTATTCAATCCCACAATTTTGCTATTTGGCACTATGTCTGAAACACAGGAATTACTCAGAATTGTGCTATAAATTAAAGAGATATGGAAGCTGAACCCCTGATGGTATGATCCAAGGGGTCCCCTCAGTCGACAGCTTTGTTGCTCCATTCAGCCTGGCTCTGCATGAATCACTTGGTATCTGGTCCAGCTCTGGAGCAGAGTGCTTTTCTCCAGCATATCACGGGGCATTGCTGGCTATGGGATGTCACCCAACCTATTCTTCAGGTGTTGCTAAAAGCAGCAAAAGAACATCAGATCAGGGAGATAGGGACTTGGGGTTCAAGACAAGACTTCACTCCACCTTCTTTCCTCCAGGATCTGTTTACATTAATCAGTTTGCTTGGCATAGTTTTGTTATTGAGACAAGAGGGAAGAGGAGGGGAAGGGGGCAGTATGCTATTCAGAGAGGAGTGGGAGTGGATGAGGAAGCACTGAGTGGGGAGCTAAGAGACTAATAGCAGAAAGACATTGATCCCCACTCAGTCAACCGACTAGGTTTGAGTCTCTATGACTAGAATTGTGAAACTGTCCCCATAGGGTTAACAAGAATTGCATGCCAGGTTCTGGACCGAAATATAGTTATAATGAGGCACTAATCAGGCTGCACTCTGGACCACCTCCTTGTTGCTAAAAGTCAGGTAGTGACTAGGCACAGCAGCCCACACCTGTAATCCCAGTACTTTGACAGGCCAAGGTGGGCAAATCTCTTAAGCTCAGGAGTTCAAGACCAACCTGAGTGACATGGAGAAACCCTGTCTCTATCAAAAATACAAAAAAGTAGCCAGGTGTAGTGGCGCGCGGGGGGAGGCAGAAGTGATAGGAAAAAAAAAAAGATCATTTGCATCCCCATTGTTCCTGTAGGTAGGATTTCTCACAGTAGGGTAATAAGACTATTTAGGAATTGATTTGCATCCCCATTGTTCCTTTAGACAGTATCTCTGACGTTAGAGCCGGAAAACTTTTTTTAAAGGATGGTTTCAGATGTTTTTTCAGGCCCTGAGTTCCAGCAACCGGTTTGAAGACCCCTACAGAAGAACAGATCAGCATGAGAATGCAGCTGCTTCATCTCCCTGCCCCGTGACTTCACCTTGTACTCTTCAACTAATCAAGGACCTGCACACTGGGCCCTCTCCAAAGCCCTTAAATCCCTAACCCGAAATTCCTCAGGGAGATAGATTTGAGGTTTCCTCCCCTGTCCTCATGCAGTGACCCATGATTAAATCTCTTTACTGCAACCCGGTGTCTCCACATATTGACTTGCTGTCTGCATCGGACAATGAACCTATTACAGTTACAATTACAAGACAAGACCCAGAAACAAATAAAACTGGTTTTGTTGGTGTGTTTCCTTGTTGTTTAATGAATGTAATGGAGAGACATCAGGGCAAGGTGAGAGCCAGAAGCTGATAGATCCCTGTCCTTCTGAGCTTAGGCTGAGCAGCCTTGGGGTGAGAGGTGGAAAGTGGGCAGAGCAGAGAGCATGGGGCACTGTGTCCTGGGGCTGCAGGATTGCTGAGCAACACTGGCTCCTGAGAGCAAAGCTGTTTTCACCCTGTGGCAATTGTAACAGTAAGGTCTCAACAAATGGCCTTGCAAGCCATGGAAGTGGACGATAGAGGAGAAAACAGAAAAAAACAAGCAGGGAGGATGTAGCTGGAAGCACATGAGAGAAACCCCATCAATGACAGTTTCTCAAATAATAGGCGGCTTCCTCCTTCCCCTTCCTCTTTATCAGGTTCAACGTACACTCAGTGTACCTATACTCAGTGGGGCTGGAATGGTGATGGGAGGCACCAGCGTATCCAGGACCCTATTTTCAGCCTGTGCAGCCAGCAGATTCAGCAAATGAATAAATATTTTGAGAATAATGGGAGTCTGGTTTTTCATTGTCAGATAAGGGAATTACAATTAAGAAAAATAGAATGCTAATAAACTTTATAGTGCTGGGCCTAATTGGCTTATAATAGATAAATTGGCTTCCGATAGATTGATTGATAGATGATTGATAGATAGATAGATAGATAGATAGATAGATAGATAGACAGATAGACAGATACAGGCATATATATGTGCATGCTTACATAGATTTCCTAGCACTGCCCTATGAGAGACTCTAGAAGCAAGAACACTGGAGGTCACATCTTGTTTCTTAATGTCTTTCTCCATTAAAAGAAACCAAGTCTTCTTGGAGAAATCGGTCTCTCCGGGGCTAGGGCAAGAAAAATTCATAATGAAATGAAAACATTTTGTGCCAGACCGTAATGATGGGGATCTCAAAGGGGCACAGGAACCAGCTTAAAGAGGCTCCCCTTGGCAAAGTGCAGGTCAATTGGAGTGTTAAATATTGTAACCCCTTGAGTAAAATAAGAACCCATTAGTACATGCTGATATAAATGAATAGAAAAATGAAGGGGCAGAGCCAGCTCCACCCTGCAGTAGATTGCCAATTCACAAATCCAGAAGGAATGATGGAGTTAAATTATTTGCCATTGCCTTGTTCACCCACTACGATCATCAGAGGCAGCAGATAGGAATATTCTCCCTCTCCTCCTTGGTGGGGTTCATTTTTCTCTCCACTACAAGCACTTTATTTATCATCCTGAATATTTTCTTGGTATACTGTTGATCTTATCATTATCTGTAGTTATTTATTTATTTAAATGGAGTCTCGCTCTAACTCCAGGCTGGAGTGCAGAGGTACGATCTCAGCTCACTACAACCTCTGTCTCCCAGGTTCAAGTGATTTTCCTGCCTCAGCCTCCTGAGTAGCTGGGACTACAGGCGCCCGCCACCACGCCCAGCTAATTTTTGTATTTTTAGTAGAGATGAGGTTTTACCATGTTGGCCAGAATGGTCTCAATCTCTTGACCTCGTGATCTGCCCAGTTCGGCCTCCCAAAGTGCTGGGATTACAGGTGTGAGCCACCAGGTCTGGCCTCTGTAGTTATTTTTTAGTCTCCAAATTTAACCTCCTCCCAGTTTGAATAGGTGGGACCTGCCCTCAATGCAATATTCCCTGTTTTCACCTCCTTCATGGCTTCCTTTATGTTCTTGCCATGCCCTCACCTCCCCTCATCGCCAACCATACCCTAAATACGGAGCACTCAGACAAGGGCAGACACAGAGTAATTGCCGCTTTATAAGATAAAGACAATGGAGAGAGTTTTCTTTGTCTTTTAGGAACTCATCATATTCTCCCTCAGTTGAATCTGAAACGTATTTCCTGCAATATACCTGCAGTATTGGCTGCTGTTGAGTACTCTCCCTTCCCCCTCATATTGAAATAATACAAAAGTCTCCTAAAACTGTGTGCTTCATGTAGTATGTGTTCTGCACCTATTGCAATGATGAAGGGCAAATAGATGGTCCAACAGTTCGGTTTCCTCTCTTTTCCTCTTATCCCATTGATCCCCTCCCTCTCTAATCCTTCATCCCAGGACTTACCATTTTGATTATGAGATAGATTAAGAAGCAACAGTCATGTAACCCAAGGGTCTGGATTATTGCCTGATTCTGCAGCACAAATTGACCTTGTATGAGCAGTTTAACCATTTGGGCTTTCACTTCTTTGCTGAAAAAATGAGAGGCTGTACCTCATAACCTCTTAGAGCCTTTTTATTTCTGAGTCCATGAGCCTATGATTTGAGCTTTAAATATTGGAGTATTTGCAGGCATCACCCTCAAAATTCTTCTCTTCTCTACTGACAGTGGTCTCTTAGTATTGGTTTCACATACCAACACACTGATAACTACACACCGTATTGCTCCAGCCCCAGTCTCCCTTTCCTTCCCCTATGAGCTCCCCATCTCCAGTTGCCCACTTGATATCTTCAGCTGGCTACTTCGTAGGCTTTATAAACTAAACGTCTGGAAGAGACTCCTTTATGTCTGTCTCCATATCCTCTCTAGTCTTCCACATCTCAGTAAATGACACAACCATTTATCTAGGTCCTACAACAAACAGCCCACTTCATTGATTCCTCTCTTTCTTTCATTCTCCACATCCAATTTGACAGAACTTGTATTGGTTTTTCCCTCAAAAATACCTTCCAAATCAAACTTCTCAGCACTTCACTACAGCCATGATCTGCCCGGGGCTATCATTTCTCCCATGAAAGATTGCCATAGTCTCCAAAGAGATTTCAAAATGTTTTTTAAATATTTAAATCTAAGCATATCACTGTATTTAAAATCCTCCAGTAGCATCCCAATTTACTTAGGAAAACCATACATAGTCCCTAGCATGACCTCAAGACCTTACCTGTCCTAGCACTTGCCCACCTCTTGAATTCATCTTTTATTCACTCAGCAACAGTCATTCTGGCCTTTTGCATATTTTTCCTATCTCCTGAGGAGACTGAGTAGCTGTTTACCAAGCCTGGATCCTCTTTCTACTGGACACACAGCCAGGTTGCATATTCCAGTCTTCCTTGCCATTAGGGGTAGCATGTGACTAAGTTCTGTCCAGTGGAATAAGAACATAAGTGACACATAACACTTGCAGACCTAACTGGTAGAAACCGCCACATGATCCATTTAGTTTGTTAGATATGAGTTTTAAATTTCTCTTCAAAGAATCAGTATGTCAGTATGTTCAATTCTTTGCCTACCTTCTACTTTTAAACTTAACTTCCTCGTAAAGCAACCTTTTCCGATTACCTGCTCCATCCTGACTCATTCCAATTATCTGCTCCACCCTGAGGCACTCCGATTACCTGCTCATTCTCCACCCTGACTCATTCCGATTTCCTGCTCTGCCATAACCTTTTTTTCCCGCCAAACCACTCATGATGCCACTCTCTTTAAATTAGCCCATTGGAATTAGTTTAGCCTGCGCAGTCTAACCCTAGCCCAATAGAGGAACGACACAGCAGCAGGGGCCACATGCCTCAGGGATAAGAGCTCCTTCCCTTCCCTTGTCCAAGTGTGTGCTCACCACTGCTCCATCTGTAAGGGTGCACCCTTCTATAGAAGTACATTGCCTTGAGTCAGAATTAAAAAGAAAATTGTATATTCGAGTGCTATTTCTTTTGTGGCACAAAAACTTTATTTATAACACCCTCATCAGCCAATGAGATGCACAAGATCTGGCAGAGGACTCAAGATCCTAGAGGGTTGTAGAGTCACCCGGATGTTTGGAGGAATACATGGACGCACGCCCACTAAGCCACAGTAGTCCCTGCCACATTAAGCCGCACTAGTCCCTGCTGTGAGCAAGGGACAAACTTCTTTTGTGTCAAGTTGCTGAGTTTTGATGGTGGGGTGGGTGGTATTTATTAAAGCATTTAGACTCCTCTAACTAAAGCATGAACCAAACTCCTTTCTGTGCCACTTATTTCTTCTGCTTGAAATCTTTCTGTATTCCTATGGCCCACTTCATTAAATCTTTACTTAAATGTCACCTCCTCAAAAGGCCTTCTCTGATGACTCATCTAAAAAAATCTAGCTCCACTTTAATCCCTCTCATCGATTTTTCTTCGATGTGTTTACCATCACCTAATGTTGCTATGTGTTTAATTATTATGTGTTTATTATCTCTCTCACACTAACACATAAGATTCACGAGGACAGTGACATGTTTCTTTTTTTTCCTTGTACACTTCATGTTATATCAGTGTCTAGTGACACAGTAGGAGATCTATCAACACTTGAATGAATGAATGAATGAACAAATGAATGAATGAATTCTAGCTGTCCTTGAACAGCCTAGCCCTGTTTCAGCTGTACCCATCAACACAAATCCAATTTTCTCTCACACACCTCATTTTCAGATGTACAGCAGCACCTATCTCGTTACTCTCCATCAATTAAGTTTTCACATCCCTTATCTGAACAGGTCCAAATGAGGCAGTGCATCTCCTAAAAGGTGATATTCTGTCAAGTCTGCAAAAGTAGACAGAAGTAAAAAAACAAAAGTGAACTCCAGTAATGAGAATCTAAACCAGCCAAGGAGCCAGGTGACGGGGGGAGAACACAGCACTTGCGTTCACCTGGTCTGGGACTGGACCCACATGTAGGTGCATCGTGGGCCCTGCTTTCAGGCAGGACTTTGCAGACTGCTGGGACTTTCTCCTCCACTGCGCTATAGTGCCTTGGCAGCCCTTTCACCTCCGTACCTTTGCAAAGAACCCTGGTGTAGTTAGGAGTCATGCAGCCTTAGGTTCAAAGCCAGGGTCTAGCCTCATTGGGTTCATCATTCAAAATGGGGCTACATTCATTAACTCAACACTATTTACCAAGGGCTTTCTTTGGGCAACACTACACTAAGTGCTGGAAAAACAGCCTTAAGATAGATGTAGAGGACACCACTTCAAGGAGCTTATAGTGTAGAAGGAAAGACAGGCACAATTTTACAACTCTTTCGTTACAATTGTGATAAACTTCCTGAAGGAGAAGCCACTTGTTCCATGATGGTTCACATCAGTCTAGACTGTGGGATCAGGAAACACTTTCAAAATATAATTGATCTGAAATCTAAAGGAAGGAAATTAATTCACCAAAGCAGCACAAGGAATGGGGGTGATGAGAATGTGCTGGGTGAACTGAGGAGGTGCCTGGAACTTTTAGAAACATAGCACAAGGGCCAGGCGAGGTGGCTCACACTTGTAATCCCAGTGCTTTGGGAGGCTGAGATGGGAGGATCACTTGAGGTCAGGAGTTTGATATCAGCCTAGGCAACATAGTAAGACCTTGTCTCTACTAAAAATAAAAATTAAAAGATAGAAAATTAAATTAAATTAAAACATGTCACAGGATCAGCATGGCCAGTACCTAGTGAGCAGAGTGGAAATTGGTAGAAAGGAGGCAAAGGAAAATGGTTTAGAGCCTGATGGACCAAATCTAGGACATTGGTGTTATGCTAAGAGCAAGGGAAATCATTGAAATATCTAAGAAAGAGAGGAGGGAAGGGTATAATCAGTTCTGCATTTTGTAATGATTGCTCAAGTTTCTATGAAAAGAATGAATTATTAGAGGGGCAATCATGGCAGAAGGGAGTCAATTAAAAAGCTGTTGCAAGATCCAAGTGAAAAATAATGATTCCTTGACTTAGAGCGTTAACCATAAACATGAAGAGAAGCAGATGGACTTGAGAGGTATTTAGGAGGAAAATCAATAAGACTTCATGATGGATTAGATATAGGCAATGAGGGAGGGCAGGGGAGTGCACAGGGGAAGATGCTTAGGTTTCTGATTTGAGCAACTGGTAAGAGGACACTGCCATTCACTGAGTTAGGCTGTACTGGAAGCAAGACAGGTTGAAGGGAAGATCATGACTGTAATTTTGGACATTTTCACTTTGCAGTGGCAGCTACTTATTTTCTGAGTCTTGAGCCCACGTGTGTAATGGCGAGAACACGACTATCCTACAGAGTGGTTAGGAAGCCTGGCACATCACCCAGCAAAGGGCAAGAGCTCAACAATGTCAGTTCCCTTTCCCTTGTCACCCCTTGTCCTTATTCATTAATTCATTCGACATTCATTCGACACATATTAAGGGATTGTTTCCTAAGTGTTGGTACTCTTCTAAATATGTGAGTGAACTCATAAAGTCCCTGCTCTCATGGAGTTTCCGTTTTTTTTGTTTGTGTGTTTGTTTGTTTTTGTTTTTAGAAGGAATTTCGCTCTTGTTGCCCAGGCTGGAGTGCAGTGGCATGATCTTGGCTCACCGCAACCTCTGCCTACTGGATTCGAGCAATTCTCCTGCCTCAGCCTCCCGAGTAGCTGGGATTACAGGCATTCACCAACACACCCGGTTAATTTTGTATTTTTAATAGAGATGGGGTTTCACCATGTTGACCAGGCTGGTCTCGAACTCCCGACCTCAGGTGATCTGCATGCCTCGACTCCCAAAGTGCTGGAATTACAGGCATGAGCCACCACATCCAACCATGGAGATTACTTTCTAATAAGGGTAGGCAGATAAAAAAATAAGTAGACATATGCTGTAGCTAAAGCCTAGGAGGATAAATTGAGCAGGGAGAGGAGGTGAGAGAGTGCTGCAAAGAGTGCTGTTTTACATATAGTGGGCAAGACAGGCCCCTCTGTGGAGGTGATGTTTTAGTACAGACCTGTGTGAAGTGAGGAATCTAGCCATAAAGATGGGATTAAGAAGAGTAGTCCAGACAGACGGAACTGAAAATTGTAAAGAGCCTAAAGTGCAATTCCTTGTTCTGTTCTAGGAATAGCACAAAGGCCGACGTGGCTGGAATGCATTGAGCAAAGGAAATGTGGTAAGAGTTGATGCTAAGAAGTGGCCTGGGCTAAATCATACGTGGACTTGCAGACCAAGGTGAGGACTTTGGCTTATCTTTGAGTAAGACGGAAACCACTAGAGGTTTGAGTCCAGAAATAACAAGAGCCATAACCAAAATACAGAATGTTTTTGACTAAGTCTGAAGACAGAAGTCTTAATTGACAGAACCAACTCTCTCTAATGCTCTCTTTTTCTCCTATTTCAGTCTCAATTCAATGAATAAATATAAAGCAGCTATAGAATCAAATTAATTTTGTAATGAGATTTATGGAACATTTACTGTGAGTCTCTGCCAGGCCCTTTTACATGTTGCAGGTGATTCTAATAGCAGCCTCCTTACATGAGCTTTTGCTGGAGGCCAGACAGTATTAGTGTGTTTGTATGTTATTTCATTTAGTGCTCATGACAACTGAGGAAGGGGATTTCCATCACCTCCATTTTACAGATGAGGAAACTGAGGCTCAGAGAAGTTAAGTAACTTGTGTAAAGTCACACAGCCAAAAACTGATAGTCGGGATTCACCATATGTGCCCAGGGCTTCCAGACTCTGAATCCATACTGTTCCGTAACTCCGTGCCGAGTTGTTTGTCCCAACAGCACCTGATTCTCCTCCTGCGTTTGTTTTATGTTGAAAGCAATGCATCTGAAAACAAGCAGACAAATGCCCAGCACATAAGGTATTCACATTTTTAACAGGATGTATATTAATTGCCACTCAGAAAAAAAAAAATGTTCATCACTAACAATGAATAGAGGAGTGAGGTTTGAGGGCGGAGAACTCTTCTGGCAGGAATTTTTCACATTGCATAGGCCATCACCTGTTTGCTGGGCCAAGTAAGGGCTGCTTTTTAGAATTGCATGACATACCTCCAAGTGATCTAATTTTCCAGGCAGCAATCATTTACCAGAATATATTACTTCAATGGAGAAAAATTCCATGAGTCTCAATTCCCCGGAGTGACACTATGTCCTTATTTTTATCCTTCAAAATCCATATACCCTGGCATCTCTTGGTATAACAATGACAGAAGCAGCTACTGCCAAGTGTGCATCAACCATATGTCTGGTGTGCCAGTCACTTTTTATACATCGCCCCTAATCTACACCACTCAAATGTTTTGGTTCTCATTTTTACAAATAAATAAGCCGAAGCACACACAAAACCCCTAAATACCTTTTTAAAGGTCACTCAGCTATTCTCGCTCCAGTCTGACACCCTTTTCGTCATCCCATCATGTTCATGCCATCCCATGGGCGAATAGTTTAAAAGTGGAGACTTTGAGAGTGACACTTAACCTAGAAGAGCGTTTCTGACCTTGTGGAGTGGAGTTTCTGACCTTGCAATGCTGGAGGGTAGGAGAAATTTGGACACGTGAATTGCAAAGACCCCTTGCCCACTAGCCTGATTCCCCAAACTTGTGAATTGACCCACAACTCATCCTTCTGCAGTATAATTGCCAATCACATTCCTCTCTAGCTGGTTTATTTGGAGATGTTTTCTTAATGAAACAGTTTTTCACACCCAGATCCATTTGTTTTTGCATCCTGACACAACTTCCCAACATGTGGGGGAAACTGGGACCCTGTCAAGCAAGCACCTTCCTTCAGCGTGTGATGAAAATCAACTCACAGTCAAAGGTGCAGACATCTCAAATTTTCATGGCAACTGATACATGACAGGAATGGGACTAGGTTCTGGCTCCCTGGAGGACTCAAGAACACTTCCTTCAGAAATTTTCTAGTCCATTCCCTGCTTTCAACCATAACTCAATCTAGATGAATAACCCTCGGAAGAGATGACATTACCTCGCTCCTCAGTCAATAATGCTCACAGATAACAAATCCTCCCTCATTTCTCATCTCTATATGCCAAATTCTGCAAATCTAGTTCATTTCTGTAGCTTTGCTGTTATATAAGATATCTGTGCTTATTTGAAGTGAAAAACATTTGAACATTAAGGCATACAGGCGAAGGAGCTGGTGGTGGTCCTATTGACCTTTGGGGATCCCTCAAACTTCCCCACGTGGTTGGTCAGCTAACCCTCCTTCTTTGGGGATCTGAGTGTCAGCCAAAGGAAGATGCAATTAGAACACCAAAGAAGGAGCCTCATGAGTGAGGAAAGCATAGATTTGGAGCTAGACACACACTTGAGTTGAAGTCCACGCTCTACAACATGATTGCAGTTAAATGTTTTGAGATTATTTTTATAACAACGATAATAATACATACCTTGCAGAATTATTGTGAAATGTAATGATTTATTTATTCATTCAAGAAACAGTCACTTTGTTCTTGTTATGTAATGGGGTCTATTTTAGGCACAGTTGAGACGGTCATAATGGCTAAGAAGAAATCTGTAATATGAAGAGGCATAGGGAGTCCCAGAGTCAGCTGATGGGTGCTGCCATTTTCTTTCTTTCTTTTTTATTATACTTTAAGTTCTAGGGTACATGTGCACAACAGTATACACGTACCATGTTGGTTTGCTGCACCCATCAACTCGTTATTTTCATTACGTATTTCTCTTAATGCTATCCCTCCCCACTCCCCCACCCCCTTCCGACAGGCCCCTGTGTGTGGTGTTCCCTGCCCTGTGTCCAAGTGATCTTACTGTTCCATTCCCACCTATGAGTGAGAACATGCGGTGTTTGGTTTTCTGTCCTTGTGATAGTTTGCTGGGAATGATGGTTTCTGGGTGCTGCCATTTTCTATAGGGAGGTCAGGGGAGGCCTCTCTGAGATGGTCTCGTTCGAGCTGAGATCTGAAGGAGCTGAAGGGATGTGCCACGCGGCTCTCTGGAGGAAGAACCTCCTTCCAAGCAGACAGCATAGCACAGTGCACATCGTGTTTTCATTTTTCCGATTATTTTTTATTTTTGTATAATACACAACGCATAAAATGTATCATCTTAATCATTTTTAAATGTGCAGTTCAGTGGTGTTGAATACATTCACAATATTGCACAACCATCACCTCCACAACTCTTTTCTCCTTGTAAAACTGAAGCTCTGTAACCATTAAACAAAAAAATCCCCATTTCCCTGTGCCCCCAGCCCCTGGCAACCACCATTCTGCTCTCTGTCTCTATGACTTTGATGACTCTGGGTCCCTCATGTAAGTGGAATTGTACAGTGTTTGTCTTTTGTAAGTGGCTTATTTCACTTAGCATAATGTTCTCAAGTTTCACCCATGTTTTAATATGTGTCGGCATGTCCTTCCTTTTTAAGGTTGAATAATATTCCTGCACTTATTGCTAAAGAACCTATTATAGTGATTCCCCAGCCAAGCCAAAAGAATCACCAAAAAGAGAGAGTGTGCATGCATGTGTGTGAGTTTGTGTGTGCACATGTTCCACACATACACATATATGCTCTGGCATCACTTAAGACCAATTAAATCAGAATTTCTTCAAAGACCCCAGGTTGATTCCAATATTCAGCCAGAATTAAAGATACCGAGTTGGCTGGGTGCGGTGGTTCACACCTGTAATCCCAGCACTTTGGGAGGCCGAGGTGGGTGGATCATGAGGTCAGGAGATCGAGACCATCCTGGCTAACACGGTGAAATCCCATCTGTACTCAAAATACAAAAAAAAAATTAGCTGGGTGTGGTGGCGGGCGCCTGTAGTCCCAGCTACTTGGGAGGCTGAGGCAGGAGAATGGCATGAACCCGGGAGGCAGAGCTTGCAGTGAGCTGAGACCGCGCCACTGCACTCCATCCTGGGTGACAGAGTGAGATTCGTCTCAAAAAAAAGACTCTGAGTTATATATTGCTAGTCAAACTTTATTGTCCACATCCTGGATTTCTCCTTTGTTGGTTCATCCGTGGGGGCCCAGGAACCTGCATATTAATTAGTAACCCTGATGATTCTAATGCTGGTGGTGCCAGGATTGGACTGTGAGAAGCTTCATAGTCACAATTCACTAGATGATAATAATGATCATATTTGCTAGAGACAGCCATTTGGTCTACAGGCAGGAGAAAAGGAAAAGGCAGTAGAAGGGTTTAAGAAGATATCAAAAGTTAACCTGAGAGGCAAAAAACATCAATCAGCAGAGTTCATCCAGAACCCCAGTGGCCCTCTGACTTCTAATGCACCCAGTTTAAAAAATAAATAAACAAATCAAGAACTATTTAGTACTCTAGGAAATGTGTACCCAGTACAAATAGGAAATACTAAATTCATAGAATTTCAAACAATTTTAGAACAAAAGTACTGCCTCTTTCCAGAGTTTCCATTTTCCAAGTGGTTTCTAAGTGCTTTTAATATGGAGGGCGATAACTTGTTTTTTTTCTTTTTTATAGTGCACAGCTAATTGCCAGACGTACCCATACTGCAAGCACTTAATGCCAACATAAACCATGGGGCTATAATGAAGATAATTGAAAGTATGACTTTCATCAATATTTAATTAGCATTTGGTGCTAACTCATTATTTCAGTACAATTAATTTGACGTCTTGCTATATGTCCTGAACAGATTTCAGTCCAGAGGGCTGTTTTATTGGCGAGACATGTGTAACATCACACATACCCCTGCCCAAAGGAAACAATATGAAATATGGGGGAGATGATTGACAATTTAATCTAGTTCTGAATAGCAAAGCCTAATATATTAAAACCAAATAAGCGTATTTACTTAGCAAGGCAAATCCAGTACTAATGAAAATCCTGGCCTGGTTCAAGACAGTCAGCAATAGAACCCCCACTGTTTCAGCTCAACTTCACGAGTGTCAGCTGTGGCACTGGTAGCAGGAAATGTTCAGAATAGGGGCGCATTGCTGGTCATCTGCAATAAAAAATGTTAATAACTCACATATCTATACAGCCCGAGAGGCTCAATATATTATCCTGCTGAAGGCAAGGGATTTAGCAGCAGGAGGAGAGCACAGAACAGGAGCCCAGGAGTCCATGGCCCTGGATTTTATTCAGATTCAATGATGTTAACCCTTATCAGCCTTTGGGTATGTTTCTGAATGTCCCTGCAGCTCAGTTTATAAACGTGTGGAAATAGTGAATAAGCGCATTAAACCAGCACCTCTCAAACTATCCGTGGTGAAGGATCACATTTGTGTTTTACCCTTTTTACAATTGCAATTTTAAATTGTGAATTGAGACTTTCTTAAAATACAATAAAAAAATTAACAGAGACCACAGAACTATGTTCCTGACACTGTATTGGGCCCTGAGGTGATGATCCCACAAATAAATATACAAGCAGGTTTCCTGAGTCCATGACCCTTATATTCTAGCAAGAAGGAAAAAACAGTACATAAGTAAGCAAATCATGGAAAAGATCATTTGAGGTGACGATGAGAGATGTGAGGAAAATAAATCAGGTAATGGGCCAGACATTGATGGAGAATGATGAGCTGCTTTTTAACTGGGTGGTGCCCGAATGAGTCTCTGAGGCCAGGACTTTGAAAGTTGGTACTGGATGGCTGGGCACTGAGAAGAGCCAGGCATGCCAGCTCTTGGGGATGGGTGTTCCAGTCGTATTTATCAAGTGCTGACAACGTGCCAGGTACTAGCTTAGACTCAAGGGTTGCAAAGAGTGATAGTGCACAGCCCCAACGCTGAGATACGGTACAGCCCTGCTGTTCAGAAGATCATTTTCAAAGTAATAATCATAAATAATTGGAACATTATAACTTAAGAACATCTGGATGGTTGTATTGTACTCCTGATTTGGCTAATTGTTTTTAAAAATTATTAATTAATGTTGAGTGCCTACCATATGCAAGGTCAGCTTGTAGGCGATTTTTATATACTCACAGAAAAACTATAAGAGAGGTTTGATGAAGATTATATTATTTTTATTTAACAGTTAATAAAAAAGCCACAGAGTAGATAGTTTCCCAAAATCACAGTTAGCAAGTAGGAGAGGCAGAAATTAAACTACAGTAGTCTGATGTCAGAGGCAGCACTGGTGACCTTTTGAATTAAACGGCAACTATTCCTTTCTGGGTTAGTAAGCATCTTTTCTATGTGGAGTTCAGAAGGTTTATATGTTAAAGAGAGCAAGGAGAGAAAGACAGAGAATCTTTTCATTCTGGAGCAATACATGTTTTTCTATGTCAATATTGAATTCAATTACTCTGCAAAATAGAAGGTAACATGGTTCTCATTAAAATAATTTATAACTTGAGAAAATAATAGAAAAACTAAAATTAAAATAACATATAAAATAAAGCCCCAAATTTAATAGATGTAAAATGGCTCTTTTAGATTGCTCTAACAGTTTCTGTACCCTCATTCTCGGTTTTCGTACCTACCTTGTTGTAGATTGGTAAACGTCTGCGTTGCAGACCACACTTGACGGATACTGCTTTAGACCTCCTCAGAGTTGTGAGAACCAGTGAATTTAATATGTTTTAACTAATTTGAAAAAGTGAAAAGCGTTCTATGAATATAAGATACTACGTCTTCTTTTTTTTTTTTTTTTTTTTTTGACAGAGTTTCGCTCTTTCACGCAGGCTGGAGTGCAGTGGCACAATCTCGACTCACTGCAACCTCTGCCTTTCAGTTTCAAGTGATTTTCCTGCCTCAGCCTCCCGAGTAGCTGGGATTACAGGTGCGTGCCGCCATCCCCAGCTTTTTTTTTTTTTTCGAGAGGGAGTCTCACTGTGTTGCCCAGGCTGCAGTGCAGTGGTGCGATCTCAGCTCACTGCAAGTTCCGTCTCACGGGTTCATGCCATTCTCCTGCCTCAGCCTCCGGAGTAGCTGGGACTACAGGTGCCCGCCACCACACCGGGCCAATTTTTTTGTATTTTTGGTAGAGACAAGATTTCACCGTGTTAGCCAGGATGGTCTCGATCTCCTGACCTCATGATCTGCCCACCTTGGCCTCCCAAAGTGCTGGGATTACAGGCATGAACCACCGTGCCCGGCCCCCTAACTTTTGTATTTTTAGTAGAGACGGGGATTTCACCATGTTGGCCAGGCTGGTCTCGAACTCCTGACCTTGTGATCTTCCCACCTCGGCCTCCCAAAGTGCTGGGATTGCAGGCGTGAGCCACCGCGCCTGACTGATACTACTTCTTAGAGAAGGCAGCAGTGGCACTTGGCTTTTCTTGTGATTCAGGGAAGAATGACAGTGATCCCCAGTTTTAAGTTAGTTTCCTCTCTCAGATCTCCTGAGACACATATTCAGGAATAGCATAGTTTGTGTTGAGCCCTGCTATAAATGGAAGGGGAATGAACTGAGTGAATTAGTTAGTATGCCAATAGTATATGTGAAATATCAAAACCTTTAAAAGGCAGACAGAAGTCTGGTTTAAAATACCCAAAGATAGATGCTGTGTGTCTTTTTGTTTGTTGGTTTAAAAAGTCTTGTTGAGGTTAACTTGGCATAAAATAAACTGCATATGTTTAAAGCGCACAATATGACTTTTAACATATGTATACACTGGTGAAACCATCTCCACAATCAAGATAATGACCATACCAAAAGCACAGACTGTAGGCTCTAGGACCTGTAGGTCCATATTCCTGCCTTACCACTTTTGAGTGTGTAAATTTAGAGGCAAAATACTTAATTTTGCCTATCCTCACTTTTTACATCTGTAAGATGGGTAGAATAATTGTACTTCCCTCATAAGGTTATTGTGAGAATTATGTGGCATAACACATAGGAAGTGCCAATAACAATGCTTGACATAAGGGACATTCTAAATCATTAAGTTCATTTTAAAGATATTATGTACACTTAATATTGTCTTTCTTGTGCCTAATATAGTTTATGCCACATTGTATGTATATGCACCCAGTAAATGTTGCTAAATGAATGGGGGTGGGGATATGGAGGGGAAATGAACACGCTCATCGTCCCCCAAATTTTCCTGATTCCTCCTTTACTCTTTCTTCCCTCTGTTTCCTGTCTTCCATCCCCGTCTCTCAACCCATAACCATGGTTTCTGTTTTTCAATACTATAGATTGGTATGCATTTTCCAGAAGCTTATGTAATTAGAATAAAAAGTATGTTCTCTTTTTTTATCTAGCTTCATTCATTCACCATAATTATTTTGAGATTTATCCATGTTATTGCATATTTTGACAGTTTATTCCTTTTGAACACTGAGTAATATTCCATTGTATGGATATAAGACAATTTGTTTATCCTTTCACTTGATGATGAATATTTAGATTGCTTCTAGCTTGGGGCTATTTCAATAAACCCATCATGAACATTTAGGTATAAGCCTTTATATGGACATATGCTTTATTTTCTCTTGAGTAAAAATCTGGGAGTGAAACCAGTAGATCACAAGGTAGATGAATATTTAACTTTTTCAGAAAGTGCTAAAATTTCCAAAGTGGTTGAACCATTTTACATTTCTACTAGCTTTGTAGAGTTCCACTTTTTCCACATTCTTGCCAATACTTGGTATGGTCAATCTCTTCTTTTTTACTGTAAATAAAATTGTCATAAAATAACATAACTATTTTAAAGTGTACAGTTCAGTACCATTCAGTACATTCACAATGTTGTACAACTACCAACTCTATTAGGTTCCAAAACATTTTTATCACCTTCAAAGGAAACACAATGCCCATGCCATGGAGAAGTCACTCTAGGGATTTACCTGTTTTAATTGTTTGATAGAAATATAATCATATAATATGTGACTTTTTGTGTCTGGTTTCTGTCACTTAGCCTAATGTTTTTGAGGTTCATTCATGTTATAGCATGGATCAGTCCTTCATTCCTTTTTACAGCTTAGTAATATTCCATTATATGGATATGCCACATTTTGTTTATCCATTCCTCCATTAGTGGACCTTTGGCTATTGTGAATAGTGCTACTATAAATCATTCATGTACAAGTATTTGTTTAAATGGTTGTTTTCAATCTTTTTTAGTACCTTTTTTGGTAAGTAGAATTACTGGATCATGTGGTAATTCTGTTTTACTTTTTTAGGAGCTGTCAAATTGTTTTCCACAGTGCCTGAACCATTTTCCATTCCCACCAGCAATGCACAAGGATTCCACCTTCTTATCATTCTTGCCAACACTTATTTTTCATTAAAAAATATAGCCATTCCATGGATGTGAAGTCATATCTCACTGTGATTTTGATTTGTATTTCTCTAGTGGATAATGATGTTGAACATCTTCTCTTGTGCTTGTTAACCGTTTGTGCATCTTCTCTGGAGAAATGTCTATTCAAGTCATTGACCCATTTTTAGTGTGGTTTTTAAATCTTTCTGTGGTTTAGTTATAATCGTTTTTATATATTCTAGGTGCTGGACTGTCTCAGACATACGATTTGTGAATTTCTCTCCTATTCTGCAGGTTGTCTTTTCACTTTCTTGATGAGCTCATTAGTCCTTTTAATTTTAACTCTTGTAATACAAATGTAATGGTATAAATTTTTGGCTTCAATTTACATTTTTCTAATGACTAATGTTAAATAACCATTTACTTATTTACCATCCATATATCTTCTTTAATGAAGTGTCTGTTCAAATATTTTGCCATCTATTTTTAAACTTGGTTGTTTTCTTATTATTAAATATAAATATATGTTTCTCATTATGCATGGATTCTGTATTTGCAAATGTTTCTACTTGCTTAGATGTATTTGTAAATTCAACATCAGTACTTACAACACATTCACAGTCATTCATGGACATGCATAGCCTGGTAAAAAATTTGCATGGCTTGGGCACATGTTCTCTCCCAGCTGAGGTTGAACAAGGCAGTGCTCTGCCTTCTACTCTAAGCTCATGTACTCTCTAAGCAAGTGTCCTTTTCACAGACTATCTTGCATCATGTCTTTTGCATTTTTGTGGTTTTTGTTAGTGTTGTCACTGTTTTAAATGGTCTCCAACTCTAGTGTTGAAGTCCTCTCTAGTGTTCCTAAGCACAAGAAGGCTGTGATGTGCCTTATGGAGAAAATACATATTTTCTATAAGCTTGATTCAGGCATGAGTTACAGTGATGTTAGCAGTGAGTTCAGTGTTAATGAATCAGCAATATGTATTAAATAGAAATATTTATTTAAACAAAATCACATATAAAACAAAGTTATGTTTTGGTTCAGCGATGAAAATTGTGACCAGAGGCTCGCAAGAACCTAATCATGTATTTCCCCTAGCAGCAATGTTTCTTTATTCATTAATTCAATGTGTGGGGTGACTTTATGGAACATAACTACCATGAATAATATGAATAATAGAATCAGCTGTATAGAGAATATCTGAACTCAAGTTCTTTATTAGTTCTTTTTTTTTTTTTTTTCTTTGAGACAGAATCTCACTCTGTCACCCAGGCTGGAGTGCAGTGGCATCATCTCAGCTCACTGCAACTTCTGCCTCCTGGACTCAAGCAATCCTCCTACCTCAGCAATCCTGAGTAGCTGGGACTACAGGCATGCACCACCATACCTGGCTACTTTTTGTATTTTTTTTATGGATGAGGTTTCTCCATGTCACCCTGGGCTCAAGGGATTCATCTGCTTTGGCCTCCCAAAGTGCTATGATTACAGGCTTGAACGTTCGCGCCCAGCCAGATATATGCTTTTCAAATGCAAGTATTTTCTTTTAGTCTGTGATTTAGCTTTTTGTTCTCTTAATGGTGTCTTCCAAAGATTAAAAATTTTTAATTTTGATGAAGTTTAACTTATTATTTTTCTTTATGGATCATTCTTTTATTGGTAATATCTAAAAATTTTTTCCAATTCAAGTTCACAAATATTATCACCTGTGTCTTCTTCTAGATGTATTATAGTTGTAGGTTCTATATTTTGGTCTGTGATCCATTGTAAGTTAATTTTTATATATAGTATGAGATATGAATGTGTTTTTCTTTTTGCATATGGTATCTTATTGTTTCAACACCCTTTGTTGAATAGAGTATCATTTCTCACTTAATTGTCTTTGACATTTATTGAAGTTCAGTTGACCATATGTGTTTAGATCTATTATTTTACCCTCTGTTTTGTTCCATTTATTAATTTGTCTATCATAGTGCCAGTATCACACACTGTCTCAATTACTGTAGCTTTATAATAACTTTTGTAGTTGCAGAGTTTGAGAACTCAAAATTCTTTCAGCCATTCTAGGTCTGTTGCCTTTTAAGGTGAACTTTAGGATCAGCTTTTAAATGTCTACACACAAGCTTGCTGGAATTTTGAAAGGTATTGTGTTGAGTTTATAGATCAATTTGGTGGGAACTGACTTCTCAACAATAATGACTCTTCTGTACCATAAATACAGCACACATCTCCATGTATTTAGGTCTTCTCTATGTTTCCTTAGCAATGTTTAATTTTCAATATATTGTTATCATCCACCTTTGATATGAGTTATCCCTAAAGATTTTTTATTTTCCCAATTTTATTATACTTTAAGTGGTATTATTTTTTAAATTCAAGTTTTAATTGTTGGCTTTTAGCATATGGAAGTACAATTGGTTTTTAAAATATCCTCACTTATCATACATCTAAGAAAACTAAAGGGAGTGCCCCCGGGATGGCAAATTCTAGAAAGTACAGCTGCCTTTGAGTGGGAAGATGGTTAGCAGGACTTGTCATGGCATACAGCCTGCCTTTCTCAAAGGCAAACTCAGACTGTCTTCATCTCACTTGGGCCGCAGGACAGTAGCCTCAGGCACTGGATTGCCTGGTGGCCCTGGCTGTGTAGAGAGTAATCCCATGGATAAAGCATGCCTAATTCCACTGGGAAAAATTGGCTTAGTGCAATGCACTAGTCATTGCCTCTGTTAATGGATCCACTGCTGAGTATTCTGAGTACTGTTTGGCTAAATACAGAGTACAAAAGCAGGTCCCCATGTAGAAATGTCTGCACCTCAAAAGAAGTGAGTACAGCCAGGTGTGGTGGCTCACACCTATAATCCCAGCACTTTGGTCGACCAAGGTGGGTGAATGACTTGAGTCCAGGAGTTTGAGACCAGCCTGGGAAACATGGCAAAGCCCTATCTCTATTTTTAAAAAAATACAAAAATTAGCCAGGCATGTTGGCATACATCTGTAGTCCCAGCTTCTTGGGAGGCTGAGGCAGGAGGATCATTTGAACCTGGGAGGCAGAGTTTGCAGGTGAGCAGAGATTGCACCATTGCACTCCAGCCTGGGTGACAGAGTAAGACCCTGTCTAAAAAAAAAAAAAAAAAAAAAAAAAAAAAGAGGAGTGAGTCCTGGGATAAAATATTTTTATTGGAATAATCAGCTCTATGCAAAAACATTCAAATATCATTTGATAGGGAAAGATCTCAGCTCCTTGGTTACCTAATGCCAATTAAGTGGTGAGTGTCCAGATATCATGGAGGAGACTTTGAGAGTAACAGTCTTACAGGGAGGATGCAATAGTCTCATCAGCAGAGGACTAAGCTGCTAACCAATGATAGACAGGCAGTGGCCAAGCTAGCAGTAGAACCCAATCACTGGAGAGTGATATGGTTTGGCTGTATGTCCCCACCCAAATCTCATCTCGAATTGTAATCCCCATAATCTCCCCTTGTACAGGAAGGGATTTGGTAGGAGGTGATTGTATCTTGGAGGCAGTTTCTCCCATGCTGTTCTCGTGATAGTGAGTTTTCACAAGATCTGATGGTTTGATAAGTGTTTGACAGTTTCTCCTTCACATACCCTCTCTCCTGCTGCCATGTAAGACGCGCCTGCTTCCCCTTCCACCATGATAGACAGCTTTGTGAGGTCTCTCCAGCTATGCAAAACTGTGAGTTAATTAAACCTTTTTTATTTATGCATTACCCAGTCTTGGGCAGTTCTTTATAGCAGTGTGAGAACGGGCTAATTAGGAGAGATTTTGCCATCCGAGGGATGTGGGTGGTTCTGTTGAACCAGTAATGAGCAAAGAGTACTTACTTTTTTTTTTTTTATGTACTACCAGGCCTGGGACTTGTAGCTTGCACAGATAAAAACATATTGTATGAAAACAATTTGTTTATTCAACAAATAATGCCAAAGGGCCAAGAATTAAAGAAGAAAAGAGTAACAACAACAATGCTCATATTTATCAAGCATACGTTCTATGTCACGTACTCTGCTAAGCACTCTACCCACCTTATCCCATTTAGTCCTCTGAACACATCCCCTCAAATCTTACCCTTGAGGAGTTCACGGCCTATCAATGCAGAGAGATAAACAAACAACTATATATAATACAATGTGATGTTAACAGTAATTAAGAATGTATAAATTTTGGGGGGAAGATAAATAAGAAGGGTCATTTGGAAAGGTTTCATGTGGTGAACGTATGATTTTTCCAGTTCTTTACAAAACTGCTACAACCTCATTCCCTGTGGTGCTAGAGGGATTGTCAATCATGGCATCTTCCCTTCATCAGGTACCAGCAAATCATGGGGTTTTGTCTGCTTGTAAACAGTTATTGGATGAAGGGCAAGAAATGGAACCCAATCAGGGCCAGAGTCCCTCTGTGATATTTAACAACAGCAATAGTAAAAGAGTGCTGGAGAAGGGTCCAACCTCGGCCCTAAACTGATACACAGCTTGGGAATAAGGTGAGGCAAGTGAGGCCTTGGCCTTGGACACAAAACCTAACAGTCTGCCAATTAAAAAATAAAAACCCTCAAATAAAGATAGACAATGGCTTAAATTGACATTAAAAAATAAAAAGTGGTGAAAATAATCTATAATGAATAAAATATTGAAATTTTAAATAACAGCATCATGCTAAGCCACACTGGAGCTTGAGGCTAAAGGGAAACTTAATCTTCTATATACATGTTTTTCCATATTTCTCAATGATTAATTTTTCCAGAATATTAAAGTAGTTGTAAAAATATTTAAAAAACTAAAAAGTGGGTGTAGTAAAACTTGTAGTAATATTTTAAGTATAAATATTTTATTTATACTTAAAACAGAATTTATTATCATTTGATGTTAATTAAAGTATATTCATCAATAATACTTTTAAAATCTAGTCCTGGAAAAAATTTAACCATTAAAAATATATAAAAAGATGTATATGGGGAATCATTTTTCTTTTTGCTTCAGGCTCCAGCATGGCTTAGAACAATACCAATTTCTGAGCATAAATCTTTACAAAGAAAAACAAAAGAGAGAGAGGGGAAGGGCAGGGAAAGAGAGCTAGAGCCTCTTAGTGGAAGGGGAGAGAGAGAGAGAGAGAGAGAGAAAGAGAAAGGATGATATTCTTCCCATCCACTCAGCTGGCCCTACCAGAAGCCAAGTCTAAGCCTGGGCTTCTCACCTCTGGGATCACTAATATTTGTTGTTGTTATTGTTATCATTGTGATTTGTGTTTCTATCTTTTGGAACTCAAAATCCTTGTTTAAGCTGGGTCTTGGTCTTAAACTGAGCTCCCTGAGCCTGACCTTGAGTCTAGGATAAGTTCAAATGGTTTGCTTGGAAGGTGATCCCAGGAAGTTAGGGAGGAAAGTGAGAATATGAGACAGGGAGGAAGGAAGAAGATAAATGGAAGTTTTACCAAGCAATACATCACTGTGAACTCTTCTGGGAACTTAGGGAGACAATATAATACAAATCTCAGAGCCCTCTCACTACTTTCCTGGTAAGGAGGCTGGAGTATTTATCTCGCAGCTCCCGTCTGTCATTGGCTCCAGTCACCAACTCCTTGGCACTTCTAGACTGCCCCTTGCTCAGGCCAAGAGAAAGATGTTAGGCAGAGAGTCTTAGGTTAAGCACCTAAGGTTAAGCACACCAACCACATGCACGGGCAAGGTGCGTAGGGGGAAGTATGTATGGTAAGAGCACCTGTGATATCTCCCTTAAAGAATGATCAAATGCTTCCAGAGGGCGCATAGCACCCTCTTTACAGAGCAAAGTGGGAAGCTGGTTACCGTAGAAGTGAAAGCTCATCGAATCTAGATTTGGAGAAAGCAGACTTGAATCTTATCTGCAGACCTTACTAGTTATGTGGATGGGACAAACCTCTTACTGTCTTTTAATCATCTGCATGTTTTTTCATCGCTTTAATGAGTAGAATAATGATATAACCAAAATCAGAGCAATGCAGGGAGGATCAAATCAAGTATATAATTGATGAGAAATGCCTTTATACAGTCAATTTTAGTGTTTTCTTTTAGGTGGCCTTAGAAAAGAAGTTTCCATGCTTTAGGATATTCAAAGAGTACTTGGAGAGCTTATTAAAAATAG